>NC_141143.1:16866426-17207260 GCF_053477565.2 Lygodium microphyllum
GCTTCACATACCTTATGCATTTTTGCAACCTTGAATTTAGGCAATCCTGCAACAATATTTTGGACCTGCATTGATTTAAGTCGTTGTACATTAATATGACCAATGCGTTGATGCTAGATATCAATATCTGCAACTACACCGGTCCCATGTGCAAACATTGCTGCACTCAATTCAGGCATGTCTGCATCCAACGTAAACATTCTACCCTTCTTATTTCCTTTTGCTATCAAGCGACCGTTATTTTTCATATCCTCAACAAAGCATCCATGAGGATTAAATCTGACCTGCAAGCCCTGCTCAACCATTTGACCAATAGAAACCAGATTCTTGGTGATATTCGGGACATGAAATACATCGGACACGTATTTCTTTTTCCCATCCTGCATAGACAAACTAAATTTTCCAATCTGCACAATAGGATGTGCAGTATCATTACCAGTCGCCACAAATCCTGGTTTTTCCATTTTTGTTGCATCCTCCATCCATTCTGCATGACCTATCATGTGGTTTGATGCACCTGTGTCAACATACCACACATCGTTTCTTTCTTCTACACTTGTCATAGAATTGTTCATGTGCTGCACCATAAACAAATGCTCATTTCTGTCATCACCCTGTCTACTAGAAGATGCATAATTCCCTTGTTGCAATTTTCCATTCATGATGTCATTCTGCTTTTTATAGCAGTCTTTAGCCATATGACCCATTTTACCACAGTGGTAGCATTCAACATTACTGTTTGCATTTTGGCCTCTTTGCCATCCACCACGACCTCTTTGGCTCCCCCTGCCTCTAGAGTTACCACGTCCTCCTCCATAGGACTGGTTTTCTTGAGTTTGCTGCATATTCTGATTTCTACCACAGCCTCCAAATCAGCCTCCTCTACCTCTGCCTCTATCTCTTCCAGCATTTGAGTAGAAGACAGCTTCTTTTCAAGTTCCTCATGAAGAAGATGCACCACCATTTCTCTGCTCCTCAGAAATTAGAAGAGCAATCAACTCCTCAAAATCAGGAAATCTTTCACGGATGGAAATGGATGTTCGGAACTGTGCATAATCCTTTCCTAGACCATTCAAGGTCACAGAAACTAAATCATCATTTTCCACTGGCGACCCAATGGAAGCAAGTGCATCTGAAATCTTCTTCACCTTCATGTGGTAGTCATTGATGCTCATATTTTCTCTTTGCACATTATGCAACTCTTGCTTGAGCTGCATTTTCCTGGCTTGCGTATTTGTGCTATACATTTTTTACAAAGTATTCCATGCCTCCTTTGGCGTACTTGCATCCTGAATATGCACAGTCATAGAGTCTGAAATACTGATAGACAGCCAGTACATAACTTTCCTGGCTCTCTCATGCCATGCTTTGAATGCCTGCATTTGCTGTTGGTTGGGAATATTAGGAAGAACTGGTTCTTCTTCATTTCCTGCAACAAATTCCCAATATCCTTTTCCCATAAGGAAATTCGTCATTCTAAACTTCCATGCTTGGAAGTTGTTCTTGTCAAGCTTTTCAGTGAATCAGACGCCATTACAAAACACTGCAAAAAATTCTGTCACTACAAAAAACACAGCTTCACCCTCACAAGGGCAAATCTGCAAAACTAGCGAAAGTGGTATTTGACCACACAGTCACTTCCTAGTGACGATTTTGCATCAAAAAGCAATAAGGATGATTTTGTAACTCCCGATGTCTCTGCGCACAGGCATACGATGCAATTTCTATAGTAACTTTTCACCGACCTGTAGAACAATGGTCGCACATCATAAAACTAGGCCTTTTCTTGAGTGCGTGCAGAAAACTTCCGCCTCCAAAATAGGCCCCGAAATGGCCTCAAATCAAAAAACAGGGTTGCCAAGGGCTAAAGCCCTTACCCGCAGCATATACTGCCCTCTTTCTTGACCGCGAAGGGCGTCTCAACCTGAGACAATGCACTCTTGCAATTTTCGGCTGTGCTACCTGGGTAGAGATCTACTCTCAAAACAGAAAAATGAAAGCAACAATGCTCCTCTTACCAGAACCCCGCGAGCTTGGCTTGCTTTCTTGAGCTCCTTACCACAAACAAGGCTCTAATACCATGTCAAGATTGTGGGAGAGAAGGAAGGAGTCTCACTTGTAGCTTTCTTGCTTGCACAATGGGGGAATACACACAAAGGTGGAGGCTGAAAATAGTTTTCCTCTTCTTAGTTGTGTAAACCAAAAGAACTCTAGTACAAGGAAATAGAAGAACCCTATATATGGATCTCAAACCAAACTCAACTAACTAAGGTGGCATACTAACTGAGCCATGAACTAGAGTAGATAAGGATAGCTATCATGTAGCTATTATTCATGGGCGGTGTACCAACCGTATCTGCAACTGACAAGTTGGTGACATAAATGCACAACGGTCACCCTGGCATATCACAAGTGGAGCTCGATATCTCAACACCTGGATGGTGGTATGTTATACCTTCAACTCCTCGAAGTGCAAGAGTATATGATCAAAGCGATATTCCAGGCATAGATGAAAAAAATATGCAAATAGAGGGGTCGATATTACAAGGGGTGGAGGCCACCGCAAGTTTGGAGCCTGCATCGGCTAACAATGATGGAAATACAGAAGTCCAAGAATTTTTTGAGAACGAGGCAGACTCGTTCTTTTGTGGTGACATGTCTATCGACCTTCTAGTGTATGCAGAGTTGTGTCAGGAGATTAACATGGGACCATAGAATATTTCATTCTTGGAGAATTGTATTACTCAATTCGTTGTTTAGATCTTCCATAAAGGTACATAAGATATGCATTTTAAGAGGGATTTTTCAAAAATGATTTATATTACTATGCTTTGTATAGTTTAAATTGATTATTCTAACACCATTTTTTATCTGTGCAGGTGATATTTTCAGGATGAGTCGAGGGATGAGCGATGAGGAGTTTCAGGACATGATGGTACGCATGTCTCCAGATCAGCTCGCGAGATTCAGAGAGATGGCAAACTAGGAGCTGTCTCGTTCTTCGTCAGGGTGCTTTGCTAGATCTGCTTCAGCACGATCAGATGCTTCAACTTCGAGCAGACGATCTCGACGCTCACGACTTGGGCCAGAGGGAGGGACTGCATCGGGATTAGGGGGGTGCTGCTGTGGAGACACTGATGTGGTGTCTTCGTCTCGTCGTTCAGCTGGAGCTACGTCACCTCCAGGATTTGACACACCTGTGGGGATGTCTACTCCAGTTACTCCGGCTTTTGCGCAGCCGTCAGCGTGGCACCCCTTTGAGTGGCACTCTAAGAGAGGGTACCCCCGTCGGTACACCGGATGTACAGGGGTCTCCTGGATATACCCAGGAGCATGGACGGAGATGGGAGAGGACCCATCTTAGGCAGACTCCTAGGGGTTATGAATACCTAGTTGATAGTAGGTTAGGAGCCATCATCATGAATGATGAGGGGAGGAGGGTGATGACTCGCATGAGGGAGTTGTGCCAACAAGTTTTTCGGCACAACGTGCTGGACCATTGGAAGAACATACCGGAGGGGAGCAAGGACTACATAGTAGCATCCTTGCACGAGGAGTTTCTAGTGCCAATCGCAGTAGATAGATTCTCTACGGGCTGGATGATGGATTGCATGCGTGCATAGATGTCACATAGACGATCTGACGCACGCTAGCCAATCAAGAGTGGGGCTGCAAAGCCCGAGTGGTTAGATGTAGACGACTGGTGCCGACTAAGGGAGGAGGCTACAGATTCGCCAGGACGTTGGAGTCAGCAGGCGGGAGGCGGCGAGGGCATGACTCGAGGCCGGAGTGGTGCATCATCTTGGGAGTGGCGGCCATAGGACATATTTGGAGGAGTTTGTAAGTTTCTCTTTTGTTTTGCTTATTTATTTTTTTAAAATATTCTTTGTAATGACAATCATGTTTCTAACAGTTAGCATTTTGTTTTCTTTGCAGCACTCCATTACAAATCGCGATCCGCAAGGCCTTGAGACTCGATATGCAGAGAGCCACGGTCTCAATGCATTGATCAACCGATTGTATAGACGCGGTGCCCTGTAAGTCACTCATCTTTCTTGTTTGTAGTTACCATGAGATATTTGAATGCATTATTGTATGCTGGATTGATATATTGTTTCTTTTTCTGCAGAATCCGTTTGATGCTCCTTTGCGGGGGGACGAGCTTTCGGGGGACGAGGATTTGTAGCTTGCCCTTGGATCCTTAAAAGCTCACACACCTTTAGTTTTTAGTCGTCTGATCTATGTAGACATTTTCTATGTATTAGTGATATCCTTTCATGATTGTACCAATCGCATTTTATGTGATCATGTATTTATTTCATGTATCAGTTTTATGATTTCAGTATACATTCTTTTTGTTTGCAAGCACTTTGTATGCAGTAGTGCAGAAACTATTTTGTATGGCTCTCATACAACACACAGTGCTATCAAATTTTTTTTTCCCTGTTATCGTTGCTATTTGCATCGCAAATTTACAGCTCGCGTCACTATTGGCCTCGCTATGAGCATCACAAATTTACTGGTTGCGTCGCTATATGCGTCGCTATTTGTGTCGCTATATGCGTCGCATTTGCGATGCAGATAGCGACGTAAATAGCGACGCATATTGTAACGTTTCTATGGCATCGTCAATAACGACGCTTTTTGCGACGACGGGGGCAAATTTTGTTGTTTGTATTTTCGTCGCTTTAAACGTCGGTATAAGGTCTATATCTTGTAGTGGAACAATATCTCATCAACCAACTCATTTTTTTCTTCATAAAAATTGAATTACCTCTTAGGCTTCATGTCTCGGGATCTTTGTTTTGCTAAGGGACTGCGGGTCAGCCCTCATTCAATGTCCAGCATCTTCACAATCAGCAATCTTCATGTCTTCATTGATCCAGAAGCAATCCGGTCCCAACCGAACAAGCTTTCCTTCACCATTCTTCATTTTCCTCTTGCACACAAGAACAGCCCCTTAAGGGAGAGAGAGGGAGGAGAGAGAAAGACTAGAATCAAAATTCTTTATCTAGGCCATCATTGCGCGAGAGAAGGGTGGCGATATGATCAGCAAGGAAGGAGAAGATCGGGGGTATGATCAATTATGTGGGTTGTTTGCAGGCTGCAATCTCCATCCATCCCCATGTTGGCACAAATTTGGGCGTAAAGATGGCACCTTCTTCCTCCATTCTCTCTCCACATTTTTTCATCTTGTATGCTTAAAATTTTGAAGGGGGGTCAAAGACTCCAAAAGGCACATCCCATTTGGCCCAAAGTTTGGCCACCCTTTCAAATATTGACCATTTTGTGGCTATTTCCCCGTCCTAGCTCCGATTCGAGTGCTGTAAATTTTTGTGTGTCCGGCTTTACATCCTGCATTGACTGGAAACTCCTAACAACCCGCACGATAGTTTGAAAAATTATCAAAAATCAACAAGTATTGCTCGAGCACATTTTAAGAGTCGTATTTCACTTGGTGCTTAAAATCGTCCTAGCTGGAGCTGCCGCCTTCGATGTTGAATATTTTTCCCCTAAATTTTGGATTTTTTGGCAAACTTTAGGCACATCCCAAGCTCAAAAATCTGCTCTCATTGGTGACCCCACAGGATAGGGCGACTCAGCCCGTAGAATCCCACAACAGATCTGCACAAAACAATAAAAGGAAGCATCAAGCTGATACAAAATAGATACATACTAAAACCACAACACAATGCTCACCCTACCCCTTGACAAAACCAAGGCATGACATCCACAAGGAGTAGGCCTAGCATAATCTGATAGAAGGTCCGAAGCTAGTCACTAACCAACTGCTCCAACATGGCCAAACTAAAAAGACCTATCAAAGAGGTTGCCCTAAGTGGTGGTCTAAACTACCTACCTAACTAAGGACAACACAACCAGGAGCTCCTACTAGGCGAGGACTCCTATAGCCTGATCAAGAAGTATTTTCTTTCAGCACATTTCTTCTTTTAGGATTTTATGTTTCCATAATCGGGCATATAAAAAGGAGGGAGCTGAGCATAGTGACCCAAGGAGAATAGGGCATCGGCCTCAGGTCCTATCTTGGTACCCAAGATCCTACCAAGCCCTCACAAGGTGACACTTAATCCTTTTCTGATGCTCACTTTTATTTTCTCTCCAACCTTCCTTACTTTCTTCTTTTCCAGCAAGACGCCACCCCTAGGAAGACAAGGCATCGACCCCGGGTCGACTCGTCCCCAGGAACCTACCAGGCCTCCGCAAGGCGATGATCAACTGCTTATAAATGGTCATTTCTTTTCTTTTCTATTTTTATAGGGGGTTAGAACCCCTTTTTACACATCTTTGTATATATTTATTTTCTTTTAAATTCCCTTTTTTTTTCCTCTCTATCATCATCATTTTCCCTTCTGGCAGGCTTCTCTAACTACCTCACAACTAACAAGAACTCCTAGAACGACTGCCTAGCAAGCTAGCAAAACAGGGTCACTATAATTGCCTTCAAAAACAGGTCTTTTGATGTCTGACAATGTCTTTACAGGAGGCAACAACTACTCAGACCTCCCTCAGACATACCTAACCTAAACCTAGGACTTCATGCCTTGGACGCCAGTCCCCAACAAGAAAAGAAAATCCCCTACCAAATACACACACATATAGCATTAAAACACGTTACTCATAAAGGAGAGATATCATCTAGATAGGGCCACGAGAAGCTTCCATGCAACAAGGCTCCTTCCAAAGTTCTGCTTCGAACTTATCTAGCACAGGACTAAAACAAGAAACCATTAACTGCACCTGTACTAAACAGACAACTGGCCCTCTTGACCTAACAAAATAAAGCACTTCCTCTAAAGAAACTAAGCGGCCCTCTTGGGCTAAAAAAATCTAGACATAATATCCAAAGCAACTAGCCTTCCTAGCTTAAAACTAAATAGGTCATTTTAGTCCACGTAATGCTAATATCCTTGGCATATACATCACACCCTATCAGACTACCTAGGGTGCCAAGGATAGCATATCATAGGTTGACTAGCCCCATGCTACTCATGCAAGTTAGCTAAAAGCTTGATCATGCATTATTTGATCTTAGGGTTTTTTTTTTAAAAGAGCTACAAGTCCAAGCCTTTCCACAAATAACTCATCAATAAGACCGATCCCTTCTTGGGCACTATGAGAAGCTGAATGAATGGCCTCAATGGGCTCGCATGTCCCACATTTATTGTAATCCAAATAAACTGGTCGTTCAAGTGGCTGAGTGGCTCCTTTGGCAAAAAGAATCATAGCTTTGTACTCATTAAAACCTCCCCTATTTGGGTTTTCACATAAATAAGTGCTGTGACCCAAACTAGGTAGAGCTTCAAGCCTAAGCACATCACATGGGTGTATCCCAAGGCAGTGTATATTTTCATATCTATATCCAGTCTTATCCTCTTGGGGGTTCGAAAAAATATATCCAAATGGGATCCTTGGCCTTGCATCTGACAATCCTGTCATACTTTTGGGGATTTTGGGTCTCCAAACCCATCTCACATTTCCCTTAGTATTCTTGCATTCCCTCAATTTGCTGCACTGGTCTAACGAACTCAATGCAAACTTATCAAACTTATCCCTATGGCCAAATGGCCTCACATCCTTATGACCTTTGTGAAGCACAGGTGGACTTTTAGTATTTTGCATCCTCTTTACAAAAGATGTATTTTACTTTACGTCCATACTGCAAATTTTTCCCCATAAGAACCATGCTTTCACTGAAGGGAACAACATCCACCTGGAAGCATGATTCTAACACCAAAGGTATCTCAAGAGCCTTACTAGCAATAAAATTAGAACCACACACAGAATGCTTATCAACACTCATAGGCCCGTTGGTTCTATCCATGTTGCCATCACAACTACCTCTCATGGAAGTATTGCAAGCCCTAATGGGACTTACATGGCTTGGAACCTTTTCACTAAGAGACATGTCATTACTACTCATAGGATGGTTGTTTTCTGCTTTGAGATTTTGGCCATCAAGGTTCCCCTCATAGGATGCCTTGGTATCAACAAGTGAACTATCTTCTTGCAGAAATGGTTGGAAGCTAGGATGCACTTGTACTGAGCGGACAAAACTCCAAAAGTTTTCCCAACATCTCTGAATATGACCCTCATAATTAATGGCATGCATTTTTTCTTCCCTTAACGACTTAGGATTCCGCAATCCCACTTGGATTTGCGTATTAATCTCTAAGCCATTCAAAAAGAGCTCACATAGCACATCATCTGTCAATGCATTGGTTCTTCTTGGCCAAAGCCTAAGAATACTATCAAAGGCTCTAGCATACTCTTTAATAGAAGGATAAGACTCTTGTCTAAACTGCATAAGCTGCCCTAAGACCTGAATCATAGAGAGCTTCTTTTCATACTCATCTAGAAATCTATCACAAGACTCCTCAAATGATTTGATCGACTCTCTTGGGAGGCTCCAGTACCATTTCCTTGCCTCTCCCTTTAGGGTACTTGGGAATACGAGCATTCGATGTATATCGTCAAACCCACTTGCAATGCAAGTTAGGTCATATTCTCTTAAATGAATCATTTGGAAACCCATAAAACACTGGCAGATCCCTATAAATAGGAGGACATTTGGTTCTCCCCTTTGGGATCAACACCGAGTCATTAAAATCTTCATATTCATCATGATCTAGGTCCAGCCTCTTAGGATCTTTAACCTCTTCCATCCCCACCCTTTTTGGTTGTTGAGTGTGAAATATGTTGGTTTTTGGGCTGATTTTTTGTTGTTTTTGATGATAAATGGTTGTTTATTTTGAAGTGTTTGGAAAGGTTTGGATAAGTTTGAAGGGTTTTTTATGAGGATGTTTGGTTCTGTAAGGTCTGATTTTCTTCTGTTTTGTTTCTGTTTTGGTAGTAGAGAAGGTTGAATGAATGTTTTGAGAGATGATTGAAGTTGTGTGAAGAGGTTTATGAAAGATGAATTGGTTTTGTTTTGGTTTTTATGATTTTTATGAATTTTGTCGATCTTCTGTGAAGTTCTATAAGCTTCTGTAGCTCTGTTGTTCTGTACTTCTGTTGCTCTGTGGTTCTGTTTTGTTGTTGCTGTTGAGTGTTATGATGGATGTGTGGATATTTTGGGAAGTTTTTTTGTCTTAGGAAAGGATGAATGGAAGCTCTATCCAAGCTAATTGAAGTGAAGAAGTAACTGCTGAAGATTCACAACAGATTTACAAAAGGTTACAGAAGATAGTGATAGAAGACAGATCTCACAGGACACTATGAAGTCTCTGGTGCCCTTTCATATCAGGCATACCTTTTGGAAGGCGTATCCACAACCTAAGAAGGATTATTGAGAGTGATTATTTAGTATTTTAGTGAGGATATGATGTACTATTGATGGAGAGAGAGAGAGAGAGAGAGAGAGAGAGAGAGTCAGAGATAGTCAATTCTATCAAAACAATGTGATTGTATGTGAGAGATTGAGAGAGAGAACTATGAAGACATTGAAGATGAATAATCTGTGATTTGTTTCCATTCAAAGATGGTGTATTTTTTGGTGTTCTTTGTTCTTTTGATGGGGATTATGAAGATTATGAAGAATATGGTTGATTCTATAAAATCCGTGGGAGATCTACAAGATGTTGCATGAAGATTTGTTGTGCATGGTGTTCTTTTCTTCATTGTGATCATATAAAGCCTAATAAAAAATCTTGTTGATGATGACAAGATAGATTTTCTTGCAGTAGAAACCCTATTTCCTTGGTGCCTCTCTTGGGGCTCCATGTTTTTGGTGTGCAACCGGGGAAGTCTGCCATCAACAAGCACAAACAGAGGCTGAAAATGGAAGTGGCACTGTGGAAAAAGAAGTAAATCAATGGATAGTAGAGTTCCTGCCACTATTGAAGAATTGAAATACTTTATTGCCAAGGAAAAATTCTACAAAATATTCATTCCCCGATGGAGAAAACACAATGCCATTCTGATTAAGTCCCTCCATGACGGCTCGTTTTCACTACTCTCTAAAGCTATAGAAAGTTGCATCATAGTTGCAAAGTTCCTCCCACAAAACTAAAGAGTAGAACGGAGAGAATGAGTATCAATGGATGATTTGGCCTTCATTGAAGAATTTCCAAACATCATCAAGTGGGAAATAATCAAGAATCTTAAGGAGTCGTGGTCTGTCGAGGTTCACAAAAATAAGAAGGAACAGAGCTGGGACTTGTTCATAAACACTCAACAGCAAGATACGTGGGATGCTTGGTGTTCTGAAAATCTTTTGTTTGTCCAATTTTTAACCCACTGGAAGTTGGTAGATAGAGTGTTCTTCACAACATACACTATTGAAACCACCAGGAGCTGGCATTACTATGATGATGGCACCACCACAATGCTTAGACGTATGCATTTTGACACCTTCAAAACTGAATACCTTCCTTTGTGCAGTGGCATGAAAGTAGAATTCAGAGACGTTGAAAAGGAAGAAGTAGAAGAAATGTTGGCAAGAGAGTCCTCCAGAGACTGAATCCTTCTGTTATCCCTCTGTGGAGCACTAACAACATAGTGGGAGCCAACCCCCTCATGAATGACGCCATCCGGAGACAAGAACTAGAACAACTTCAGAGGTACGTGAGAAGAGAGAAAGCAAGAATCAAAGCCGAGAACAAGCTAGCAGGAGAAGCCGCCTTTGACGCCCTTGCGAAACTCTTTATAGAAGTACCAATGGCACATCAAGCCCTTCCTCCTCCTATTGGAGGTCCACTTCCAAGCGAGATCCGTCCTAGAAATATTGATGACAGGCCAGCGAATGTAGTCTCGTTGCCAATTTTCAAGCGAGAGTACAATGAAGTCCCCGATCTTCATGTAGCAGAGTTTATGGTAGCATATGTGGCTAACAATGACAGAACCCCTGAGCTTTGGTAAGCAATATTCCCCGCCACTTTCAAGGGTGCGACGTTTCAGTGGTATGAGAGACAAGCAGCAGGAACTTTTGGTACATGGGACGACTTGAAGTTGGCCTTCCTCACTAAATTCAGGCGTGAAGGTTTTGAAGAGCGGATGCGAGAGGAGTTCATGAAATTAAGTTAGTCCTCTGGAGAAAGAGTATAAGCTTATGTCTCGTGAATGGAATCCATCCTAAAGAGATGGACAAACCATAATCTAGATGATGGCATTCAGAAGGGAGTGTTTCTCAAAGGATTACAACCAGAAGTCCGTAAGTTTGTGGAGCTGCAAAGACCAGCCACAATGCAAGCTGCAACAGAAGATGCAAGACTGTACGATGAAGTGGAAGCTAGATTGGCGATGAATCCAGGAAGGGGAGTCCCGTCTCCTCTGATTCCAGGAATGATGTACCAACCAAATACAATCCTAGGGACTGTCCCCTACCCCTACCAACAGATGCCCCCAGTATCATAGTACAGTGCACCAAATCCACATTGGCCATAATCAATGCCTCAAATGATAATTCAACCACAACAACAATGGTCCCAAAAAATTCCCCCAATTCCAAATCAGTAGCAATAGTGAAACCCTACCAACTGGAGCCAATAGTAATAGTTCAAACAGGAGCTCTGAATCAGAATCAGAACAGAGACTCCTCTGCACCAGCCCAACCTGTTTATGCAGTGATTACAGAGACTCCTCAAAACCCTACTGCCAGTGCCTCAAGAGGAGAAAGCTTGAAAGATTATTTATCCACCTCAGTTGCAAATATAAAAAATGAGTTAATGGATGTGATTACAGAGCAGTTGCAGACACTAAAAGTGAATACCGCCAATATATCCACTCCTACAGGAGCTGGAAGAGATGTGATGCACTCTAATACATGGTGTGGTAAGTGTCATTAAGCAGGCCATTTAGCCACTGAATGTACACGAAAGCCAACAGTCCCTAGAGCTTTCTGCTCCTACTATCTTAGGAAAAACCATACAAAGGATATTTGCTCTCTGAAGGAGATGCATGATAGGAGAAGGAAGGAAGAAGATGCAAGATTCAACTTGCTGGAATCCAAAATGACAACCCAAGATATTGGACCAAAGCCTAGAGAGTTTGGTCCTAATTTGGGACCCAAAAGATTTCCATCCCAAAGTTATAGAGGACGACAATCTGGCGGTGGTCAAAAGATCAGAAGTGGAGTGTTACAGATGCGAAGAAAAGGGACACATTTCACCAAATTGTCCAAATCCCAGAAGGTCAGTGGATTACAAGCCCTTATGCAGTTGATGCAAAGGAGAAGGCCATACTGCAAAAGACTATCCAAGCCCAGTCCTAGTGAAAAACAGTGCTACTAATAATCCGTCTAAGGCCCAAGAGCCTACCTCCAATTTAGTGGAATTGGAAGTTTCTGCCATCACGAGTGCAAAGAAGAAGGAACCACCTATCTAGAAAGAAAATAATCCTCCTCCAGAACAATGAAGTTCAATCTTCCAACAGAAGAACAAAATAGAATAGAGCCTGACATTGCCGTATAGAGCACTACAGTGCCACAGAGAGTCACAGAGATAGTTTCAGAGACAGGACCAGAGGTCCTGGAGATAGAAGAGGAGGAAGTGCCACAAGTGGTAGAAGAATTCCCCATGATGCCCCTGTTAGAAGGAAAAAGGAAAATGAAAATGGGTGTCGCCCCATTCCCTAACCGGTTTTACAGAAGCCAGTGGATCCTATTAAGGAATACGATTTGGTCAGAGATCTAGATACCTTTAAACCAAACCTCACATTCCGACAATTGTTGATGTTGTCTCCTAGTTGCCGAAAGGTTCAAAATTATACTGACAAGAAGACATGGCTTAAGGATTGCTCCCTCAATAGCAACAAAGTCCAACAAAGCTCCAGAGCCTGTAAAAGAAGTGGATGTGGCTAACGCCTTCCTGGATCCTGGTACCCCAGAGAATGGCGTATGGATAGAAGGCTGTTTTATTGCAAATGCACTGATTGATGGTGGCTCATTAGTGAACATTATGATGGATGTGACAATGAAGGATCTAGGCCTACAAGGTATGCAACCAACTCAATGGCTCATCAGACTGGAGGATCAGAGTAGAATCAAGCCTTTGGGCATTCTCCCATATGTGCAGACTACAGTGGCTGGAAAAGATTATTGGCTAACCTATTTGGTGGTGAAGTCAAACTATTATGGTACATCCTACCCCCTATTATTGGGTAGACCATGGCTTTTTGAAGCCAGAGCAAGGACGGATTGGTTCAAAGGAACCTTGACCTTGGGTAGAGGACCCAATAAAGTGGTGCTGAAGCTATATGGTGCTCAAAAAGGACATGGATCCACCTCCTTAGAATTATCTTCTAACTCCCCCAATGAGGCTACAGATGGAACATCAGTAGAAGAAGATGCTGTTAAATAGATCCTTCCCAAGAAAACAGAGGCACATTCCCTAACAGTGGGTACTGTAAGCCAACTCCCAAAAGATGCAAAGCCATTATCAATGGGTGAATACTTCATGCCTGAACCAAGAACGGTTTTTGAAATCACTTCTGACAGTGAGATAGAAGCATGGATGTACTACTCTCCCTGTTACATGGCCATAGCAGAGCCAAAAACCGAGGTAGAAGCCAAAGCAGAGGACCTGTTCTTCTCTTACAGAGAGCCTATAGAGGCAGAGCCGAAGTCTGAAGAGGATGACGATGAATTTGAATGAGACTTTGAAAGTGAGACAAAAGAAATCACTCCATCAATAGAAGGCATAGATGAGGAGGGAGTTCCAGAAGCTTTAGAAGCAGAAGACTCCATGCTATGGGACAGAATGGCAATGGTACCCTTTGGATTGGTAAATGGATCTTTCCATAGGCAAAGCCTATATAAGAAGTGGATCAAGCAAAATAAGCCATCTTTTATCAGTGGTTCTTGTCGCACCCATCCACACTTGTCAAGAAAGGATGATGATGCTGCTCCTTGTCAACAAGTAACAGTCCCAAGGCCACAACAGAATTCCAAGAGCCCTTGTTATCTAACATTCTTGGATGCATCCTCTGAAGAGGAGTCCTCAAGCTCTAAGGTAATTAACATTTAAACCAAAACCGAGACAGCGATGATCCCATTTCAGCATTTCAAGGAGCAACCTAAGTCCTTACTGAAAGAAGATGTTGGGTCTAGTGGGACATTAGAAGAGGACACCACCCTCTTGAAGGAGTCGAATCTGTACCCAGAAGCAGTCCATGGGACCTTCATCCGTGAAGTAGAAGGTGAAAGGCAGTTAACCTTTGTGGATGCAGATGGCACTGAACGCCACTTGAAGGTGGGTAGCAGCCTACCAGAAGAGGTGTTTTCAACCTTGTACAACTTGTTGAAAGATAATTTGGACGTGTTTGCATGGTCCTACAAAGACCTAAAGGGGATTGATCCCACAATATGTCAGCATCATATTGACTTGGAGCCTGATGCCAAGCCAATACGGCAACGACAGAGGAAAATGAACCTGAATTATTCCACACTGGTGAAAGCAGAGCTGCTGAAGCTTTTGGAAGCGGAGTTCATCTATCGAGTGGCCAACAGTGAATGGGTCTCACCCATCGTGGTTGTACCCAAGAAGAATGGCAAGCTTCGTATATGTGTGGATTTCCGCAAGTTGAATTCCAAGACAAAGAAGGATCACTTTCCTATCCCTTTTACAAACCAGCTGTTGGACATAGTGGCAGTCCATGAGCTATATTCCCTCTTAGATGGCTTCAGTGGATACAACCAAGTGCAGATAGCAGAAGAGGACCAATCTAAAACAACCTTCACCACAGAATGGGGGACCTACACTTACCGAGTGATGCCGTTTGGGCTCTACAATGCCCCTGCTACCTTCCAGCGAGTCATGATGGCCTCATTCCAAAATCATCTGCACGACTTTATTGAGGTATATTTGGATGACTTCTATGTCTATAGTTTGATCCGTGAACACTAGGGACATTTGGAATAGTGCTTTGACCAATGTCGGGAGTATGAGATCTCCCTCAACCCCGACAAATGCATCTTTGGAGTCTCTTCTGGAGTTCTGTTGGGCCACATTGTCTCTACACAAGGGATATCAACAGACCTTGCAAAGATCAAGAAGATCGCAGCTCTGACAGCACCCACCAACAAGTTGAGGGGATTCCTAGGCCATGTGGGTTACTACAGAAGGTTAATAGCCCATTTTGCAACAAAGGCAACCCCCTTGCACAAGCTTCTGAGGAAAGATGCAGAGTTTATTTGGACAAAAGAATGTGACAAAGCCTTCAACACTTTGAAGTAGTGTCTAATTGAGGCACCCATCCTGCAACCTCGTGATTGGACAAAGGAGTTTCATGTACACACTGATGCATCAATTGAAGGCTTAGGTGCAGTCCTATGCCATAAGGGATCCTCGAAGTAGGAGCAGCCCATCTATTACACAAGCTGAAAAGTCACTAATAGGGAATGGAACTATACAGTGGCCGAGCTGGAGTGCTTGGCAATGGTCTTTGCACTGGAGAAGTTTTGACACTATCTATTGTCCACCCACTTTAAATTTTATGTGGATCATGAGGCCCTGTCCTTCCTGATGAACAAAGCAGATGTGAAAGGACGAATGATGAGATGGCTCCTTCTATTCCAGGAGTTTGACTTTGAGATAATTACCAAACCTGGTCGTTCCCATGTTCTGGCTGATCATCTGTCTCGTATCTTGCAAACTGCAAACGAGGAGCAGGATGATCCAGACCTCCCTGATGCTTCCCTATTCTTGGTAGAAACTGTAACCCCCTGGTATGCAGACATTTCCAATCTGCTGGCAACCCAACAGTACCCTCCTTGCATTTCTAGTCAAGAAAGGAAGAAGCTTATGTTAGAATCAGCCCCCTACACCCTGTTAGGCGGTGCACTGTACAAGAAAGGCAAAGATGAAGTGCTCAGAAGATGTGTTGCAGGAGATGAGATTGGGATTGTTTTGAAGGCTTGCCATGACGAGCCATGTGGAGGCCACTTTACAAGAAAATCTACAGCCATGAAGGCTTTGCTAGCAGGTTACTGGTGGCCGACCATTCATAAGGATGCCTACGACTACTACAAGTGATGTGATGCCTATCACAGGATGGGGAAACCCACCAAGACCAGCGCTATGCCACTGCAACCTATCCTTCCTTTGAAGCCGTTTGAGAAGTGGGGCATCGACTTCGTTGGCCCAATCGATCCTCCCACCAAAAGAAAATAGAATAGATACATCCTGGTATGTACAGATTATGTCACAAAGTGGTGTGAAGCTAAAGCTCTAAAGCGGGACGATGGTAACAGCGTGGCCCTGTTCTTGTATGAGAATATTATCACCCGTTTTGGTAGTCCCCTAGAGCTGGTAAGTGACAGAGGCACTCATTTCATTAATAAAGTCATGGAAGAGTTAACAGAGCTATATAAGATCTGCCATCGCAAGTCCACTCTTTACTACCCCAAAGCCAACAGCCCAGTCGAAGTCACCAATCACATCCTTTTCTTGATTCTGACAAGGACAATTGCCACACATCATCGTGATTGGGATGATTGACTTACAAAGGCCCTCTGGGTGTATAGAACCTCCCATAAGGCAGCTCCAGGACAGACACCCTTCCAGCTAGTGTATGGTACAAAAGCTGTTTTTCCTGTTGAACTAGAATTGCCCTCTTTGCGAGTGGCTATCAAAGAGCGTTTCGGGGATGATGATTCACTGAAATGTCATCTCTTGCACTTGGAATGTTTGGACGAAACTTGCAGGATGACTCTATAGTGCATGGAAGCCACGCAAGCTCGATGTAAGGCCTACCATGACAGCTTCATCAAGCACAAGGAGTTTAAAGAAGCTGATTTGGTCCTAGCCTATGATTCACGATTTGGAAAGTTTCCTGGCAAGCTTCAACAGTGGTGGATGGGCCCATATAAGGTACTTGCTGTCAACCCTAATGCTTCTGTCCAAGTGCAGACCGTTGATGCCTCTGATGATCCCTTTCTGATTAATGGCTATCACCTGAAGAAGTACTTCCCTCCTTGGGGATCTTGACAATCACAGTCACCTGATCCTTTCCCCCATTGGCGTGGCACTATAACTCTTATGATGCTACTTCTGATAGCCGTTCTTTAGCCACTCCTGATGAGGTGGATGCAACCCTCTATCCCCTCAGCCCCACCTCCTGCCCCTGATCTCTTATCCTCTATTTTCCACCAGCGGCGGCTGTGCCGAGGATGGTTCTGACAAATGGTATTTCTACCATTCCCTTACTTAATTCAAAAAAGAAAAAAAAATATACATATCGGTCATGGGAGAAAAGGACTTCGGTCCCTGTCATGTCTACCTATTCTTCGAGAAAAGGTGGAGACACCCTCAGGAATAGGAGGAAAAAAAAACAAGAGAAAAGAAAAAAAACAAGAAAAAACAAAAAACAAAAAACAAGAGAAGAAAAAAAAATTTATGGGAGAAAAGGAAGAACTTCCCTGCCATAGCAGGCCTCGTTCCAAGAAAAGGTGGTCAACACCCTTGGGCGGGAAGCTGGCTGTGGAAAAGGTGGCAACACCCAGCAATCCAAAAAGTGGATTCATCAGTTGACATTCCCAGGATCTAGTTCCGAAGCTACCTCCCTTGGCATGGTGTGTCCTATGCCTTTCTGCAGAGCGTTTGACAATCCTCTAAGCAGACGCCATGTTCCTATCTAACACAACGTTCGATCTGATGGCTACCTCCCTAGGTATGCCTCTTCAACAACTGACGATGCGATCTTCATCGACAAACAATTGAGTGACGCGAGCTTTCATCCTAACCGGATGGGGAAGTGAGTATGGGTTGCCCTCTATAACTATCAAACGAGTGTGAGACAGAGGGTGGGGTGAGTGACCAGTGTTTCCCCTTTAAATCAAATGAGAGGTGAGAAGTGTGAATGGAGTGTTGCACGCACGGGATGGGCCTCTCAATGCACAAAGCACGATCTGTCCCTGTGCATTGCACTATAAGGCTCCCTGGCCTTCCTTCTTGCACTGTATGCCGGCACTCGGTGGGATGCACAGTTGCACCATCAAATGCGCACAAGACATACAACCTTTGCACCAAGTGACCGTGAGGATTACATCAACGCGTTTCAGGACATGGCTACCCTCTATATTTTTCAACAGAGAGTGAGACAGAGGGTAGGCTGAGTGTGACTGGATTTTCTTCAATCAATTACCGAGAGGTGAGGATTGAGGGACGTTACGATCTTTGGAGTCAGGTACGTTTCCGTTTCCCTATGCACCCACGGGGTGGGTTTCTGCCATCATCACAGGACACGTCACTCTATTCTGTACACTGCACTGTAAGGCTCCCTGGCCTTCCTTCTTGCCTGCACCTATGCCAGACGGGTTGGATACACTAATGCACCGTCAACTGTGCACCTTGGCATACTCCCTTTGCACCATCCCCTTTGTCAATTCCTAAACCGGGTGTGAGATATGGGTTTCAATCATTATTTATCGAGTGATGTCGGTAATGGGGCAAGTGACTGTTCTCTCATCCCATCTGAGTGCTGTAAGCTGAGTGACTATCCTTCGTCAGCGACACCGACCCGACGAGATTCATCCATTAGCTACCTCCCTGGGTGCTATTACATGGTCCCTGCCCTGCTGGATGCGTTTGTTGCAGCACGAGCTCTGGTACCTCCTACCACCGCCTGAGATACAACGCGCGACATCGACAATCGATTTCAACTATCTGCCACACGGGCCAAGTTTTCCTAACCCTATCTCTTGATTGCACGTGTATATTAAGGTGTTAAGTGTGGGGACGTCAGCGTCCAGTCTATCAGTGTGTTTAGTCGGTTGTCCAATCGTAGGTTGTCCTGATGCATTTCCCTTGCCGTTAATGTTTTAAGTGTGGGGACGCGTCCTTACACGTCTATGTGGCATACCGCCCTGCACATGCCTCACTTTGATCATGCATGTACGCCATGACTTTTATTTACCCTCCTGGGGTCCCTTTCCCACCCACCCATCCACTGTCACCCCTCCCTTGGGGCTATTCCTCCTTCATTTTTCTCTCTCCCTTATTTTGATGTATTTCATGTGCACTCACCCTACGTTCACCGAAATTCCAATCCAAAAGTACAGCCCTATTCGTCCCTTCGAATTGTCCACTTTTTTTTTTTTACCCACCCCTGTTCCGATGCACGGTTTTTGAGTTATTAATTTTTGAAGGATTATGCGTCAATTAGACCGTTTTCCATGTGAACGCGTCTTGCTTGCTTTGGAACCATGTTCTGACGTGATAGACATGTCCTCCAATTTCCCCCTGACATTTTTTCCTTTTTACTCCATGTCATTCCGATGCACGGTTTGTCCAATATTAATTTTTGTGGTTTTTCGGGACCTTTTTATGCGTCCTTTTGACATTTTTCCATGTGGACCTGCCTTGTTTGCATCGGAATTCTAGTTTGACTTGACAGCCGTGTCCATCGCACCTTTCCCTACATTTTTTCTTTTTTCTCCTCCCTATTCCGACTTTCGTATTTTTAATTATTAATTTTTAAAAGTGTTTTTGAGTGTCTTTTTGGTGTTTTTTGCATGTGAATGCCTCCTAACCCTATCGGAACGGCATTTTAACATGATAGGCTTGTGCCCCCCCCTTCCCCCACACATTTGTCATTTTTGTTGCCCTCTGTTTCGGTGCACCGATCTTCTGTTATTAATTGCCGACCGTATTTGCGTGTGTCCTTTTTACGTTTTTCCCATGTGAATGTGTCTTCTCTCAGTCGAAACTGTGTTTTGACATGATAAGGTTGTCGGGCGCGTTCTTCTGCACATTTTTTCTTCTTTCTTCCCTACATTCCAGTGAGTAGATTTCCCGAAATTAATCCCCGTATGTGTTTTCGAGGCCGTTTTACGTGTTTTTTTGCATGAGCATGTATTTATTCCCCCTAGAACCCCTGTTGACCTTTTCCCCTATCTTCCCCCTACCGTCTTGTACGTTTTTCATTTTTACACCATTTCATTTCAACGATTGGATTGTGAGATATTAATTTTTCTTTATTTTGACGTGTTTCGTGCGACTCGTCTCGCGCGTGAATGCATGTATTTTTTATTTTACGCGTTTTGCCACGCCCGTCGCATAAGTGCACCCTATGCCGACGTCCTGGTGTCGTTCCGATCTCGCCACTGCAAATATTTTTACCTCGATCTACACACGCACGCGGGACGGGGGCACGCCTTTCTTAAATTTTTTTCATTAATTGATTTATTATTTTTTCAAAAATTATTACCCCCCCTCCCGCATCCGTTCCAACTCCCTCCCCCTTCCCCCCTCTCTCTCCTTCTCTCTATCTCTCTCTTCTTCTTTTTTTTTTTCTTTCTCTTTCCTCCCCCTCCCTCTCTCTCCCCGTAACTTCCTCCCTCCACCCTCCTTCTCTGCTCCCTTCCGCCTCCCGCTCCCTCCTCTCCCTTCTTCTCCTCCACCCTTCTTCCCCCTCCTCCGTGGGCATTGTGGCCACCCCCCAGCCAGTGGGCCTCTTCCTCCGCCCCCACTCGTGGTTGCCGCCCACCTGCGCTTCGCGCCACCCACCTCTTCCAGGTCACCGCCTGCTTGCAAGTCACCGCCCTGTGGTCGCCTGCGCCACTCGCCCGTTCGCCTGTGTCGCAAAAGGTGCCGTTGTTCGCCAGCCCGTGCCCGGTCGCCCTATCGTTCACTTGGCGCCTAGAACCGCCGCCCGCCCGTTCGCCTACGCCGCCAAAGGTGCGGCCGATCGCCCGCTTGCTCCTCCTTGCTCGACTGCTTGCGCCACCCGTTGGGCCTCTGCTCCTCCTCCTCCTTCATCCTCCTCCCCCTCTCTACCCCCCCCCCCCCCCCCCCCCACCCCCATTCACATACATTCCCACTCCCCATTAACCCCCATTCACACATTCCTATCCCCCCTTCACACCCCCCTCCCCTTTCCCCCGTAACCAACTCCCAACCCCCCTTCCACCCCCCGGTTCCCCCAACAACACCCAACCCCCCTTCCTAAGCTCCCTTTCCCTTAACCCCTTCCTAAGCCCACCCCCCCCACCCTAGCCCCTGTTCACCCCCTCTCGCAACGCATACAACAACCACAAACGGATCAACACCCCCCTCCCCCCCCCCCGGTGGTTCTCACATGGCAACCCGTGTGGTGGGTTTTTATCACGTCTTTTAGCGGTTGTTCGCGTGCGGGTATACGGAAGCGTATCTTTTTGCGACTGTTCACGTGCGGGACGTGCATTTGGATTTGTCAGTGCGGTGGTGCGTGCTGGTTCCTTCACACGTAGCTGTTCACGCGTGTCCGAGTATGCCTTTTTGAAATCTCGAACATCATTTTTTAATCACAAAATCCATTAAATACATTTAAATTTTGAAAAAAATCATAAAAATTTCTAAAAAAGTACAAAAATTTACTGAAACCTTTTCCCACAATTTAATAAAATTTCTTCCTAAAAAATCCTATTAAAAATTTCTTGAAAATTATAAATTGGCTGAAATTCTTTCTAAATTGATGGAAATTGATAAAAAATCCAAAAAAATACATAACAATTAGAAAATAATTCAAAAATAATAATAAATAAATAAATAAACAAATTCAAAAAATCATATTTACTCTCTTTTCTATTTTGAACATTTTCTTGAATTCAAAAATATTCACATAATGTTGGGAATTTATTTCTTTTTGGAAACATCTCATGACAATGTATTTATTATATTTTTTTTTTCGAAACTCCCCAACATCACATAAACATTTCCATCACATTGAAACAATATGGGTTTCCGTCCTCGTAGTGGAAAAATTTGGGTTCTTGGTTTAAATTTAAAAAAAAACAAAAAACACCACAAACCCCAAACAAAAACAAAAACAAATATAAAACCATTATAACCCCTACCAATCAACACATCCAAATAAATCCAAGACATACATTTTCTTTTGGTCATCCGTTTCTTTATTCTTTGTCGTGGTCACGGTGTTAGCTCGTTTTTGTTTTTCTATCCAACATGACGACTCTTGACAGTCGACTGTTTGACCGTTTTCTGGATTTTTGTGGACTCGGCATTCCACTTTTGGAGGTTGTAATTTCAGACTTCGCAGGCAGACCCACACATTACCAGGTTATTTCCTTTTTTCCCCTCTCACTTGCATAATAACACACATTAATTGTAAATAAAATCAACCAAACGTTGCACACAGATAATTAACAAACTGTACCTCGTAAATTGTAAATAATGAGCTAGACGTTAATTGTAAAAAGAACCCCTGCCATTGCACATGCACCTTTGCACCCTAACCCACATAAGTTGTAAATTAAAATTAATTCACAACTGCACATGCACACGTGTTTCAGACACATTAATTTGTAAATAAAATCAACCCCCAAAGTCACGCATGCATGCATGCAAGTGCCATACATCATCTAATTATAACAAGGAACTGCATTAGTAGAGACCTAGTCAGTCATTCCAGTTGTGTCAAAATCTGCGTGGGGCTGGGTTACAATGTCGACTCACCATGCATTAACGGGTTCATTTAATAATGAATGATGCTTAATTGTTTATATAATAAAAAATGAGTCGTTAGTTTCACTCACACACTCCACCACACTCTAGGATGTGAATGCGACGTGGGAGTGGGAGTAGTAAGCTGACATTGGTCAATATGGTATTTATGATTGCGTCATGATTTTTTTTGAGTCTCTGTCTGGGCTACGGAATGTAGTTTATTTTATTTTCTGCATGATATGGGGTTAAAGGGTGCATGTATGTTTGCATAGCATGAAGCTTTTGGTCGCATGTGTGTAGAGGTCATGCATAATTTTTTTAAGGATGTGGTTTGCCTGGGGGTTGTTATGGTCCAGTCAGTCGTGTCAATTAGTTGGTTTCCTATCGATGGTCTCAGTCTTGGTTTTGTTTTTGGGTTTTGCAGGTTTTCTTTTTGCTTTCCTGGTTGTGTGTGTGGGTTTTTTTTACCATAGTCTGAATGGCACCTCTTTCTATGCCTCCAATTGTGGTCCAGCATGTTCCTCTTGCGGTCCATGACTATTCTCTTCTGTTAGAGGCAAATTGTATTTGATGAGCTGGCCTTCGCTCATTTGTGGCTCTCACTTTACCACCCGTGGATGAGAAGCTGTGTTATTCTTTCCTCGCTTCTTACAAAAACCAGTCTGGCCTGGCTTACAACTGGACATTCTGTTTATCAGTAGTAGCCAATGTCAGTGAAGCATTATGTTTGCCCTTATTTGCTTCCTTTGTGCCCAGTGGTAACCGGCTACTGATGGATGAGGAGATAGTCACACTGATGAAGAAGGAAACTTCCACCCCCTTGCTCCTTAATCAGCTCATTAATAGCTCAAGGGTGTCTATTGCCCACATTTCTTCTCCAGTCTGGAAGCAGTTATGCCAGTTCCTACAGGATCGGTTCATGTCAAGAAAGGTTGCATCCAAATACTTGTCAAAAGAATTATTCATAGCTTCTGTGAAGATTCTGGAGGGAGCTAAATTCAACTAGGCAAGTTTCCTGTTATCTAAGATGGATCAGCATTTCCAGTGTGTCAGGAAGGGTCAAAATAGTACTGTTTCTTATGGTGCCTTCCTACAGAAGATCTTTACTTTTGCACCTCCTCCTGGTGGTGTTCTAGTGCCAGATCCAGCTCCTTTACCAGTGCAGCCTACAATATCAATTTCTTCTCCTAGGCCCATGCAGCTTTATTCAAAAGATGAGGAGTTGCCTATTATTTTTTCTAGAAAGAAACGCCTTCGTACAAAGGGACCTTCCAATCCTTCTGTCCAAGATCCACTGGTGCAAACATCCACTCCTACTGTGTCTGGCAGTGCCCTTCCTTCATTCCTTTCCTGTACCAATCTATTTGCCGCTCAAAAGGAAGGAAATTTAGATTCACATATCCCTTCAGCATTACAAACCATTTTAGCTGGACCCATGCTTCCACAGATGGTTTCCAATGTCCAGCCTACTCTGGAAACTTCCCTTACTTCTTGTCTTCATACACTGTACACTAGTGTTTACACTTCCATGCAAGACAAGGTGGATTCCCTCACTAGTCAATTGAGTAAGGCACTGGAGGATCTGTCTTCAAAAAGGGCTACCCTCAGTGATATCCACAATCAAATGATTACTACCACATCCTTAATGGATTCACAGAAGGTCAATTTTCAGGAGCTAGAAGCTAAGGTTGTTAAACTAGAGGAAGAGAATGCATCTTTGATGCTTGAGAAGAATTCTGCCCTTGCAGAGATGGTCACTTTGGCTAGTAAGCTTGCTACTAGTGAGGGTCAGTTCCAGCAATCTCAGGACACTGTAGAGTCCCAACAAAAACTCATTGAAGAACTTAATCAGAAGGTGGATGTTCTTTCTATTTCCCCTCCTGCTCATGTATCTTTTGTTGTGTCATCCGAAGAGGAGCTTAATCAGTTGCAACATAAGGCTAAGATCTGTGATGGGTTCTCAACTAAGGTTGATCACCTTCAGCGGGTGGATGGATTGTGTGCAGAATGATTTGTCCATTATACTGAATTGGTGTCACCTCCTCCATCCTTTTGGGTGAAATATCATCAACAGAGGTTTTCCTTATATATATCTTTGAGCAATGTGGATTTAGAGACTATAGAGGATGGATGGTCCAATATCTGGCCTGCAGATTTCTGGTCCAGTGTTTAATTGGCCTCTCATTCCAGGGTCCTGGGATACTTCTGCAGCGTGTTCTAATTCTTACCTCCACTTTGCTAGGGTACATGGTACTTTTGGAGATACCACAATTCGTCTTGCTGCTCATTTTTGCTGGTATCTTGCGTTCATGCATCATCAGTCACATTTGAATACTCGTAAGGGTATCCCCCAGATGCTGCTTAATCCAAATGAGGATGTAGCAGTTGCTCAAATGGATCTCTTATATTATTTTGCACATGCCTTCCCTACCAGATTCATCATTTTATTGGAAAGGATGTGTTGCCTACAATTCCTCCAAAATGTACCTCAGTACTTTGTGGATGAAAACAAAGCCTTGGACCGTCTTAAAATTAGTCTGCAGTTTAAGAAGAAATACCTTCATCCTACTTAGTAGGAGGGTTTTCTTGATTGTATCCACTCTCTTATTTTTAATGGAAATTTCTTCTTTCTCTTCAACATTTTTGAGGAGTTGTGCCATTCAAATTATATTTGTGTATGGGTATTTTTTGTATTGGGTATCGTTGTTTTTCTTTGTGGACGAGGAGCTGTGAAGATTGATGATTTGGAAGCTGAAACATATTATATAGGTTTTATGAAGCTGATGTTGGGGTCGTGATTGTAGCTGGTACATTGTGCTGATTGAAGATTTTTTAGCAAAGAGATTAAAGCTTTTATTCATTTTTTCTTGAGGTCGCAAGGACGCTTCCTTTCTAAGTGTGGGGATATGTTGAGTGTGAAATATGTTGGTTTTTGGGCTATTTTTTGTTGTTTTTTATGATAAATGGTTGTTTATTTTGAAGTGTTTGGAAAGGTTTGGATAAGTTTGAAGGGTTTTTGATAAGGATGTTTGGTTTTATAAGGTCTGATTTTCTTCTGTTTTCTTCTGTTTTGTTTCTGTTTTGGTAGTAGAGAAGGTTGAATGAATGTTTTGAGAGATGATTGAAGTTGTGTGAAGAGGTTTATGAAAGATTGAATTGGTTTTGTTTTGGTTTTTATGATTTTTATGGGTTCTGTTGATCTTTTGTGAAGTTTTGTAAGCTTCTATAGCTCTGTTGTTCTGTACTTCTGTTGCTCTGTGGTTTTGTTTTGTTGTTGCTGTTGAGTGTTATGATGGATGTGTGGATATTTTGGGAAGTGTTTTTGTCTTAGGAAAGGATGAATGGAAGCTCTATCCAAGCTAATTGAAGTGAAGAAGTAACTGCTGAAGATTCACAAAAGATTTACAGAAGGTTACAGAAGACAGATCTCACAGGACACTATGAAGTCTCTGGTGCCCTTTCATATCAGGCATACCTTTTGGAAGGTGTATCCACGACCTAAGAAGGATTATTGAGAGTGATTATTGAGTATTGTAGTGAGGATATGATGTACTATTGATGGAGAGAGAGAGAGAGAGAGAGAGAGAGAATCGGAGATAGTCAATTCTATCAAAACAGTGTGATTGTATGTGAGAGATTGAGAGAGAGAACTATGAAGACATTGAAGATGAATAATATGTGATTTATTTCCATTCAAAGATGGTGCATTTTTTGGTGTTCTTTGTTCTTTTGATGGAGATTATGAAGATTATGAAAAATATGGTTGATTCTATCAAATCCGTGGGAGATCTACATGATACTCCATGAAGATTTGTTGTGCCTGGTATTCTTTTCTTCATTGTGATCATATAAAGCCTAATAAAAAAGCTTGTTGATGATGACAATATAGATTTTATTGCAGTAGAAACCCTATTTCCTTGGTGTCTCTCTTGGGGCTCCATCGGTGTAGGGAGGTTATTACCCTCATTGACATTCCTTTCTGCCAACTCACTGAGTGGTCTAGGGAGTCCTGTAAGTTTCAACATGTCATTTGGATCCCCTCTTAGAGGATCTTCCATACCTTTCCCTTTAAAAGGAAAGTCCATAACAGGTTTATATAAGAGCTTTTGGTCCTTATCTAAAGCAGATTTATCATTACCACTTATTAAGACTTGGGAATCGTGCCTTTTAAGCAACGGTTTTCCCTTGACAACTAGGGCTTCTAACATCCTTGTGATGCCTACTATGTCGTCATGGTGGCCCATTACACGGGATGTTTCAACCACAAGCATATTCCATCGTATACCAGTACTTTCCCATGGTATTATGGCTTTAGCATGATAACTTGTTGATGCCATGACTATCATAGTTTCCAACATGCTTGTTTCATGCCCTCTAGGTTGATGGATGGTTAAACATGATTTCTCTTGGGTAGAGACTACACCAAGGCGAACCTCGGCCCATGCCATCGTATTAGAGGATGGGGTAACCACTAATTGGCTACTCTTTTCATCACATAAATTATCTTTTGCAGAGTACTCATGCTCTACATAACTAACTAAGTCCATTAGTAATTTTTGTATAGGGAAAGCCAAGTTTTTCCATCCTTGAACAAACCCCATTTTATGGGTAATTTAGGGTCCCTTTAAACCCTAGATTCGAAAACCGCCACTTATAGGTAGCTCCCGGTAGACGCACCACTGATGGGACCTAAAATGGACCAGCACTGGCTATGGCACTAGCTGGACCTCATGCTCATGACACACAAACACCCTCACGGCCTCGTGGACCAGGAGCGTCGATCTAATGCTAAAGGACAAACTGCCCTAAAGCTTAATCTATGTGTTTATAGTTTATAGTCCAACGTTTCCTTTTCTATAAGCTCCTCAGAGGGAGAACCCATACACATTGGCAATGCTACGATCACACACATATGGAGGCAACCTCTCGGTAGAAACACAGCGGCCCCATTGCAACTCTCCTACATCGCAGGGATTGGCCCTTTGATGCGCAGCTCAACATATAACACAATCGAACACAAACTCCTCTCTTTTATATTTCTCGTACTTCCAAGAGATATACCATGTTTCCTCACTTAACAGTACTTAGGAAACCAACCCTCTACTCTACGGCAAGGGATAACCTCACACTCTCAATCGTGGGTCAAAGTCCCAAGAAAACAATTGCTATGCAGTCCAGGAGATTTTCCTTTGATACCATGAACCATGCATACTGCATAATGTGAATGGTTTAGTCCACAAACAGAAGATAATCAGCATTCTGCATCATGCAAAACCAATCTTTTCATGACTTCCATGCTAACGTTTATGTATTGAAATGAGGAGAGACCCCGAGCCTTACGCTCATGCTGCCTTTTCCTTTATTTTAAAACCATGTCCTATCGGCATGATGCAACACATAAATCAGATTTTAATTCATATTTTCACTCTCAACCTCCTCTCTCACCCTACCATTTAATGTTTTGCATTCGTTGATAGGTGAAAGGGTCATTTTATGTGTATTTCTTTATAAAGAAAGTGATAAACACAGATAAAAACATAGAAACGAGGGTAAACCGAGGCCAACCTCATGCTCTACCTTCATTATACATGCACAAATACACATGTAATTTTCTAGAATTTTTCTTTTACTGTTTCCTAATTTTCTCCCATTTAAAATCCAATTTCCACCATTTTTTGGTATTTTTCTCTATTTTTCTTCAATAAAAAATGACTAGGAATTAAGCTTTATTGTGGGTTGTGGCCCTTAGGTTCCTTGACAACAAAATTTCAGGTTTTGTTAGCATTATGTCTCATATTTCCCCTTTATTTTGCAAAAAACCCCATTTAACCCCTTAAATGCATGTTTTACGGGTTTTATACCATTAGTTTCAGCCATATCACTTATGATTTTCTAATTTTTAGATCATAAAATGATCAAACTCATAGAAAACAACATCATAATGCATAATCAGCCCATGGGAACAATATTTCATCAACCAAATAGCATAAAAACTCTTTTTTTCTTCATAAAAATTGAATTACCACTTAGGCTTCATGTCTCGGGATCTCGGTTTTGCTACGGGACAGCGGGTCAGCCTTCATTCAATGTCCAACATCTTCACAATCAGCAATCTTCATGTCTTCATTGATCTGGAAGCAATCCAGTCCCAACCGGACAAGCTTTCCTTCACCATTCTTCATTTTCCTCTTGCACACAAGAACAACCCCTTAAGGGGGAGAGAGGGAGGAGAGAGAAAGACTAGAATCAAAATTCTTCATCCAAGCCATCATTGCGCAAGTGAAGGGCGGCGATATGATCAGCAAGGAAGGAGAAGATCGGGGGTATGATCAATTATGTGGGTTGTTTGTAGGTTGCAATCTCCATCCATCCCCATGTTGGCGCAAATTTGGGCGTGAAGATGGCACCTTCTTCCTCCATTCTCTCTCCACATTTTCTCATCTTGTATGCTTAAAAATTTGAAGGGGGGGGGGATCAAAGACTCCAAAAGGCACATTCCATTTGGCCCAAAGTTTGGCCACCCTTTCAAATCTTGACCATTTTGTGGCCATTTCCCCGTCCTAGCTCTGATTTGAGTGCTGTAAATTTCTGCACGTCCGGCTTTACATCTCGCATTGGCTGGAAACTCCTGAAAATGTGTACGATAGTCTGAAAATTATCAAAAATCAACAAGTGTCGCTCGGACACCTTTTAAGAGTCGTATTTCACTTGGTGCTTAAAATTGTCATAGCTGGAGCCGCCGCCTTCGATGTTGAATATTTTTCCCCTAAATTTTAGATTTTTTGGAAAACTTAAGGCACATCCTGGGCTTAAAACTCCGCTCTCAAAATTCAACATATTTAGAGGATGAACTGACGGCTCCATCCCACCTTCTTCAGTAAACTCAATAGGGATGCTTGTCAAAATTTGTAAACAGTGATGGTAGAAAACTTTGATCTCCCACACAAAGGTGTCGTCTTCATGCTCAATCACTTTGTATCCTTTGCTTCGCCAGATAATCTTTCCCTGATGATACCTTTGCTCTAGATATGGGTGCTCCAAATAAGGGATTAACCGCCCCATCAACCAATTTAAGCTCTCCTGTAGGTCTCAAATCAACCCCAGCATGGACCTACAATGCATTTAGCGCATTAGCATATTCAGAAACAATAAGGTTCAATCTTATTAATATTAACCTTATTTTTAAATTCCACTCCATGCTATAGATCAGGTAATAAAGTCGTAGACTTGTTTTTACCTATCCTAACTATCTTGTAAAGACCATCCCATCTAGGTTCCAACTTTCTTGGAAATAGCTCCCTAAGTGCATCATGGTATAGAACTAACTGTCCTTTCTTAAAGCTATATTTATTTGCTTTTAGATCATGCAACTGCTTCATTTGATGCTTAGCCACTTCCTGGTGCAACAAACTCTGTAATTTGAGCTCATCCAAGTGGGCTATAGTCGTAAACCGCTCGAATAGGATATCTTTATCACCCAAAGAATGATTGATTGCGAATCTTATGGTCGGAAACTCAATTTCCAAGGGCAAGACACACTCCTCCCCATAAACTAATTTGAATGGGGTGTGGCCAGTGGTTCGTTTAAACGTTGTGTTATACTCCCAAACCGCCACATATAATTTTGTATCCCAGTCCTATTTCTTTTCGGAGACTATCTTGGATAGGATATCCACAAGCTGCTCGTTAGTACTTTCAACTTGTCCATTGGCTTGTGGATTATAGGGGGTTGTCTTGTTATGCTTAAGTTTCCAAGTTTTAGTCAAGCTATTAATCATTTTGTTCAAAAAGTGAGTTCCATGGTCTGATACTATTTCCTTTGGTGGACCAAAACGGCAAATGATTTGCTCAAGCAGGAAACTGGCAGCCTCTTTTGCATTGTCCTACCTCTTCGCCCATGCTTCTAACCACTTTGTAAAGTAATTAGTGGCTACTATAATGTATTTTTTCTAAGTAGTGCACGATGGGGTAATGGGACCCACAAAGTCAATGCCCCACTTCTCAAATGGAAGAATAGCCATGCCATAGGCGTAAGTGGACACTTCCTATTCTCTCTACTGTCATGACTTTGACATGTATAACATCTCTTAACATACTCAAATGAGTCTTGGAAGATGGATATCCACCAATATCTAGCTCTTAAAGCATTCTGTGTTGTCAACCACTCAGCAAAGTGCCCTCCACAAGCAAAGTCATGGCACTTCTCCAAGATAAATGGAACCTCATCACGCATCACACATTGGTGATAGAGATCATCGACACCCTATCGATATAGTGTTCCTGCGATCAAGGAAAATTTCAATGCCTGCTATTTAAATTTTCTCTTCTCAAATTTGGATAAAGTAGCTCCAATCTCTCCCATAGATAAATAGTGCATTATAGTATCATACCAAGAGGGAATAGAAGCCGTATCAATCTTGAACAAAGTTTCCAGGTCACTTCCTTCACGCAAGACCTCTTTGGGCTCTTTGAAATCCACAAGACATTCCACAATGCCCTATAGCTTTGGTGGCTTGCTCTTGATCTCGTAATCAAAATCTTGCAAAGTGATTAATCACTTTGCTAAATGATTCGACAGTTGTAACTTGTTCAGCAACAATCGAAGCCCTTCCGCCTTCGTATAAAAAATCACCTTCTTATAGAATGTAGTGCTTGAACTTTTTGGTCACAAATACCATCGCAAGGCATAAATTCTCTATATAAGTATAATTAATTTTCAATATGCCCAACTTTCGACTAGGAAAAGCTATTGGATGATACCAATTTTTCCCCAAAATTCTAGATAAATAGCAGCAATTGATACTATACATGGTGGCTGCTGAAAATATATAGAACATTTCACCCCTTTTAGTTGCTTTTAAAATAGGTGCTTTGGCAAGATCCTATTTCACATCATCAAAAGATACTTTGCAAGCATCATTCCATGTAAACTGAAAATTGAAGGACAATAGGTTCATTAGTGGCAATGCTCTTTCTTCCAAGGCATTGATAAACCTCTGATAATACCCTACCGATGAACAGAAAGCTATGTACTACATTTGGAGTACGTGGTGGAATCATGGCAACTATGACCTTGATCTTTTCAGGGTCAATCACAATCCCTACTAAACTAACCACATGGCCTAGCAATAGTCCATAAGGAACTCCAAAGACTCACTTCCATGGGTTAAGAGCTATGCAGAATTGTCTGCAACACTCAAAACACTTCCATAAAATGATTGACTGTCTTTCTCTTGCGGTGCCTGCCCCCAAGTCATCAATGAATACTTTCAACTCCTTTTGGGGAGATATCACCAAAAGTCTTGTTAGCTATTCTTTGCCACGAACCAGGTGCATTACATAAACCAAATGCCATCACATGGTACGCAAAGCTACCAAAGACAATAATAAATGTCATTTTAAGCTTGTCTTGCTCCACAATTGCCATTTGATTGTACCCTGCAAAGTAATCCATGAATGAATATACTTCCCTACCCGCTAATTGATCCAAAATTTGGTCAATAAAGGGCAATGGGTAGTAGTCCTTGACTGTTTGCTTATTTAGCTCTCTAAAATCTACACAAAGCCGGATTTGATTGTTCTTCTTCTTTCTAATCACAACTGGTGAACACCATTCAGTATGATGAATAGGGAAGATCAAACCCACTTTCTACAACTTCTGTAGCTCTTCAAACAACATGTCCCTTAGTTAAAAAGTCATACATCTTACTTTTTGACATACAGGGCGAGTTCCTTCCTTTACAGGAATAGTATGCACAACCAGATTGGGGGGAATACCCCTAAGTTCACGAAGATGTCACTGAACTTCTGAATTAGGGACATAGTCCTCTCTCTCTTCCAAACTGAGCATGGAACCTAATTTGATTGGCTGTGAATCATTAGGCGTACCTAGGTTCAACTCAATTACATCCTCGTCTCTTATTCAATCTTGAGGCTCTATCAACTCATTCAATACTATCTGATAAATCTCCTCTATAGTGGACCCTTCTTTAGATCCATTGCTTGATGATGTCTCACTACCAGATGGATCTTCTACTGTTTCTAGTTCGATAGAGGATAAAGGAGTCCTCTCACTCTGAGGAAACTCGGGGTAAGCATCCACTATTACACGATTGGCATCACTACCTAGAATCACTCAACCAGTGGGGGGTATATTGACTTGGCAGTCTGTTCGTAAGATCCATGGCCTACCTTAGCAAAACTCGATAGCTAGGATATCCTGCAAACCTTATCACCTAAAGTCCACATAGCATTCCACACTCGCAACTGTAACGTGGGCTTTAGTGATGAAACCTTCTAGTTGTCTTAGACTGTCATCTGCCATCCTAAGAAGTGTGGAGCTGTCTTTTTGAATTTCGAGACCTAGCCTCTCCATCAAGTCTGAACTCATGATATTGACGGAAGATCCAGTGTCCACGATAGCATGCTCTACTAATATTAAATCCACCTATGTTGGAACCCTAGGGCAATGCTTTTCAGCATGATCGAACCAATCTTCTCCCACTTGTGTGATGCCCAAAGGTTCTACAATATACCCAATACACAAAATTTTCTTGAATTCCTTGCATACTCCTAGAGAAGTTTTAATCAATTGCAAGAGGTTCACATCTGGTTTAACTTTGCAAAGAGAACTTGCTAGATCAAAGTCATGGTAGTTAGCCAAAGTTCTCTTCTCGCGCCAAGCCATTCTCTCCTTTGGTCTTTGGACCTTTAGTGCCTCTTTTTTAACTTTTTCTTTCTTTCTATGCAATCCCTTATCCTTCTCAGGATCAACAACTTTACTATCAACAAGCCTTAAAGGCCCACATTCCATATCAGGATTTAGAACTTGCTTTCCCCTAGCCTCTTGCTCAGGGTTTCCCTCGACAAGTTTTACAATTCCTTTGTCACCCTCTTTAATATTTTGACCTCTTGTTACAGCTCATAGATTAGAATTTTCAATGTCATTGACACATACAGCCTTAGTAAGACTGACTCCACTGCCATGAGGCAACTCCTCTACAATAGCCTTTCCTCATTTTGCAATATTTGTCTTGGTCCCTCATCTTGCTGGAGATTATTCCCTTCTGTGTGATGGTTAATTGGACCTGGAAATTTATTCCCTTGTTGGAGATAACTAAACTTACTCCAACAGGTAGCAGTTAAGTCGCTAGACTTTTCGCAAATATCGCATTTGACATTCGGGCAATTCTTAGGGAAATGTTGGCCACCACACCACTTATAGCTGAATCTTGAGGGGGCACCCTCTTCAAGGCGTCGACTCCCTATCAAATTTTGCTACTTCTTAAGAAAATTGACATCCACAACTATTTGTCTGTATTGTTCAGAAATCATATTAGTGTAGTGCTTCATCATGTCCTTAACTTCGCCAAGGACATTAGAGGCACTCAAGTCATAGCCACTATCATCTGTCTGTCATCCCATTGGCCTAACTACTTGATTAGGCCGTGGACCCACTGGGACAACATTAGGATTTGTTATTTGGCCTCCACCATATAGTGGGTTCACCGTCTGACTAGCCATAGGCATAGTCATGGTATTGGGAGGAGCTGGTAACATAGAAATATTTGGAATGATACTCCCTCTTCCATTTGCATTTGACATGGGGTTCCCTTGATTCCCGTTGGTCAGTGCCAAATTATTACCGTTCCAATTTATCCTTGCTACATAAGCCGCTTGCAAGTGCGACTCTACTCATTCTGCTTAGGTAATAGCAGTGTCAATGTCGAACAAAGTGACACTACTGAGCTGCACCTAGATATTGAAATCTATCCATGTAGGAAATATAGCAACTATGCAGCCGAGGGAATGAGGATATAAGTATTAAGTTTGTGAAAAACTTTCTTTAACTTCTTGGCATAGGCCTGGACATTCTCATTTGGCTCTTGGCGTGTTATATTCAAGATACACAACCAATATTGTCCACCCCTCTCAGGAGCGAACTCTCTACGGAAGGAGGTGAAGAATTGATCAGTGCTATTTATGGTTCCGGACTCTAAACCATGATACCATACTGCTACCCTTCCTTTTAACATCATGTTGAAGAACATCATTAGGTGGCCTTCATCTTAGATTCGATAGTTGAACATGAGCGTTTGAAACTCCTTAATATGGAGTTCTCCATCTTCTTCTGCTAACCCATGGAAGATGGGAAAAGGTGCTCCTAATGCCCTGTCCCTGCTGGAATTGCGATGGGTTGTGCCATGGCTAAAACCAAATTGACAATAGGAGTTTGTCTAGGTAAAATTATGCCCCCACTTGAAGTGGGTTGATTGATTGGAAGAGGGAAAGTACTAAGACTTCAACTTGCACTCAAAGGGCTACTTACGACACTTAGGTTATTAGAACCACTGCTGCTTATGCATAGTGGGCTGCTTCTTTGATGGGAATAATGCCTTACAATCTCCAACCGCCATATAGCCCTCTCAGCACGTTCTGCTTTTTGTATTTCAGCTTGATGATTCTTGTTAGAGGACATAAACCAACTATTTGGTCCCTATAAACCCTAGATTCGGAACCACCACTTGTTGGGGGCTCCTAGAAAACGCACCACTGATGGGACCTAAAATTGGCCGGCACTAGCTATGGCACTAGCTGGACCTCATGTACAAAACAGACAACCCCACCACACAGCCTCACATGCCAGGAGCGTTTGTAATACATCGATGTACACTAAAAAGACTTAATTATGCATTTGTCAGCTAATATGTAGTCCAACATTTACCTTCCCTTCTCCTTAGAGGGAGATCCCATAACATGTAGTCATAGTGCCTCGTCACACAAACATCGGGAAGCTCCCCTCGACTGATTGTCGCAGCTCCACTATGACTCTCCTACACCTCAAGAATTGGCCCCAAGATGTGTCGCTCCAACATATAAGACATAACGCACAAACTCCACTCTTTTCTTTTTTTGCACGATCTAGGAATATATAGACCCTTACCAAAAAATCCCAAGGAAAGCATACAACTGTCTTAGAGCAAAGGCTCTGTTCCACTCAGCGTACAAGTCATGTCCTAGGAAGACAATTGCTATGCAATTCAAGACTGATACCATGTCATGCGTCATGCATAGTGCATATGATCATACTACACAAACAATATTTATCCAATCAGAATTTTGTGATGTGAAAAAATAGCCCTTTCATGATTTTCACTAAACATATGCTTCGATCTCTAGAGACTAGCACTGATTTCTCGTGCTACTAGCCCCCTAAACTGGAATATTGCAATTCCACATGGAATTCACAATCAGATGTTTCAAAAATTCAAACCCTCTCAACCCTCTTAATCTCTTAACCTCACTCTTTCCCTCTAACGTTTAGGTTATGCTGCGTTGTATAGGTGTAGGGTATCATTTTGTATGTATTTTTTGCATAAAATGAAAAAACCATGAACTATGGTGCATAAAAAAAGCCAAATTGAAGCCAAACTTCATGACTCAGCTTTGTTTTATAGCCACAACCACGAATCATAGTTTTCTAGATTTCTATAACACGAAAATTTTATTTTTTTAATTTTTATCTATTTTTCTCTATTTATTTGTGCACAAAAATAGATTATTTTTTAATTTACGATTATTGACTGATTATGCTAGCTAAAAGATATTTTGTCTCAGAATTTTATCCCATGCGCATCTCTAAACCAATAAAGCTTTCATTTTTACACTAAAAATGTACTTTTCGGGCCATAATTTAATTATTCCGATTGTTTATTGTTATGGATTTGCATTTTTAAAATGCACAACTCTCATTCATAATGAAAAGAATATCCAAACAATTTTTTTTCCATATGAATTCCATTTCAACCATCAAACATCAACAAGAAGCAAATTTCCTTTGTAAAAATGAGTCATACCACTTATTTGCGTGTTGAGGGTTTTGTAATTAGTTTTTTTGGGTTGCCAATGGACCGACTAGCAACAAATTTTCAATGCTGAACATCTTTTCTTATCCTCTTCTTGATCTTGGAGCAATCCGGTTCATGTCGGGGCAAGCATCCTTCAACCAATCTTCATTCTTCTTCATGTGTATGAACTACCCCTTAAGGGGAGAGAGAGAGGGAGGAGAGAGAAAGAATGGTTTTTGATTGGCCATCTAGGCAGCCATTTGACGCTTGAAGACTGGCGATAGGTAGGGAAGAAACACACCAGGCTAGGCATGTGATCGATTGGTGGGGTTGCTTGCAGCCCCCATATCCTCCATTCCCCAAAATCATCACCTCTGAAGATGGCGCCTCCACCCATTTTTCTTGGGTGACAAAAGCAGCAAACCCCCCCCATGGTCCCCCCCGAAATAAAAAATTAAGGGGGACCCCCCCCCAAAGGGAGCCCCCAAGGGTCACACCCTTTTAATTCTCAAGAAGGCCAATTTTTGGCACTCCTCCTATGTCCGACGTCCAAATCAACCTCCAAAAATTCCTGGGCATCCATCTCAAAGTCCCCCACTATCGAGCATCTCCTAGAGTCTCATCTGAAATGCCAAGAAATTATGAAAACTCCCCAACTGTCGTCCGATGGGTCTTTAAAGTACTTTTGGGGCTTTGCCGCTTAAAATCGTATTGATTGCAGCTGTCGCCTTCGAGAAGACTATTTTTCCCTTGTAATTCAGATTTTTTGGCTATTTTTAAGCACTTCTTGACATCAAAAATCATATGTCATCTACTTCATGACAACCTCTATATACTTAATGCTTTCTTTACAGTTGTGATTGAGGAGGGTGTTGAGAGTTATGCAATCACACCCATGTGTGATAGCCTCTTTGTATGGAGCAATAGGACAAGACTCAAACAATCTACTAGAGAGAATGCCTGAATCCCAGAAGCACACTGGAGAAAAAGGGAACCATCATGAGCCTATAAAGTGATGTACCTTCTTATTAGTCAATGATGGAATACTATTGTATTTTTCCCATTCAGTCATACTTAGTGCCATACTCAAGATTGTGTTTATGAATCCAAGCTTCCATCTTGGAACCTAATTCACTTGAGTAATAGTTGGTTTCTCTAATCTATGTCATCATGAACATTGTCTTTGTGTTCCATCCGCCATAGCCATGCTCTAGATCCATGCATTTCATCATTGGTTCAATCCAATTGACTTTGAAACTTTGGAGGTTCTTTTAATTCCATAGAATGAAAAGTAAATAATTTGATATTCTATTAGATTTTATGAGGTTTTGTTTTGCTAAACTATTGAAATATGATTTTTTTTTGTTCTAGAATAGATTGTGTAGAGAGGCAATGTTTCTTCATCAATTCTATGAAATGAAGCCATGAAAATGCAAGTTGTAGCTCTATAATCCAGGGTCTCCTTAATATCTTGATCTTTTTTTTATAAGTACTCTAAATATTTTTTTCTTTTTTTGCAATTACTCTAAAATTTATTGTCTTTTTGGTATAGAGCTATAAAAAGATTGATTGAAGTGCTAGAGAAAAATCCTCCCATGCCTTCTGATTTAATTGCAACAATGAAATGTAGACAAGTTGCAATAAGGTCTTGATTTGAATTGTTAGAACATAATAAGAAAATTTATTCTATAAACTACCATAAACAAGTTTCATAGTTTTACTTTTTATTATTGATTGTAGTGTCCTCACCAAGATGATGGTCACTCTTGTGGCTAGAGAGTAATTGCAAATGCTAGAAGATTGGTTAAGTTTATTTATCTCAATGATGATAACTTATAAAGGTAATGCGAAAGATACTAAACTTTAAGGTAGAGGTTTGTTGCAAAATAGCCCATTGATGATAATAATATAATCCATTGTAAAAAATAACAATGAACTAGAAATCTTTAATTCTTACAAATATATGACATCTTATAAGGGATTGCTATACAAGTTACCATGCTTGGTATATAAGAGCAAAGGTTATGAAGTACATAATGGTCAATTGTATGCAATCAACAAGAATGGACAATAGTGGGGGCTTGGATATTGAAGGAGAGGAGGTGCATGTAACTGCAGTATCTAAAGCTATGCCTTCAACACCCAAGGCAACCAAAGCATCAAAGAAAGGAATTGTATGCAATCAGCAACAATTGACAATAGTGGGGGCTTGGACATTGAAGGAGAGGAGGTGCATGTAACTGCAGTAGGTAAAGCTATGCCTTCAACACCCAAGGCAACCCAAGCATCAGAGAAAGGCAAAGGGACTCCTAGAAAGGATGTCCCTTCTCCTTAGAAAAGTTCTCAAAAAAAGAAGCAACTTTGTCTCATTGCTTGTAAGCCATTGTGTATATAAGTCATGGAGATGGTTGACAAAAATTTGCCACAAAATTTGTACATGTATTTTATATTGATAGTAGAGAGATCTTTTCTTCAATGTCCTTGCATTGTATATTCTTCTCTCTCCTCATTGATATATGCAAAAATAATATTATAAATGTTTATTAATCAAGAAGTGGAATGATATATACACCTAAGTGATATAATATCATAATCTAACCTTTAGGATTGCAATAATGTTCTCATTGAACCAAACATCAAGATCAGTTATAGGATCTTTGCTAAAATTATCAAGATTTTGGTCTAAAGCAACCAAACTATCACCAATATAATGCTATCTACTATAATAAAAGTTAAGGATGAAAGTTTGAGTAGAAATCATATATTTACAAGCTATAGAGTCTTGATCTATCCTCGATCTATCTTACATATAATTTTTTCTTCTGTCCTAGTGTCCCATCCCTTATCAACAAATTGTATGACATGATCATATGTTAGTCTCTTCATTGAAAGCATAGCCTTTGATCTTCTTATCTCAACATTAGAAATGAAGTCAACACATATATTAGTAGGCATGAACAAAGTAACTCTGCTTAGCCTACTTGAGATATTAGTTTTAAAATAGAAGTTCTGTTAGTCTAGAGCACTCTCTCTCTATCTCCCAAAAGGTAATTTTGAGACCTCAAACTCCCCTAATGTATTATTTTGGGTGACATACTATTTCACGAAGTGGTCCACAGCCTGCACTAAGATGAAGGATAATAACAAGAAAATGGCTAGTTTTATTTTGAAATAGATTGTTTATCGTTTTAGTCCACCTAAGGAGCTTATGTCTGACCATGGGACACATCTTATAAATAAAATGATGGATGATTTGACAAAAGCTCTGAATATTCAACACAATAAGATCACGCTTTACAACCCCCAAGCTAATGGACAAGTAGAGAGCACTAATAAGCAGCTTGTGAGAATTTTATCCAACATGGTATTCGAAGGTAAGCGTGTTTGCGATAACAAGTTGGATGTGCCTGTGTGGGCTTATAATAAAACATTCAAAAGAGCTACAAGCCACACCCCTTTTAAACTAGTATATGGGAAAGAATGTGTTTTACCTTTGGATATTGAGCTGCCTACAATAAGGTTTGCTCTAAACCATTGTTTGGGCGAAGAGAAAGTGTTGCAGGAAAGGTTCCTTTCCCTTGCACATCTTGAGAAGATTAGATTACAAGCTTTGTTACATTGAGAAGTAGGGAAGAAGTGAATGAAAATGCTTCATGATCCTTGTCAGGCTAAGAAGTACAAATTTGCTAAGGGTCAATTGGTCCTATATTATGATATCTATTGCAAGCTATTCCCATGCAAGTTGGAACCCAAATGGGATGGTCTTATAAGATTGTTCCTTATAGGAGAATGGATCTACATCACTTTTAAAAATTTTGCAAGGGATAGAGTTCAAAACTAAACTTCAATAAATTGAAGCCCTATTATGTATAGGGCTTGACGATGAACTTAGTGCCTTTGTAGGTCCTTCAGGATCCAGCTTAAACTTGCAGAGGGTGTTGAGATATCGAGCTCCACTCGTGATATGCCAGGGTGACCGTTGTGCATTTATGTCACCGACTTGTCAGTTGCAGATGCGGTTGGTACACCGCCCATGAATAATAGCTAGATGACAGCTATCCTTATCTACTCTAGTTTGTGGCTCAATTAATATGCCACCTTAGTTAGTTGAGTTTGGTTTGAGACCCATATATAGGGTTCTTCTATTTCTTTGTACTTGAGTTCTTTTGACTTACACAACTAAGAAAAGGAAAATTGTTTTCAGCCTTCACCTTTGTGTGTATTCCCCCATTGTGCAAGCAAGAAAGCTACAAGTGAGACTCCTTCCTTCTCTTCCACAATCTTGACATGGTATCAGAGCCTTGTTCGTGGTAAGGAGCTCAAGAAAGCGAGCCAAGCTCGCGGTGTTCTAGTTGAGACACCCTTCGCGGTGAAGCAAGAGGGCAGTATATGCTGCGGGAAAGGCCTTTAGCCCTTGGTGACCCTGTTTTTTTGATTTGAGGCCATTTCGGGGCCTGTTTTGGAGGCAAAAGTTTTTTGCATGCACTTAGCAAAAGGCCCAGTTTTATGCTGTGCAGCCACTGTTCCACAGGTCGGTGAAAAGTTACTGTAGAAATTGCATCGTATGCCTGTGCGTAGAGACATTGGGAGTTACAGAATCATCCTTGTTGCCCATTGATGCAAAATCGTCACTAGGAAGTGACTGTGTGGTCAAATACCACTTTCATCAGTTTCGCAGATTTGCCCTTGTGAGGCTGAAGCTGTGTTCTTTGTAGTGACAAATTTTTTTGCAGTGTTGTGTAATGACGTCTGATTCTCTTTCACAGATTGTCACTGAAAAGCTTGACAAGAACAACTTCCAAGCATGGAAGTTTAGAATGACGAATTTCCTTATGGGAAAATGATATTGGGAATTTGTTGCAGGAAATGAAGAAGAACCAATTCTTCCTGATGTTCCCAATCAACAGCAAATGCATGTTCCATCGTTGGTAGCCATTGTGAAATATGCACTAACGCCTCTGACACCAACCAACCTTCGGCCATGCTACCTTCTGGCCGAGCTCATTGTCGCACAAAGCCTTTCAGGGTTTTCATGAAGCGCTCCAGGAAGAACATCCATTGCATATGGACAGGTCCAGCAATCTCCACTTCGTCCACAAGATGCACAAGAAGGTGGATTTGTATCGTGAGCATGCTAGTGGGCAGGTATTTCTCAAAGAGACAGACCGTCTCCACTGCTCCCTGCCTCGTGGATTCAATAGAGGACGTCTTAATCTCTTTCTGTGAGATCCATTGCAACAAAGTCGACAACTTGTAAATGGCCCCGTGAATTTCTGGAGTAAGGCATCCTACAATCGCGATCGATAGGACAAACTGCCACAAACGAGAAAGCATTATGAATAATGGCCACTTTCCAAATTGCAAAATTCCCACGCTAATTACAATCCATTCGTAGCACAAACCTGACATATCTTATGCCAATCATGGAATTTTAGCCCGACAATTGGTCGTCTTTAGAAAATGTGGACCTGAGAGAACGCATCATACCCATCAGAGTGTGGATAGACTTGATTACTTGCTTCACAATGTGGTCTTCTTTAGTGGACAAAACCCAAGGAGCGTGAGAAAGCTGCACGCGACCATCAGCACTCGACTGTGGCCAAAGCGCCTCCATCTTACCTACCTCCTTCAAATCCATTCGTGCCCCTATAGTGTCTCTCTTTCCTGTGATATGGTCCCATAGCAAGCTGTCCACATTCTTGAAAATATGCATGGGATCCAACAAGTGGTTGACCTATAAGTGGGTCCAATATGGCAACTCGTAGAAAATTGAGAACCGTCACATTCCATTTGGATGTGATTCCGCGTGGACCATTTTCAGCTCATACCAGCTTGCGCGTTCATATGTGTTGGAGGTTGTCCAAGGAAACCTTCCCTGAGTTCATGATCCTCCGGCAAGAAAGTGGCGTGTCCTTGATATACCATCTTCTTCATGGTTTGTGACCTTCGGGAGTCTAACTGTGGCCTACACAATGGACATGAATGATAACCTGAGGTAACCAGACTTGTTCCAACACCACGACTTAGTGAATACTTGATTGAATGAGATAAAATATAGATATTACCAGTGAGAATGGATGCCTACTCACCTGAGCACTCTCCCAATCCCGGAAAGTCATGCATCGTCCACATGAGAATGGCTCGAATATTAGCTGACCGTCGACCATCGCGCCTGCTCTTATCTTGCACAGTGACCCCTCCTCCCACAAAATCTTAAGCTCGTTGACTAATGGACAAAGATACACATCCATATTTTTTACTTTGTAGTGGCCTGGGACAAGCAAGCTAAGGATGAGATGTCCTTTCTTCGTAGAAAGCCATGGAGGGATGTTGTAGTTGACAAGGACTATAGGCCACACACTGTAAGAAGTTGAACGCAGACCGAATGTGAGACCGAGCCGAAGACTCCTTGGCTCTCGCGCAAAGCCTAGGAAGGTAGAGTCAATGTGGTTCCATGTGCGCGAATCCGCTAATATTCGTTGAACTCCATCCGTGGACCTATTTTGCACATGCCACGTTGTCAAGCTCGCCATGCCGGACGTACGAAACATGTGGTTTATGCGAGGGATGAGCGGAAAGTGTCTGAGAACTTTTTGAGGGATGGTTTGCCCTTGCAACTCGTGTTGATACCTGTGAGCACCACACTTTGGACATGTCTCCATAGTCTCTATTCTCCTCAAAACAGTATGCAATCGTTGATACATGCATGGATGTTATTGTAGTCCATGCCAAGCTTCCGTAAAACATGTCGTGCATCATCAAGAGACTCAGGCATAGTATTTGCAGGTGGTAATATATGATATTTCAATAACCTAAAAAAATCATAAAACACCTTGAAAAAGCACAAATGTTTGTAATAATAGTGTCAAAAAAAAATCAAAAGCCTATGTGCAAAGTACCTGAATAACTCGGTCACACTCATATCGCTCCACTCGTATTTTTCTTGCACACTTAAGAGTGCAAGTAGTGTCTTCAACCAAGATACTCGGCACCCATCATATAATGGTATGGATGCTTCCTCTCTAAGTGGATCAGAAGTCTCGACATCCATGGGAATCAATGCATCGATCATTGCCTCCATCTCAGGCTCCAAGATTGTAGGTAGGTTTGGAAGGTTGTCTGTCTCCTCTGGCATTGATGGTATAGATTGGCCTTGCGAGTGGTGGATTGGCTCCTGCACTCCATCCATTGCACGCCCACGAACTCTTCTAATTGGCTGCAAAGGGTGCACTCCCCCTTGGGACGAGACATCACCTCCCTGGATAGAAAATTTGCCAGCAAGACCTAATCTTATTGTATATGGTTTTCGATTAGCTTGCGAGTACAATGCATGATTGATATTAACTTTAAATTACTGTTTGCTAAAAATCCGCAATCACCTGATCAATGATCTCAGATTGAAACTCGCCAAATCGTCGCACGTGTTCTATAGACAATCGGCGTTTTCGTCTAATTGCCAACTTGCATTGAGAGCAAGGACATGGGTCATGTTAATTAAGATACGCCTCACGATCTTGAATAACAAGACCTTCTTCGTTTTCCATCTTATCTACATTACAACAAACAATTTAATGACTTGTAATACAATTTGGAAAAACGAGGCTCAAATGGATAGCTCCTCCATGTATGTCAAGTTTCAAGTTGACCATAAGCTCTTGCTTGAGAGGTTTTAGCCTCTGCAAGAGATTGAAAAGCAAATTTTGTAAAACATTGAGGTTGATATTGATGCATCCATGGTGTTGAAATCTAAACTTCAAAATATAAGAAATGCTTTACTGATTGATGTAAAGAATGCATGGGACATAGTAGTTGAGAGATTTATTGATGTTATATCTTGGCCATATACCATGCTCAAGGATTTATTTGTCTCGGTAGATAATTATTCATTATTGTAAAAAAAAAAGCATTGGTTCATAAGGTTCATGAGTTGAAGACTAAATGCTTGGACTTGACTAAAAGATTGGATAATGCCTTAGATGCTAAAAGGAAAAGTGATGAATATGTTACTTCATCATTGCAACAAAAAGATTGGTAACAAGGATGCTATGATTAATGAAGTTCTTCACGAGGTGAATATAGAGTTGAAGGGGATGGAACACGATTCTTCTTTGGGATTTAGTGGTGATCAATCAATTATTGAGGTTTCTTCTTGTATGGCCATTATACCTTATATACCTAGCTACGGTCTTTAGGTTATGTACTTTGAGTATCTTAGGGGGGGTCTATTAGGATTACTTATACAACTGCACTAGAGGGCTTTGAGTATAAGTAATCTTAGTCAAAAAAAATTATGAGCATCATTGAGGATCTCTTAGTCTAATAATAAATTAGTCTCAACAAAAAGCATCTTAGTAATGTGGTTTTTTTGTCCTAGGTCCATGTATAAAAATTAATGCAATCTATGAAATTTATCAACTATAGTTATACAATTTGTTCCAATCAATTCTACTCATAGTCATAACATTTGAAGAAAATATCCTATGCTCAATTTAAGGGATTCTTCTTCTATAGCAATACTTTTGGGTCCATTTTGATAAAGTATCATAATGACCATTAGCTAGGGTATCATTTTCTTTTAGTCCTTCCGTTGACTAGTTGGCATGATTGCTAATTTGTTATGCCTATAAAGTTAATACAAAAACAAGGAATTATGCATATCACAATTAGATCCCCTACTTGGACATTATGAAGGATATGACCAATTTTAAGCCATCTTAAAGAGTCACCAATGTACTGTCAAGAATCGCGTGGTGGGGGGGGGGGGGGGGTTGCTCAAGATGCTGCGCTGATTTCTTCTTCTTCTTCACACTCTACACAATGTACACAAAGTATAGATAAGATACAAGATAAAAGGAAAGTGGCCTATTAAGTCAAACAATGCATAACCGACTACACTAGTTGACTGGCGCTATAACTATGCCAGCTGTAAATAGGTGTGACAACCTGAATATAATAAGTAATGAGTCAATGGCCATGTGAGAGTCATAATGACCACCGACGTGCTAAGTATAGACGTGTGGACCCATTTAACCAGGCGGTCCATCATCAATGTCCACATGTGTTGAGCTTGTTATCTCAACACTCCCCCTCAAGCTCAACTGCATCTTTGCAACTCCAAGTAAGCTTTGAAACTTTTGAAGCTTCTCTGTACCCAATGCCTTCGTGAAGATGTCAGCTATCTGATCCTGTGTGCTGACATACACCAAGTCAATCTCACCTGCTAGTACCTTCTCTCTCACAAAGTGGTAGTGTACCTCAATATGTTTTGTCCTGGCATGGAACACAGGGTTCCTAGCCAACTGTATACTGCTCATATTGTCACAATAAATGACAACTGGACCTTCCACCTGCACATCCAAATCAGCCAATAGTTTTTGCAGCCATACTACCTCACATGCTGCAACAGCAGCACCCCTATACTCAGCCTCTATACTCGACAAAGTAACTGTAGATTGCTTTTTACTGCTCCAAGCAACTGCTGCACTACCAAGAGAGAACATGTATCCACTGGTAGATCTTCTATCAGACATACTACCAGCCCAATCTGCATCTGTGTATCCAAACACCTATACATCTGTACCTGCCTCATAGAAAAGTCCATAATGTAATGTGGACTTCACATATCTCAATATGTGTCTAACTGCATCCAAGTGTGGCTTTCTAGGTACTTGCATAAACTGACTCACAAGACCAACAGCGTAGCTCAAGTCTGGCCTTGTAATGGTCATGTAGATCAAACTCCCCACTATCCTCCTGAACATAGTAGGGTCTTCTATCTCATCCCCAACATCAGCACTCAGCTTTACATTCTGCTCCAACGGGACTGAAAGTGGTTTGCATGTTGTCATACCATACTTGGACAACATATCCAAGCCATACTCTCTTTGGGACAGCCATATACCATCATCACATTTGATCACCTCAATGCCAAGGAAGTACCTTAGCTCACCTAGATCCTTCATCTCAAACTTCATCTTCAAACAACCCTTGACTTCAGCAATCCCACTATCACTATCACTTGTAATAATCAAGTCATCCACATAGATGACTATGATGACCAAACCTGCATCTCCTTTTCTCACATAAAGTGAGTGATCAACATCAGAAACATAAAAACCAATATTGACAAGATACTCTCTAATCTTGTCAGACCATGATCTAGGTGCTTGCTTGAGCCCATAGAGCGCCTTCTTCAACCTGCACACATACGTGGGATGCTCTAAATCTTCATAACCTGCTGGTTGATCCATATACACTTCTTCCTGCAAATCACCATGCAAGAAGGCATTCTTTACATCCATTTGCTGGAACCTCCAACCTTTGGCTGCTGCCAAAGCAATCACACATCTGATAGTTGCCATCCTAGCAACTTGACTGAAGGTTTCATCATAATCTATGCCATATGTTTGAGCATAGCCTTTTGCAACAACCAGCCTAGCTTTGTACCTGCTAATAGAAGCATCTGCATTGTGTTTAATCTTATAAACCCATTTACACCCAATAGCTTTCTTTCCCTTTGGCAATGATACTAGATCCCAAGTCTTATTGGCCTCTAATGCAGCCATCTCCTCATCCATTGCTGCATCCCAATGAGCATGACCAATAGCCTCCTCAAAAGATGTAGGCTCAACATCCTCAACTAGTTTCACCATATAAGCATAATGGTGAGCTGCATAACCTTCAAAACCAAATCTTTTAACAGGGTATCTCACCCTACTAGACCTGCGTACCACTGGATCACTCAATGGAGTCTTTGCATCAGCCCGTGCTCTCTGCACACCTGGAGTCCTCACTGAAGGAATGCCAAGCTCATCATCTAAGCTCTCTGAGCCACTAGAGTCTCCATCAAGAACTATATCAATGCCTTCTGACACTTTATTCTTTCCTTTGTCTTTAGCTGTAGTGCTACTAGATGCACCTGAAGATGTAGAGGTACTCCTTAGTCTCCCAGACCAAGGACTACTAGATGTTGTCTCTGGTCCACTAAGAGTCCGTGATTCTTGCTTTTCAGCCTGCACATGAGTGTCATGATCATCATCAACATCCAATGCATCACCACTAGATGCATACCAGCTGCTCATTTCATCAAAGATGACATCCCTGCTCACTCTGAACTTACATGTGACAGGGTTGTAACAGCGATACCCTTTCTGCTCTAAAGAGTATCCAATAAAGACACACTTTTCAGCCTTTCGATCCAGCTTCTTCCGCAACTCATCTGGCACATGAACATACGCAATGTAGCGAAATACTTTCAAGTGTGAAACATCAGGCTTCTTACCTGTAAAACATTCTTCGGGGGTCATACCATGAACTGCAGTTGTGGGAGTTCTGTTCATAATATAAACAGCAATATGAACACCCTCAGACCAAAAATGCTTAGGCATATTCTTTTTAGCCATCAAAGCGTGTGCAACTTCTGCAATATGCATGTTTTTCCTTTCTGCAACCCCATTTTGCTGTGGGGTATACCTGCATGTGAACTGTCTCTTTATCCCATGAGACTTCAAAAAATCACTGAACTCATTTGAGAGGTACTCTCCCTCTCCATCTGACCTCAGGCACTTTACTTTCAAGCCTGTTTCTCTTTCAACTACAGCCTTGAAAGTTCTAAAGTGCTCAAACGCTTCACTCTTTTCCTTCATAAAATATACCCACAGCTTTCTAGAACAAGCATCAATGAATGTGACAAAGTATGAACTGTCTCCAAGAGATACATTTTGTGTAGGTCCCCAAATGTCTGTATATACAACATCAAGAATATTTCTGCTTACATCTCTATCATGTGAAAAGGGTTGTCTTGCTTGCTTACCAAACTGACATGCTTCACATACCTTCTGAAATTCTGCAACTCTAAATGTAGGCAAACCTGTAACAACCCTTTGGACTGCATTAGTTTCAGCCTTTGTACATTTGGACTGCATTAGTTTCAGCCTTTGTACATTTGCATGTCCAATGCGTTTGTGCCAAATTTCAATGTCTGCAACAACACCTTTTCCTTTGGCATACATAGCAGCATTCATAGTAGGAATTCCAGCATCTAGAGTGAACATACGTCCAACTCTACTTCCCTTTGCTACCAACCTGCACTTGTCATTGAAGTCTTCTACAAAGTAGCCCTTTGCATTAAATCTGACTTGCAGCCCTTGCTCTACCATTTGACCGACTGACACCAAATTCTTTGTAATAGATGGCACATGTAATACATCTGAAAGACTCTTTGTCTTACCATCATGCAAGGACAAGGAAACTTTTCCAATGTGTGAAATTGGATGGCATGAGTCATCACCCGTCTGCACATAACCTGCATTCTGCAAATCTTGCATCTCTCCAAACCATTCTGCATGGCTGGTCATATGATTGGATGCACCTGAATCGACATACCAAACATCTTCATGTGTTCCCTTTCCTGTAACAGCATTCAGCATATGCTGCATAACAAACAGACGTTCATTTTTGTCTTCATTCTGTCGTGAAGACGATGCATAGTTTCCTTGCTGCAACTTACCACTCCGAATATCATCTTTCTTGGCATAACATTGGGCTGCAATATGACCTGTTTTGCCACAGTAGTGGCACACAATACTAGAGTTGTTAGAACCTCTGTTCTGCCATCCACCTCTTCCTATAAAGCTCCCCCTGCCTCTAAAGTTACCACGACCTCCTGAAACTTGCATATCGCCAAATTGTTGATTCAATCTGTTTTGCTGGTTGTCACTACCATGTCTTGTACCACGGCCTCTTGAAGAGAACCTGCCACGTCCCCTTCCTGAACTGGAGTAGAAAGCTTGGACCTGTTCACCGCTTCTTTCAGATGTCTTACTCTACATGTTGATCTCTTGAGTGATCATAAGGGAGACCAACTCATCGAAATCTAGAAATGGCTTTCTGACATATACGGAAGTTACAAAAGACTTCCAAGCCTTTTCATTGTTAAGTCCACCCAAGTTAGAAGACACCAAATCATCATCATCGGGCATTGCATCAATTGCTGCCAAGGCATCTTCAATGCTCCTTATCTTCAGTGCATACTCATTGATAGACATCTTCCCTTTGTTTAATGTATTCAACTCTTGCTTGAGTTGAATCTTCCGTGCCTTTGTATTTACAGAAAACATACTTTCAAGTATGGTCCAAGTTGCATATGCATTCTCTGCATTTCTAATGTGTCCCATCATATTATTGTCAATTACTGCAGACAACCAATACATGACCTTTTTATCCTTTGCATTCCATTCCTTCCGTGCCTTTATCTCTTCTGCAGTTGGAGGATCACTCACCTCCAGCTCATTTTCTTCACCTGAAACGAACTCGTAGAGGCCTTTTCCAATAAGAAAGTTCGTGACACGGAACTTCCATGAAGGGTAGTTGTTCTTGTCGAGCTTCTCAATGATGGGGCTTCCACTGTTCTCTGCCATTATCACAAGAATAATACCAAACAGCAAGCAAAACTTCTGCAACCCTCGACCTGTAGTGCACAGCAATACACTAGACAGCTTTTTCACTGTCTGCTCAAAAATATATGCAATCTGCAACCTGTTTGCAGATAAACCTTGTGTTTACTCACTGGTAAACACCTTTAATCTTACAAATTTGAAATCTGTAACCTGCACATCCACTATCGATCGATACAGCTGAAGTCACAGCGTACCCTGAAACTGCTGTCTGCAACCTTGCGACTCTAAAACGGGCCCCGAAACGGCCTCAAATGCCCAAAACAAGTGCGGAACAGCCCTAAAGGGCTAGTTTGTAGAATACACAGTGCTCTTCGCACACACCAAATCTCACTGCAATCTGAGATTTTTGCTCCGCTTTGCTTCTGGTGCCTCCACAGGCACTATCCAAGAGAAAGAGTTGAAGGATGGGAAAGCTTCTTACCTGTGGCTTGCTTGCTCAAACCTTGCTTCTTCTCCTTTGCTTCAACCTTTGAAATCAGCCTCTTTCAGTGGTGTGGCTCTGATACCATGTCAAGAATGGCGTGGTGGGGGGGGTTGCTCAAGATGCTGCGCCGAACACACACAGAATGCACAAGGAGAAGCTCACTCAAGAGACAATAAGAGAGATGGAGGCCAAAACGTTTTCTTGCTGATTTCTTCTTCTTCTTCACACTCTTCACAATGTACACAAAGTATAGATAAGATACAAGATAAAAGGAAAGTGGCCTACTAAGTCAAACAATGCATAACCGACTACACTAGTCGACTGGCTCTATAACTATGCCAACTGTAAATAGGTGTGACAACCTGAATATAATAAGTAATGAGTCAATGGCCATGTGAGAGTCATAATGACCACCGACGTGCTAAGTGTAGACGTGTGGACCCATTTAACCAGGCGGTCCATCATCAATGTCCACATGTGTTGAGCTTGTCATCTCAACATGTACATGGCCCATGATAAAGCACATTGCATACCATTATCGATAAGTCTATTATCGTGCATCTTAAATCTCCTAATTAGACTTTATAAAGTGTATGACCAATTTTTAGCCCTCTTAAGGATTCGATGTAATGGTACCCATAAAAAAAGCAAAGTGCATACCATTACCATAATCATGGATATGTTATCGTTCCAATATATACACACACAGGTGGACTACATCTTGAGTAGATAAAAGCTATCCATTTGAGTAGACATACATATCCATAAAGCTATCCATTTGAGTATACATCTCTTTCTCTTTCTCTCCCTCTCTCTCCCTCTCCCTCTCTTTCTCTCTCATTTCCTCTCCCTCTCACAATATATCCTAACACTCTCCAAAAGAAAAAGGGAGAGGGAGAGAGAGAATGCACTCTCCCTCCCTCTCCCTCTCCCTCTCTTTCTCTTTCTCTTTCTCTTTCTCTTCCTCTCTCATTTCCTCCCTCTCCCTCTCCCTCTCCCTCTCTTTCTCTTTATCTTTCTCTTTCTCTTTCTCCCTCTCTCTCTCTCTCTTTCTCTTTCTCTCCCTCTCTTTCTCTCTCATTTCCTCTCCCTCTCACAATATATCCTAACACTCTCCAAAAGCAAAAGGGAGAGAGAGAGAGAGAATGCACTCTCCCTTCCTCTCCCTCTCCCTCTCCCTCTCTTTCTCTTTCTCTCCCTCTCTCATTTCCTCCTCCTCCCTCTCCCTCTCCCTCTCTTTCTCTTTCTCTTTCTCTTTCTCTTTCTCTTTCTCTTTCTCTCCCTCTCTCTCCCTCTCCCTCTCTTTCTCTCTCTTTTCTTCTCCTAAACAAGCAAAAGAGAAAGTGATTTAAACCTTAAACAAGCAAAAGAAGGAGAGAGGGAGACTCACTGATGAGATATGGCGAGTGTGGGGTGGCTCCTCTTTGCGATGAAGGCTCCTCCTCTCCTTCGCAAACAACAACGGCGGTGGCGGCAAGTCTTCTTCCTCTCCTTCTCTCACAACGGTCGCTCTCTCCCTTGCTCTCCCTCTCAAAACACAAAACGTGAAATAAAGCCGTGCTCAGTTTCGGCCCGTTTTTTTTCCCTGTGGACCGTCGCTATTTGCATAGGTATTTGCATCGCAAAAGTGACGCAAATACCAACACAAATAGCAATGCGACTACCCGCCGTCGCTAGTCGTCGTCACTATAAGCTCAACTCCTTGTGGTGAGTGTATTTCGGTATTGCTTTTACAAATAACATGGCAGAATATAAGGCCTTACTTATGGGACTGAATCTAGTGAGATGTGGTGGTATTTGCCAATTATTGGTGAAATGCAACTCATAGTTAGTGATCAACTAATTGAATGGGATATGTAGTGTGAGGGATCCCATTCTGAGGATGTACCATTGTCCCACCTTAGATGCCTTTGTGATCTTTGAGAGAATGACTTGCCAGTTGTTGACAGTGGAATCGATTTGTAGATTCCTTGGCTTATTACGCCTTTGTTGAAGATGTATTTCTTAACTATGGTCTTGAGGGGCTTTTAGAATTGCCTCTTGATGTTAATCCATGGCTATTGTAGGGACCGCTTATTACTGATATGTCATGTTTTGGCCACCGATGGTTAGTATGGGTTATGAGGTAGGTAGTAATTGACCATCTTCTTATTCTAACATGGACACATCAAATCATTCAATGGCATATTTGTGAGACACCCCTTTCTATTTGTGCAAGGGGTTACCTAATAATTTGATGCGTTTAGTGTAGGGCCCAAACAATCCATCCCCTCGTCTATTTTTGTGCTTCAGTATGTTTTACGTATGGTTCAAGGGTTTGCTTTCAACAATAGATTCTTCAATGGTGTGCTTTATGGTTACATTTCCTTAGGCTAAGAGGGCCATTCTTGTTGGATTTAATGTTATATTTTGTTACGCCAAGAGGGCCATTTGTTTTGTACTGAAATGGTTTGATTTCATTAGGCCAAGATGTCCATTTGTTTTTTTGGTGCAGATGCAGTTAATGGTTTTTGTTTTAGTGCTACACTAAATAGATTTGACAAAGCACTGGAAGAGAGCCTCTTGCTACATAGAATCTTCTTGCGACCAAGTCCAAGTGATGTCTTTCCTTTATGAGTTCTTTTCCTTTATGTTGTATGTGTATATGTATGTGGAAAATTTTTCTTTTTTGGGGGACTGGCATTCAAGGTATAAAGTCCTAGGGTTGGGTTACATGTGTCTAGGGAGGTTTGAACAGTTGTCCCCGTCTCCTATGACGACATTTAGAGCACTGTAATAGCTATTTTTTAGGGTAGTCCTAGGAACCTTGTTCTAGTAGCTTGCTAAGCAACTATTTCTAGGAATCCTTGTTAGTTATGAGGTACCAAATAAAAGAGAAGAAACAATGGATATATTTGAAATATATAAGATATAAACATATGGGAATAAGGTTTCTAATTTCCAAAATAAGAAAATAAAGAAAGAAAAATTTCAAGAGTAGATGATCATTGCCTTGCAAAGGCTTTGTAGATACAAGGACGAGTCAAATCGATGCCTTGTCTTCCTAGGGGTGGCATTTAGCTAAACAAATAAATAAGGATAGTTAGAGCGAAAATAAAAGTAAGTTGAGAGAAAAATGATTTAGTGTTGCCTTATGAGAGATTGGTAGGTTCTTGGGTACCAAGATAGGATTTGAGGTTGATACCCTGTTCTCTTTGGGTCACATTACACTTAGCTTGCTCCTTTTTACACACCCGAGTATAAAATCTTGAAGAAAGAATGTGGTAAAATGGGAAAATATATGTTTTTCAATAGACCAAGCTATAGGAGTCCTCACCTAGTAGGAGTTCCTGGTCCATTTGTCCTAGGTCAGGTACGTGGGTCAGACCACCACATAGGATAACTACTTTAATAGTTATTTTTAGCCAATTTATGTTGGAACAGTTAGTTAGAGACTATTGAGATATTGGCAATCACACCCACCTTAGCCTCTTTGTATGGAGCAGTGTGGGCTCAGGATCTTGAATCCCATAAGCACAATGGTGCAGAATGCTACCTATGGAGCTTCTATAAAGCATTGCACTTGACTATTACTTTCATATGAGTAATGCAATATCATGATGCCTTCCTCTTTCAGTTAGTGTCATTGTCATTGTCAGTCCATTACACAAAATTTTGTTTATGAGTCCAAGCTTCCATCTTTGAACTTAATTCACTTGTATAACAGTTGTCTACTCATTGTCTATGTCAACATGAATCTAGCCTTCATCTTCCATCCACCATAGCTCTTGTCATACTCTAGATCTAACATTTTAACATGGTATCAGAGCTTAGCTAAGCATGGCATAACTTCCTTCTCTACTCTCTCAGTCCCTCTTAACCTTGGGCTAGCTCAAATCCAGCTCATGACTCCATTGTCAACTTCACCTTCATCTTGAACTTCATGTTTGCCATAGCCAAAACAGCACCTTCCTGACTTTGAGCTTCTAGATCTCTCAAACCAAAGCATATATCAATTTTCTTCCTTCTAGGAAATTTTTCCTAGACTCAAGGTGCTGCTCTATATCACACAAGAGCTTGACATTGGCCACTCATGAGCTCAACATTGTCAAAATTCATGGTCGCTATTCAAAACTGCGCCTTTGCTATTCATACGGCCTGCTCTCCCTACAGGCAACACGATACTCGCCGTCATCATAGGGCAACTAAAGCTCTATCTCTAAGCTTTCTCCCACTTAAAGGGTTCCCTAAATGATCTCCTGTATGACCTAAAATCTGAAAAAAACCAATTGGGTATAGAAACCCTAAAGTGGGCAGCCATAGCCAACTCACTTGAAGCTTCATCTTTCCTTCATTTTCTCTTTCTTGACACTCAAACCAAACCTCTATCATTTAGATCTGAAGGTCCCACCATCAAATCAAGGAGGGAAAGTCTTGGATTTGGAAGAACTTGAAGGATTTTGTAGATTTGGAAAACTCAAAGAAGAAACATAGTGTCCATATACACTCATCTAGTGCTCTTAGCACTTGTGTCTTTTGGCACATCTCAATCAACTCTTCTATTCCTCAAATCTGATAAATTTTTAGTTAATTTGCTACTGCCTCTGCCACTCTAGCATGGGTAAAGATTCTCCAATCATTTGATTCAATAGAGTCAGTTTTCACACTTGGCAAACCTACATCGAACGCATCCTAATGAAGAAGGGCCTATGGGCTATTACCAATGGACAAGAAAAGAAGCCCCAAGATGCAACTCTTGCAGCTACTTGACAAAAGAATGATGACAAAGCACATGCCATCATCAAATTGGAGTTGGATGATGGCTACATTCATCATGTAGATGCCTGTGACACATCTCACGACACTTGGGATAGATTGGATACCTTGTTTGGTGCATAGTCTAAATCCTCAAAGTATGGTTTACCGATTGAATTCTTTTGACTTGATATGAAACCTAATACATCCCTAGTATCTCATTTGAACTACATGGAAAGTATCCTAACCCAACTTGCAAGGATAAATCTTAAGATGGATAAAATCAAGGCAGGAAGTCCACGAGGAATAGGCCTAGTATAGTCTGACAGCTCTGAATCTTTGTCAGACTATACTAGGCCTATCCGTCATGGACTTCCTACCTTGATTTTTTCGCCAGGGGATAAGGTGAGAACTATGTTTTATGCTCTATTGTGTATCTTATTTGTAGCAACTTGATGCTCTTTATGGTTTCTATTTATGCAAATCAATTCATAGGTTCGACATGCTCAGTTGCCCTATCCCATGGTCACCAATGAGAGCTAATTTTAAAGTTGAATTTCAAGAGCAAAACTTGCCCTAGAATTGTAAAAGAGGCGATTTTAGCAAAAAATGAAACGATCATAAATCAAGGAGCTAGAGTTTTCCTAGATGCATTTCAATGCCAGAAACCCAGCACAAGTGTTCATTCATCGATCAGAGTCCATTTCACCCCCCATTTAATGGCTGTAAGGTTTGGCATTATCAAGCAACTAGCATATACGCCAGGTACCAAGCAAAGTGAGCAGTTAATCTCACTAAGGGATCTGCAGACTGTGAATACTGTTGAGCAAAATGAACATAGTTCTGATAAGCTTGACTGGAAGCTGTCCATTCTCTTGGAATGACTGGCCAATTGATCTGCGGTCCTGTAAGGCAATCATCCGAACTCCATCCCCTTCTTTTGGAAATCTGATTATCAAACCCATCACAGTCACTAACCAACTGAGGTGGTTGAGATATAGAAGTGTTAGGAGAGGGTAATGGAATAAGGAAAAGTGGATGAAGGGAGGGATAGGAAAAATCATAAAAAGAAGAAAAGGTTAAAGAAGGAGTGGCAGAAATTTGTAAAGAATCACTAAGGAACGGTGTTAACTGATAAATAGGAAATGTGGAGGGTACATTAATGGAGGGAGAAGGACAGGGTGGAGAAGGGGAAAATACTCTATCCTCAATAAAGGAACAATATGTAAAAATGGGAATTTGAGGGAAAGATGAAGGATGGAAAAGAAGGGGTAAAATTGTTGTGGAATTAGATTGACAAAGGGAAAGATATATAGCATATCGGTGAGCCATTTGTTGGTAATAGAGGAGGGTAGGAACAGAAGGTCCTAAGAGAGATCGTCTATGATAGGCATCAAAGAAGGGAGCATCAAATGGATTATGTCTTGAAAGATAGGTTAAGAGATCCATCCTCAATTGATTAGTACTCTGGGCAAAGGTAGGAGCTGTGTTTTGTCTTTGATTTAGGACCACCGAATCAATCATGGGATTGCACGAATGATCATGACAATCAGCTACTTTGGAGGAATAACTTCGAAACATGTCAGCTATGCGCAAATCCAAATGATTGACAAACAAAATAGCCTGTAAGACCACATCCCCCACAAACCATGCCATATCCACCTCATCTGGAATTAACAAGTCTCCTCGTAGATACATGTACGACATCAACATGGTATCTGGCATGACAGAATCTTCAAAGACCATTCTGACTACCTTTGTCAACAACTCAGCAGACCAAGCCCCACTCCAGCCATCCTCTGGAAAAGGTAAATCCATCGTGGAAAGCTTCATGTAGAAGATCAACTTCTGTAGGTGATAGTGGACAAAGAAAGAATGGTCGGGTAGAACATATTCTTGAAACTGTTCAAAGGTAGACCATAACAAGTCCATTCGGGACTGCAATCTGTCCACTTTATCTTGGAATAGAGGACACAAAGTAGCCTGTCTCTGAAGAGCAGCCAAGTCCTGCTGTGAAAGAGAAGGAATCAAGGGAACATGAGGGCTTGGAGGAACAGAGCGGGACTTTGCAAGTTGATCTTGCAATTGCTGGATTTGGGAGGCATGGTTGGCCACTGTGTCATTAGCAGTCTGTAAAGCTGAAAGTTTGTCATCTAAGATAGCTTGGAACTCCTGTGCTTCTCTAGACATCCTCTGAAAGGCTAGTAACCTGTGATTGAGCCTCTAGTAACTGGATCTTCAAAGAAGAAATCTCATCGCTTTGGGTGGCAACCAATTGGGTTTGCTGTTCCATTTGCTTAAATAAATCTGCTAGGGTATCCTTAGCAGAAGCTAACTCAGATGTTGCCTTATGCAACTGGTCCTTAGATTGCATGAGCTCTTCATAAAAGGACGCGTACAGCTGTTGAACACAGGCTGTCACTGACAATTCAATGGAACTTTGAATATCTTTGCAGAGGAAAGGAATCGCATCTCCTGAAACTAGATTGTTCAGGGAGGGAACTGAGATGTCCAATGATCCTTCTCGATGTGCTCTGAACAGGTTATTACAAGTGAGATACCCAGGGAGTTCACTGCCAGAAGTAGCAGGGATAGGTACTGAAGGAAGTACTGAAGGAGCTTTATCCGCTACCCTCTTCAAGCGTTTGCGCTGTATGACCAGGGGAGGCGGAGAATCATCATCCTCTATGTTAATGGGTTCTGACTCATCTGAAGGTGGAGGAGGAGGTAATGGATCTGATGGAGGAGGTGGAGGCATAGTCTTCTGTAAACCTGAATAGGTAAAGAAGGCAGACAAATATGATCCATATGTGACATTGGTAACATTACCCCTGGTGACTTTGACGAAATGCTGATCCATTTTAGTGAGAAGGTAAGTGCTCCAATCAATAGCAACTCCTTTCAACACCATCCTGGAAGCTGTAAAAAGCTCTTTGGACAAGTACTGGGATGGCGTTTTGGTAGGCATAAACCTGTCCTGAAGAAATTGACAGATCGTCTTCCATACGGGATCAGTGATCATAGAAAAGGAAACTCCTGAAGAGTTGATCACCTTCTTAACATCGAGGATTTCCCTTGTCTGCTTTTGCAATAGCTTTAGAATCTCTTCATTAGAGAAAAGCTGACGAGTGGTCACAAAAGGTTCACCTTTGGAGGGTAGAGACAGAGCCTTCCCTAAGCCTCGAGATGTCAAAGTCATAGAAAGTCCCTGGACTAGTCCTGTCTTCTTGCTGTAAGAGGCCAGGAACTCATCACATAACGATGGATCCGCTGGAAGCAACGGAAAAGGAGTGGCCACAAAAGCAGCAAGTCCCGCCTTCGTGAGAGGCTCAAAAGTAAGTAGGGAAGAGTAATCCCTACTAACTAGTGGGACGTACTGGATAGGGGGAGGAGCATGAGAAGGCGCCATTCAGATGGTTACACACACACCACAAACACAGACAATTAAGGAGAATGCCTGCAAAGCAACAGACAAAATTCAAGGATAAGAGAATAACCAAACAAGAAAACGTGACTCGACCAACTAACCCCAAGCAATCCACATCCTAGAAAAAATTCGACATGACCTTGAGACAAATGCGACCGAAAGCTTCATGCGATGCATCAGACAAACACCCAGAACCCCGTATCAGGCAATAAAAGAAAAAAAACTGCATACCGTACCCGTAACCATATCAAAGACAGTAAACCAAAACAATACTATATCCGACACATATCAAGACTACATCGGTGATAAACCAAGACTGGACCATGGAAAATAACTCTAATGACTGCGCATACCCATCCCACGAAACGGTTCATTAAAAAAGGGGAATTAAGTGCAGTGAGGGGGAATTAATTTAAGGAAGGGTTGATTTTAATAAATTATTAAGAATGGGTGAATTTTTATTAGGTGATAAACCTTAACAAGAAAACGACGATTCCTTTTTATAAATTTAATTACCAATTATTAGTTAAAACGGTGCTTTTATTCGAATCCCGGACTTCGATACCCGACTGGGTCTCTAAATGCAAGTTCATTGATTACAAATTAAGGTGATGTGGAGCGCTTTTTTGCCAGCGCGTGCTCATGTGACAGCTGGTTTATTTTAATTAAAAAGTATGTGTGTGTTGAGTGCGAATGCACGTGAAAACTGTGGGTGAATTAAAGAGTTCATTTTAACAATTAATTTGTGATTAAGGGGGAAATAAAAATAAATAAAACACATAAAATAAATACATGGAAGGGGTGTGTATGTAATGCAGAAATGTGCAGGGAAGAGTCCCCCAAAAGAAGTGAATCCAGTAAAGGAAAAGTAAAGACCACTGATGAAACAACAACGACAACACCTTGGCGAATGTGTGGATTTGGTTTGTGTTGGTTTTTAATTTTTATTTTATTTTATTTTTATTATTTTGTGTTAAGTTGTGATTATTTATGGTTGAATAAATGAAAAATGATCAAGGGAGGTGAGGGGAATTTTTTAGAAATTTTGAGAAATTTTTTAGAATTTTTGACTATTTTTAAATGCATTTTCTACATTTATTGGCAATTTAGGGGTAAAATGAGGAAATATTTAATTTTCAGAAATTGTAGGGTGGGTAATTTCCAGCGGACAAACTCCCAAAAATTGGCAAAAAGCAAAGGAAATTTTTAGAAAATTTTCTGAATTATTTTGATGGAAAAATTAATGTAAAAATTAATTAAAACACATAAATCATGTTAATCAGATAAGTCAGTTAGAAGTAAGTCAGTTAAGTCTGGTTAGTCTGGGTAAGTCATGTAAGTCACAAGAAGTCAATTCAGGTTAGGTTAGTCAGGTTGGATAAGTCAGATAAGTCCAGTTAGTAGAAACTAATTTAAAGGGGATTAGGTAACCTAAGGTGGGTTAGGGTTAGGGTTAGGGTTAGTGACAACTAACTAGGGTTAGCGGGTTAGGGGGTGGGGTTAGGGTTAGTGACAACTAACTAGGGTTAGCGGGTTAGGGGGTGGGGTTAGGGTTAGTGACAACTAACTAGGGTTAGTTAAGGAAACTAACTAGGGTTAATTAAGGAAACTAACTAGGGTTATTTAAGGAAACTAACTAGGGTTAGTTAAGGAAACTAACTAGGGTTAGTGTTTTAACTAGAGTGAAGTTAGTTGTTAACCTAATTGAACTTAGGTTAGTGTTAACTAAACCAAGGTTAGTAACTAACCTGAGTGTGGTTAGAGGAGGAGGAGGTGGTTAGAGGAGGAGGAGGTGGAGAAGGGCGCGGCGCCAGCGTTGCGGTGGCGATTGCAAGCGGCGAGAGCAGGTCGGCGGCGGCGACCTCTGACGGCATCGGCAGCTATCCAGGCGGCTCCTAGCGGAAGGCGTGGGCAGCAGCAGCGACAGTCCCAGGCGGCGTCGGTGGCAGGCCGGGCGACTCCTGGTGGCTCACGGCGGCTCGGGCGGCAGCACCAAGGCGTACGAGGGGAGAGGCAGGCGAAGTACCAGGGCCAAGGCGGCCGGGCAGTGGGCGGTAGAGGGAGGCACCAACGCAAGCGGAACAGCGCACCACAGCAGGCGGCGTCGCCAGGGGTGGCACTAGGGAGGGAGGCAGGGAGGCCAGGTGAGCGGCAAATGGCCGGGACAGGGCGGCAAAACGCAGCCCGCGGCGCCTAGGAGGGAGGCCGCCAAGGGGAAGAAGGGGGAGGCGGGGTAGGAGGGAAGGGGAGGAAAGGTGGAGGGAGGAAGAAAAAAGGGTGGGGAAGGGAAGGGCAAGAGGAGTAGAAGGTGGGGGAGGGTGGGAGGAGGGGAGAGGGAGGAAGAAGGGGAAGAAGAAGGGGAAGGAGGAGTAGGAGGAGGGGGGGAATGCAGGAGGAGGAGGGGAGAGGAGATGGAGATGGAGAGAGAAGGGCACGCAGAGGGGGAGATGGGGAGGGAGGTGGTTGGGGGGAAGGGGTCGGGTGGTTGGGGGGGATAGGGGAGGGTGCCCATGGGTTGGGTAGGGTCATGGGGTGGGTAGGGCCAAGAGGGTTTGTGGGGGGGGGGGGGGGGGGGGGGGGGGAGGGGGGGATGGGCGCGTACCCCCGTCCCGCGCACGTGCGCGGGGCGAGGTGAAAAAAATTTACCGCGACGGGATTGAAATGGCACTGGGATGACGGTACAGGTCATGCGGACACGACCGGGGCACGTGGAGACGCGTAAAATCGAAAAAAGACGCGTTCACGCGCAAAACGAGCGCTCGAATACACGTAAAAATAAAGAAAAATTAATAACTCCCAATCCGGACGTCAAAACGAAATAGCGTAAAAACAAAAAGTGGGCAAGATGACAGGGGGAAAACAAGAAAAATATATGACGGAGGTTTCGGGAGGGGGAAAGGGCGGTCACGTGCAAAAAACACAAAAAACGAACCAAAAAATGCAATTAAAAATTAATATCGAAAAATCTGTGCATCGGAATAAGGTGCAGAAAAAAGGAAAACTGTACAGAAAGATGTGTGCGACAATCCTATCACATCAAAACATAATTACGATGGAGATAAGATGCGTTCACATGGGAAAAACCCAAAAAAAAACTCGAAAATGGGATCGAAAATTAATATCGGACGAACCATTTACCAGAATGACATGTAGTAAGAAGGAAAAATGTCCGCAGGAAGGAGTGGCACAGGGTTATCACGTTAAAATACAGTTCCGGTGGAAGTAGGAGGGGTTCACATGTGAAAAACTCCAAAAATACACCCGAAAACGTAATTACAAATTAATAAGTAAAAATCCAAAAGTCGAAAAAGGGTGGAGGAAAAAGGAAAAAGGTGGGGGAAGACACAAGGGACACAGCTGGCAGATCAAATTGGAATTCCGATGCAAACAGGGCAGGTTCACATGGAAAAATGGCAAAAATACGCATGAAAAGTTGTGAAAAAACCGGAAAATTAATAACGGACAAACCGTGTATCGGAATGATGCAGAATAAAAAGGAAAAATGTCAGGGGAAAAGTGATGGTCAGGGCTATGATGTCAGAGCATGCTTCCGGAGCAAGCAAAGTGCATTCACATGGAAAACCGATTAAAGTACACAAAATGCTTCAAAAATTAATAACTCAAAAACCGTGCACCGGAACAGGGGTAGGTAAAGACGAAAAATGGTCATGGCAAAGGGAGGAACAGGGCTATAAGGTTGGATTTGGACTTCGGTGAACGTAGAGTGCATTCAAATAGTAGGACCTCAAAATCAAGGAATGAAGGAAAACTGTAAGGGAACAGCCCCAAGGGTGGGTGGAACATAGCTGGGTAGATGGAAAGGGATCCCCAGCAGGGTAAAAGAAAGTCATGGCATTCATACATGAGCAGGTTAAGGCATATGCAGAAGGGTATGCAATGTAGACGCGCAGGGACGCGTCCCCACACTTAAGACCTTAACGGATAGGGTTAACCGAGCACCAGGGACCTAGGACCACGCCACGGATCATCCACTAACGTCTCCATACTTAAAACATGACTGTCACGAAGAAACAGAAGGTGTAGGGTTAGAAAAACTTGGCCCGTTTCGTCAAGAATCAAGGTTGAGTGTCGATGGCACGTCCAGTGTGGTTGTCGGTGCTGGAGGGACCAAGGCATCTTCTCGGCACACGTCCGTCATGGCAGGGACCACGCGGCAACACCTAGGGAGGTAGCTGGTTGAAGGAATCGCAGGAAATCCGTTGATGATGAGGGATACTACACTCAACTCGCAGTCACTCAAATGAAATGAAAGAACAGTCACTCGCCCCATGACTAATATCATTCGAGGAATAAGGATTGAAACCCATATCTCATACCCGGTTGAGGAATCAACAAGGGGGAATGGTGCAGAAGGAGTATGCCAGGGTGCACAGTTGATGGTGCAGTAGTGCGTCCAACTCGTCAGGCATAGGTGCAAGAAGGAAGGCAAGGGAGCCGTACAGTGCAGTGTACAGAACAGGGTGACGTGTTTTGTGATGACGGCAAAGACCCATCCCGTGGGTGCACAAGGAAACGGGAACATACCTGACTCCAAGTGTCGTAACGTCCCTCAATCTCACCTCTCGGTAAGTGATTGAAGAAACTCCAGTCACACTCAACCCACCCTCTGTCTCACGCTCTGTTGATAAATACAGAAGGGCAGCCCATTCCTGAAACCCATTGATATAATCCTCACAGTCACTTGTGCAAAGATTGTATGCCTTGTGCGCATTTAATGGTGCAACAGTGCATCCCGCCTTGTGCCGGCATACGTGCAAAAAGGAAGGCCAAGGAGCCTTATGGTGCAGTGCACAGAAACAAATTGTGCTTTGTGCATTGAGAGGCCCATCCCGTGCATGCAACACTTCATTCACACTTCTCACCTCTCATTTGATTTGAAGGGGAAAGACTGGTCTCTCGCCCCACCCTCTGTCTCATGCTCTGTTGATAATTATAGAGGGCAACCATACTCACTTCCCCATCCGGTTAGGATGAAAGCTCACATCACTCAATTGTTTGTCGATGAAGATCGCGTTATCAGTTGTTGAAGAGGCGTACCTAGGGAGGTAGCCATCAAATCGAATGTTGTATTGGACAGGAACATGTCATCTGCTAGAGGACAGTTAGACGCTTTGCAGAGAGACCCAGGACACAGCGTACCAAGGGAGGCAGCTTCGGAATTGGATCCTGGGAATAGCAATTAATGAATCCACTTTCTGGACTGCTGGGTGTTACCACCTTTTCCACAGCCAGCTTCCCGCCCAAGGGTGTTGACCACCTTTTCCTGGAACGAGGCCTGCTATGACAGAGAATTGCTTCCTTTTCTCTCATAACAGATTTGTTTGTTTTTTTTTCTCTTTTTTTTTTCTTGTTTTCCCCTATTCTCGAGGGTGTTTCCACCTTTTCCTGAAGAATAGGTCGGCATGACAGGGACCTAAGTCCTTTTCTCCCATGACCGATATGCATATTTTTCTTCTCTTTCTTTTCTTTTCTTTTTTTTTCTTTCGAATTGAGCAAGGGAATGGTAGAAAGACCATTTGTCAGAATCAACCTCGCCACTGATGCTGGTGGAAAATAGAGGATAAGAGATCAAGGCTGGAAGGGGGGTTTGAGGGGGCAGAGGGTTGCGTCCACTTCATTAGGAGTGATTGAAGAACGGCTATCAGAAGTAGCATCATAAGAAGTATAGTGCCGCGCCAACGAGGGAAAGGATCAAGTGTCCATAATTGTCAAGATCCCCAAGGAGGGAAGTACTTCTTCAGGCGATATCCATTGATCAGAAAGGGATCATCAGAGGCATCAACGGTCTGTACTTGGACAGAGCCATTAGGGTTGACGGCAAGCACCTTATAGGGGCCCATCCACCGCTGTTGGAGCTTGCCAGGAAACTTGCCAAAGCGTGAATCATAGGCTAGGACCAAATCACCTTCTTTGAACTCCTTGTGCTTGATGAAGCTGTCATGGTAAGCCTTGCGTCGAGCTTGTGTGGCTTCCATGTACTGTAGAGCCATCCTACGAATTTCGTCCAAACATTCCAAGTGCAGGAGACGGCGTTGCAGTGAATCATCGTCCCCCAAACACTCTTTGATGGCCACTCTCAAAGAGGGTAGTTCCAATTCAACAGGAAAAACTGCTTCTGTACTATACACCAACTGGAAAGGTGTCTGTCCTGTTGTTGCTTTATGGGAGGTTCTGTATGCCCAGAGGGCCTCTGTAAGTCGATCATCCCAATCACGATGATGTGCGGCAATTGTTCTTGTCAGAATCGAGCAGAGGATGCGATTCATGACTTCGACTTGGCTGTTGGCTCTGGGGTAATAGGGAGTGGACTTGCGATGGCGGATCTTATACAACTCTGTCAACTCTTCCATGACTTTGTTGAGGAAATGAGTGCCTTTGTCACTTACCAGCTCTAAGGGACTGCCAAAACGGGTGATGATATTCTCGTACATGAACAGGGCCACGCTGTTACCATCGTCCCGCTTTAGGGCTTTAGCTTCACACCACTTTGTAAAATAATCCGTACATACAAGGATGTATCTGTTCTGTTTCCTTCTAGTGGGAGGATCGATTGGACCTAGTGAAGTCAATGCCCCACTTCTCAAATGGCTTTAAGGGAAGGATAGGTTGCAATGGCATGGCACTTGTCTTCGTGGGTTTCCCCATTCTTTGACAAGCATCACATCTTTTACAGTAATCATAGGCATCCTTGTGAATGGTAGGCCACCAATATCCTACTAGCAGAGCCTTCCTGGCTGTAGCTTCTCCTGCAAAGTGACCTCCACATGGCTCGTCATGGCAAGCCTTCAGAACAATCCCAATCTCATCTCCTACAACACATCTTCTGAGCACTTCATCTTTGCCTTTCTTGTACAGTGCGCCACCTAGCAGGGTGTAGGGGGCTGATTCCAGCATGAGCTTCTTCCTTTCCCGACTAGAAATACTAGGAGGATACTGTTGGGTTTCCAGCAGATTGGCAATGTCTGCATACCTGGGAGTTATAGTTTCTACCAAGAATAGGGAAGCATCAAGGAGGTTTGGATCATCTTGCTCCTCGTCTGCAGTTTGTGGGATACGCGACAGATGATCAGCCAGAACATGGGAATGACCAGGCTTAGTAATCACCTCAAAGTCGAACTCCTGAAATAAAAGGAGCCATCTCATCATTCGTCCTTTCACATCTGCTTTGTTCATCAGGAAGGATAGGGCCTCATGATCCACATAAAATTTAAAGTGGGTGGATAGGAGGTAATGGCGAAACTTCTCCAGGGCAAACACCATTGCCAAGCACTCCAGCTGTGTCACTGTATAGTTCCGTTCCCTATCAGTGACTTTTCGGCTTGCGTAATAGATCGATTGATCCAACTTCGAGGAGCCCTTTTGGCAGAGGACAGCACCTAAACCTTCAATTGATGCATCTGTGTGTACATGGAACTCTTTCGTCCAATCAAGAGGTTGCAGAATGGGTGCCTCAATCAGACACTGCTTCAGAGTGTGGAAGGCTTTGTCACATTCTTCCGTCCAAGTAAACTCTGCATCTTTCCTCAGAAGCTTGTGCAAGGAAGTTGCCTTTGTCGCAAAATGGGCTATAAACCTTCTGTAGTAACCCACATGGCCTAGGAATCCCTCAACTGTTTGAGGTTGGTGGGTGCTGTCAGAGCTGCGATCTTTTCAATCTTTGCAGGGTCTATTGAAATCCCTTGTGCAGAGACAATGTGGCCCAACAAAACTCCAGAAAAGACCCCAAAGATGCATTTGTTGGGGTTGAGGGAAACCCCATACTCCCGGCATCGGTCAAAACATTGTTCCAGGTGTTCCCAGTGTTCACGGATCAAACTATAGACACAGAAGTCATCCAAATATACCTCAATAAAGTCGTGCAGATGATTTTGAAATGCGGCCATCATGACTCGCTGGAAAGTAGCAGGGGCATTGCAGAGTCCAAACGGCATCACTCGGTAAGCGTAGGTTCCCCATTCTGTGGTGAAGGTTGTTTTGGATTGGTCTTCTTCTGCTATTTGGACTTGGTTGTATCCGCTGAATCCATCCAGAAGAGAATAAAGCTCATGTCCTGCCACTGTGTCCAACAATTGGTCTGTGAAAGGGATAGGAAAGTGATCCTTCTTCGTCTTGGAATTAAGCTTTCGAAAATCCACACATATTCGCAATTTGCCATTCTTCTTGGGTACAACCACGATGGGTGAAACCCATTCACTATTTGCCACTAGATAGATGAACTCGGCTTCCAGAAGCTTCAGCAGCTCCGCTTTCACCAATGTGGAATAATTCGGGTTCATTTGCCTCTCTCGTTGCCGTACTGGCTTGGCATTAGGCTCCAAGTCAATATGATGTTGACATATTGTGGGATCAATCCCCTTTAGGTCTTTGTAGGACCACGCAAACACGTCCAAATTCTCTTTCAACAAGTCGTACAAGGTTGACAACTCCTCTTCTGGGAGGCTGCTACCCACCTTCAAGTGGCGTTTAGTGCCTTCTGCATCCACAAAGGTTAACTGCCTTTCACCTTCTACTTCACAGATGAAGGTCCCGCGGACCGCTTCTGGATACAGATCTGCCTCCTTCAAGGGAGTGGTCCTCTTCTGATGTCCCAGTAGAACCAACTTCTTCTTTTGGTGGAGACTTAGGTTGCTCCTTAAGATGTTGGAATGGGATTAGAGCCGTTTTGGGTTTGGTTTCAAGAGTAATTACCTCTTGGCTTGAAGACTCATCTTCTGATGATACATCCAGGAACGTCACATAACAGGGACCCTCTGATGCCTGTTGGGTTTGTGGGACTGGTGTTTGTTGGCACGGTGCATCATCATCATCTTTCTTTGGCAAGGATGGGTTAGGACGGCATGAGTCATTGCTAAAAGACGGCTTGTTCTTCTTAATCCATTTCTTATAAAGGTTTTGCATATGAGAAGATCCATTTACCAAACCAAATGGTACCATCATCCTTCTGTCCCATAGCATGAGCTCGTCGGCTTCTGATGCTTCTAGAACTTCTTCCTCAAATGTGTCCTCTTCAAGTGGGATAGATTCTTCTGACTCACTTTCATAACCTTCTTCGTCCATATCATATTCATCCTCTTCTGTCTCTGCCTCTGTCTCTGCTTCTGCTTCTGTAGGAGCTCTGTAACAGAAGAACAGATTCTCTGTTTCCTCTCCTGCCTCTGTCTCTGTCTCTGCTTCTGCTATGGCCATGTAACAGGGAGAGTAGTACATCCATGCTTCTATCTCACTGTCAGAAGTGATTTTAGAAGTCATTCCTGGTTCAGGAAGGAAGTATTCACCCATTGATAATGGCTTTGCATCTTTTGGAAGTCGGCTTACAGTATCCACTGTTAAGGAATGTGCCACTATTTTCTTGGGAAGGATCTGTTTGACAGCATCTTTGTCTGCTGATGTTCCATCTGTAGCCTCATTAGGAGAGTCAGAAGATAATTCCAAGGAGGTGGATCCATGTCCTTTTTGAGAACCATACAGTTTCAGCACCACTTTGTTGGGTCCTCTACCCAGGGTCAAAGTTCCTTTGAACCAATCCGTCCTTGCTCGGGCTTCAAAAAGCCATGGTCTGCCTAGTAACAGAGGATAGGATGTACCATAAGAGTTTGGCTTCACCACCAAATAGGTTAGCCAATAATCTTTTCCAGCCACTGTAGTCTTCACATATGGGAGAATGCCCAAAGGCTTGATTCTACTCTGATCCGCCAGTTTGATGAGCCATTGGGTTGGTTGCACACCTTGTAAGCCTAGATCCTTCATTGTAACATCTGTCATAATGTTTACTGATGAACCACCATCAATCAGTGCATTTGCGATGAAGCAACCTTCTATCCATATGCCAGTCTCTGGAGTACCTGGATCTAGGAAAGCGTTAGCCACATCCACTTCTTTTACAGGCTCTGAAGCCTTGTTGGGCTTTGTTGCTATTGAGGGAGCAATCCTTAAACCATTTCTTCTTGTCAGTATACTTTTGAACCTTTTCCGGCAACTGGGAGACAACATCAATAATTGACGGAATGTGAGGTTTGGTTTAAAGGTATCTAGATCTCTAACTAGATCGTATTCCTTAATAGGATCCACTGGCTTCTCTAACCGGTTAGGGAATGGGGGAACACCCATTTTCATTTTCCCTCTTTCTTCCAACAGAGGAATTACAGGAACTTCTTCTGCCACTTGTGGCACTTCCTCTTCTTCTGTATCCTGGACCTCTGGTCCTATCTCTGTAACTGTCTCAGTAACTCTCTGTGGCACTGTAGGGCTCTGTACGGCACTGTTAGGCTCTGTTCTGTTCTATTCTTCTGGTGGAAGATTGAATTTCACTGTTCTGGAAGGAGGGTTATTTTCTTTCTGGACAGGTGGTTCCTTCTGCTTTGCACGCGTGATGGCAGCAACTTCCAATTCCACCAAATTGGAGGTAGGCTCTTGGGCCTTGGACGGACTATCAGTAGCACTGTTTTTCACTGGGGCTGGGCTTGGACAGTCTTTTGCAGTGTGGCCTTCTCCTTTGCATCGACTGCATAAGGGCTTGTAATCCACTGACCTTCGAGGATTTGGACAATTTGGTGAGATGTGTCCCTTTTCTCCGCATCTGTAACATTCCACTTCTGATCTCTGACCACCGCCAGATTGTCTTCCTCTATCACTTTGGGAAGGAAATCTTCTGGGTCCGAAATTGGGACCAAACTCTCTAGGCTTGGGTCCAATATCCTGTGTTGTCATTTTGGATTCTAGCAAGTTGAATCTTGCGTCTTCTTCCTTCCTTCTCCTATCATGCATCTCCTTCAGAGAGCAAATGTCCTCTGTATGGTTCTTCTGCAAACAGTAGGAACAGAAGGCCCCAGGAATAGTTGGTTTTCATGTACATTCGGTTGCTAAATGGCCTGCTTGATGACACTTACCACACCAAGTATTTAATCGCATCACATCTCTTCCCGCTCCTGCAACGTTGGATATGCTAGCGGTATTCACTTTCAACGTCTGTAGTTTCTCTGTGATCACATCCATCAACTCCTTTTTGATGTTTGCAACTGAGTTGGATAAATAATCCTTCAAGCTTTCTCCTCCGGACGTACTAGCAGGAGGGTTTTGAGGAGTCTCTGTAATCACTACATAAATGGGTTGGGCTGGTACAGAGGGGTCTCTGTTCTGGTTTTGATTCAGAGCTCCTGTTTGAACTGTTGGCTATTGGCTCCAGTTGGTAGGGTTCCATTGTTGCTGCTGATTTGATAATGAGGAAATTGGTTGGGACCATTGTTGTTGTGGCTGAACCATCATTTGAGGCATGGATTGTGGCCACTGTGGATTTGGTGCACTGTACTGTGATACCGGGGACATCTGTTGGTAAGGGTAGGGGACAGTCCCAGGAACTGCATTGGGTGGATACATCATTCCTGGCATCAGAGGAGGTAGGACTCCTCTTCTTGTATTCATCGCTAATCGAGATTCCACTTCATTGTATAGTCTTGCTCCTTCTGTTGCAGCTTGCAGTGTGGCTGGTCTTTGCAGCTCCACAAACTTACGGACTTCTGGCTGTAATCCTCTGAGAAACTCCCCCTTCTGGATGCCATCATCTAGATTATGGTTAGTCCATCTCTTCAGGATGGATCCCATTCGTGTGACATAAGCTTCTACTCTTTCTCCAGAGGATTGACTTAGGTTCATAAATTCCTCTCTCATCCGCTCTTCAAAACCTTCACACCTGAATTTAGTGAGGAAGGCCAACTTCAGGTCGTCCCATGTGCCAAAAGTTCCTTCTGCTTGTCTCTCATACCACTGAAACGCCGCGCCCTTGAAAGTGGCGGGGAATATCGCTAACCAATGCTCAGGGGTTTTGGCATTGTTAGCCACGCATGCTACCATAAACTCTACTACATGAAGATCGGGATCTTCATTGTACTCTCCCTTAAAAACTGGCAATGGGACTACATTCGCTGGCCTGTCATCAATATTTCCAGGACGGATCTGGCTTGGAAGTGGACCTCCAGCAGGAGGAAGGGCTTGATGTGCCATTGGGACTTCTGTAAAGAGTTCCGCAAGGGCGTCAAAGGTGGCTTCTACTGCTAGCTCGTTCTCAGCCTTGATTTTTGCTTTCTCTCTTCTCACGTACCTCTGGACTCGTTCTAACGCTTGCCTCTTTATTGCGTCATTCATCAGGGGGTTGGCTCCACTAGGTTGTTAGTGCTCCACAGAGGGTTAATAGAAGGCTTCAGTCTCTGGAGGATTCTCTTGCCATCATTTCTTCTACTTCTTTCTTTTCAACGTCCCTGAATTCTGCTTTCATGCCACTGCACAGGGGAAGGTATTCGGTTCGGAAGGTGTCAAAATGCATACGTCTGAGTATTGTGGTGGTGCCATCATCATAGTAATGCCAGCTTTTGATGGTTTCAACAGTGTATGTTGTGAAAAACACTCTGTCTACCAACTTCCAGTGGGTTGCTAATTGAACAAACAAAAGATTATCAGTACACCAAGCATCCCATGTATCTTGCTGTTGAGCGTCCACGAACAAATTCCAATTTTTTTCCTTCTTGTCTTTGTGAACCTCTACAGACCAAGACTCCTGAAGCTTCTTCACAATCTCCCACTTGATGTTGTCTAGAAACTTTTCAATGAATGCCAAATCTTCCATGGATGGTCATTCTCTTTGTTTCTACTCTTCAGTTTGTTCCCAAACAGTTTTCCACCAAGATGCAAGTTTCTGCTGCTTCAATAGGAAGAGGAAACTGTCCACCACATAGAGCATGCATCATGATGGTGATGTGTTTCCGCCATTGTGGGATGAACTTCTTGTGGAAATTGTCTTTGATTATGAGAAATTCCAACTCTTCAGTGGAAGAAGGAACTTTACAAACATCCATTGAATTCTTCTCTTCTTGGCAATGCCATTTCCTTCATTTTCAGCCTCTTCTGGTGCTTGTTGATGGCAAGTTTCCCCGGCTACGCACCAAAAACATGGAGCCCCAAGAGGAACACCAAGGAAAAGGGAATTCTCTTGCAAGAAAATCTATCTTGTAACATCAACAAGCTTTTTTATCATGTTTCATATGATCACAATGAAGAAAAGAACACCAGGCACAACAAATCTTCATACAACATCATGTAGATCTCCCACGGTTTTGATAGAATCAACCATATTCTTCAACACCTTCACAAAATCCATCAATAGAACAAAGAAAGCAAAGGAATACACCATCTTTGAATGGAAACACATCACATAATATTCATCTTCAATATCTTCATAGTCTTCTCTCTCAATCCCTCATATACAATCACTCTGTTTCAGTAGAATTGGCTATCTCTGACTCTCTCTCTCTCACTCCATCCATAATACATCATATCCTCACTACAATCTCTCAAAATTACTCTCAATAATCCCTCTTAGGTCATGGATACCCCTCCCAAGAGGTATGTCTGATATGAAGAGTCACCAGAACCACTACAGTGTCCTTTCGTAGCTCACTACTGTCACTTCACTCCAGTCTTCACTTGAGTCTTCAGCAGCAACTTCTTTCACTTCTTCCAACTCTTTTGCACTTGTATTCACCTCTTTCCAAGGCTAGAAAACTTTCCCAACCTACACTCTCATCCATCAGAGCACATACAGAAGCATACAGAACAGTCTACAGAACAGTACCAGAACAGCTACAGTACAGAACATAACAGAACAGAATAGAAGCTCTACAGAAGACCTACAGAAGGTTACAAAAGGTTATCAAAACCACATAACTCATTCTCAAATCATTCCAAACTCTCACGAACCATTCAATAAACTTTCTCAATATCTCAATCTTCATCAATCAATACTCCATCCCTCCTTACAGAAGACAATCAGAATAAAACAGACCAAAACAGAGCAAAACAGAACAAAATAGAAGGTATACAGAACCTATCAGAACATCAAAGAACCATCAATAAACATCATAAACTTCCAAAACACAATCAATATCATCCAAAACACTCTCAAACCACTTCCAAACTAATCAATCATCTCATAAAATCAACCATTCAGCTCTCAAAAACAACAAAAATCAGCCAAAAAACAAGTCATTTCAACACTCAACAAGCTTGAAGTCTTAACACTCCCCCTCAAGCTCAAGACAGCATCTACACACCAAGCTGCTATCTAAAAACACTGAACTTATTTTTACCTAAGGACTTGGTAAAGATATCTGCAACCTGCCCATCAATCTTTACATGCATGAGATCAACTTGTCCTACAAGAACTATCTCTATGATGAAGTGGTAGTGTACCTCTATGTGTTTTGTTCTAGCATGATATACTGGATTCATAGCCAGGAGTACACTACTCAAATTATCACATAGTAACTTCACTGGAGCATCCACTTGTATGTCCAAATTAGCCATAAGCTTAAGCAACCATGAAATCTTGCATGCTGCCAATGTAACACCCCTATACTCTACTTCAGTACTTGGACAAAGCAACCATAGGCTGCTTCTTACTACTCCAACTAATCATGCCGCTACCAAATCCAAAAGCATATCCACTTGTAGATCTACGGTCATATGAGCATCCTGCCCAATCTGCATCCGTGTATCCAATGAGTTTCAAGGGCTTATCTCTGGCCCATACTCTACGGTGGACTTAACATATCTCATAATGTGTCTAACTGCATCCAAGTGCGGCTTTCTGGGCTTCTACATAAATTGGCTTATGAGCCCTACAGCATAGCTCAAGTCAGGCCTAGTGATGGTCAAGTAAATCAAACTGCCAATCATCTGCCTGTACATAGTCATATCCTCTACTTCAACTCTAGTGCTCATGTCTAGCTTGACATTCTGATCAAGAGGTGTATCCAATGGTTTGCATTCAGCCATGACATACTTCTTCAGCATTTCCATGGCATAGTACTTCTAAATTAGCCATAAACCATTTTCAGTTGGAACTATCTCAATTCCCAAGAAATACTTCAGTTCTCCTAGGTCTTTCATGTCAAATTCAGATTTCAGCATCTTCATTACATGCTGTATGCCCAAGTCATCATCACCAATGATTATCAAATCATCAACATATATGACCAGCACTACCAAGCCACTGTCAGTCTTCTTTATAAATAGGCTGTGATCAGCCCTACCAATAGCAAATCCCAATCTCTGCAAGTAGTTATTGATCCTAGCATGCCAAGCTCTTGGAGCCTGCTTCAACCCGTACAATGCCTTTTTCAGCTTGCATACATAATGCTAAAAATCAGGGTGAACATACCCTTCTGGCTAAACCATATGGACATCCTCTACTAAGTCACCATTAAGAAAGGCATTCTTCACATCCATCTGCTACAATTTCCAGCCTCTAGCAGCAACCAAAGCAATCACGATGCGTATGGTTGCCATCTTGGCAATAGGATTGAATGTTTCCACATAATCAAGTCCATATTGTTGGGCATACCCCTTTGCGACTAGCCTGGCTTTGTACCTTTCCACACTACCATCCGACTTGCATTTGATCTTGTAGACCCATTTGCAACCAATGGTATTTTTCCCTTCAAGAAGTGGTACAAGATCCCATGTCTTATTTTCAGTCAAGGCATTTATTTCTTCATCCATAGATGCACACCAGTTCTCATCTTTCATTGCTTTAGCATATGTACCTGGTTCTTTGATCACCATCACTTTTTTCATGTAAGTATAATGCTTTGCAGAGTAGCCACTGTACGTCAACCTTTCAACAGGATATCTGACTCTTTGTGATTGTCTAAGCTGTGGTGCACTGCCCGATTCCCCTTTCTCATGAGGCAGAATGTACCTGCTCTGCCTCGTGCCAGGTGTTTAGACAGTCGGAATACCAAGTTTACTGTCTAAAGTATCAGCAGACTCATAGCTAGAAGTCATTCTATACCAGGTGTCATCATACCAGATGCATCCTCAGTAGCTTTCTCTTTTCCTTTGCTTTCCAAGACATCATATCTCCCCCTCACTGACATACTAGTGTTCGTGGACGGTGAGCTCCTCAATCTCCCTATCCATGGGGATACTGTCTGACCACTAGGTCCTGTCATAGCAGTGCTTTGCTGCAAATCAGTTGTAGATACATGAGTGGAAGGCATATTTGATGGCACTATAGCCGGTGATACACACCAAGAACCCATCTCATCAAAGATAACATCCCTTCTCACGAAAGTCTCCCTGGTAGAGGGATCATAGCATTTGTATGCCTTCTTCTCCTGCGAATATCCACCAATGAAAACACACTTATGCACTTTTGGATCCAGCTTCTTCCTTTTCTCATTCGGAATGTGCACATAAGCAAGATAGCCAAAGACGTTCATGTGACTTACATCCGGCTATACAGCCTCTCAAACGGTGTCATCTCATGAATACTTGCAATGGGAGTTCAATTCAAGATATACATGGCTATGTGACAGCCTCAGCCCAATAATAGAATGGCATCTTCTTCTCATTCATCATGGCACGAGCAGCTTCCATCAAGACCCTATTCTTTCTTTCAGCTACCCCATTCTACTAAGGAGTGTAGCTGCAAGTAAGCTGCCTACGTATGCCATTTTAAGCCAGGAATTTGTCAAACTCATTTGACACATACTCCCCACCACTATCTGATCTCAAGCAAGAGATGTAGCAGTCAAATTCCTTTTCAACCTGCTTTTTAAACTGTTGAAAAATAGCAAACACCTCATCCTTTGTCTTCAAAATGTAAACCCAAGTATAGTCATTGTAATCATCAATGAATGCCACATAATACTTTGAGCCTCCCATAGATGCATTATGGGTTGGCCCCCAAACATCAGAGTGCACTAACTGTAACGGACGTGTACTCTGCCTTACATGCCTAACAAATGGCAACCTCGACTGCTTACCGAATTGGCAAGCATCACATACATGACCAATATCTGAATATTGGAACTTGGGTAAACCTGTAACAAGCTATTTTTTTTGCATAATTTGTAGCCTTTGCAAATTCACATGCCCCACTCTCTTGTGCCAAATTTCCAAATCTCTGATAGTGCCAAAACCATGGGCAAACATAGCTGAATTCAGCTCTGGCAAAGTAGCATCAAGAGTAAACATTCTGCCGTTTGTGTGACTGCGAGCAATCAATTTGCAGCCATTATTACCAAACTCCTTAATAAAGTACCCATTCTTATTAAACCTAACCTGCAAGTTTTGCTCGGTCATCTGGCCCACAGACAATAGATATTTAGTAAATTATGGGACATGCAATACATCATGTAAGTGCTTCTTCATGCCATCATGAATTACCAAAGGAACTTTGCCTTTATGCTCAATGCTATGCTGCGTGTCATCCCCTGTGCATACATAGCCATGCCTTTCAGGCACCATATTTGTAAACTAGTCACCATGAGGGGTCATGTGGTTCGATGCCCCTGAATCAATATACCAAACTGTATCATCAGTGGATTTTTCAACAGCCTTGTCTTTTACATGTTGCATGGCAAACAATCTATCTCCTGAAGTATTGTATGCCCAACTAGACGTAGCAAAGTGTCCATGCTGTTTGCCTTTCTGATTGCCCTACTTCTTCCAGCAATTCTTGGCAATATGCCCATACTTCCCGTAGTAATGAAAATCCTTATCCCTATTGGGATTATCAGATGGGCGCTGCTGTTTCCAGGAGCCTCTACCTCTAGGGCTAGATCTCCCCTTGCCTCTAAAGTTTCCACCACCTCTTGCATTTGATACTTGTTGGTTGTTATTGCCATAGGATGCATTGTGCTGGCCTCCTCTGCCAGATCCATAGCCACTACCACGGTTGCTAGGGCCACGCTGATTTGAATAGAAAACTGCATCCTTGTTTTTAGAACTACTAGATCCTATAGCCAAGCCAAGCTTAACCTTTTCATGGATAAGCAATGCAACCAGCTCATTGAAATCAGGCATTTTAGCCCGCACAGACACAGAAGTGTCAAAAGACTTATACTCAGGCCCCAAGCCATTCAAAATCACAGCAACCATGTCTTCATCTTCAACCTGTGAACCAACAAATGCCAGTCGATCTGCAATGGTCTTAACCTCCGTGACATAATCCTGTATAGATCTGCTATTTCTCTCCGTGTTGTTGAACTTCTGCTTCAACTGTATCTTCTTGGCACTTGTGGTTGTGCCATAGTACTTGACCAGAATGTCCCATGCATTCTTAGGAGAGCTGCATTTCATTATCTACATTACCATGGCATCTAAGATACATAAAGACAACCAGTGCAAGACCCTACAAGCTCTTTCTGTCCAAGCTTGGTGTAGTCATCTTTGATTACCTATAGGTTGTTCTAGGAGCTCAGGTTCAACTTCTGCTCAAGTCACCAACTCCAAGTAGACTTTCCCTATTAAGCAGTTCTCCATGTAGAACTTCCATATGGCATAATTGTTATTGTTGAGCTTTTCCCCCACTATCTGGGTTATGTTGTCAGTCCTCTTTGCATTAGCCATATTGTACCGAACAATATTTAGTCACTGCCTGACTTCCTGCAAGCCAACAAGTTTGACTGACCAAGTTCAATCCTCAACTGTTTATGATAATTTTTTGCAATTAATTGCAGTAAAAAATAGGGTATTTTAGTCCAACGACAGCTCAAAACAGTCCATAAACATGTGGTCTAACCCGTAGGTATAACAGTCAATACATATGCTATGTAGTTGCTTGAGTTTAAACTCCTGCAACGTCACTGCCAAGGAAAATACATGTAGTCTGAAAACTGTAATTTGTGAGTAACCAACAGTAATTTCAAGGCCAAGAACATTGAGTATGCATGTCAAATTAGCCACCAATGGCCTCTTGGACAATGGCAAGTCTTTTTCCACAATGCATACCTTGTGTTAGAGCAATGGAGGAAAATGACAGTTAGTCCTTTGTTCTCTTCAACTGTGACAGTTCAATCATCAGGTCTTCTTCTTCCCATATGCACTCCATAGAGCCCAGTCATGGGTGCTCTGATACCATGTTAACAATCAGAGACAGAGACAAGAGTGAATAGACAACAGGCAAAGCAGAGTGCTCTCACATTCTTCCATTATCATTCCACACACAACTTAGTGAATGTACAACCTAAGGTCACAAAGGACCATTTACACCAAAGCAGTTAAGTCTTAAGCACCGACTTGTTTAATGTTCGCATAATGTGGTACAGCTAGACAATTGAAGTGTCGGTTATGGTCATACCAAGGATAGTAGATCGAGCTTGAAGTCTTAACAGCCAATCCATCCCAAGTAGGCACTCATAGACTCCTAGGTTCATTATCTCGAACTTAACAAATGTGGGCTTGTTTCCAAGTAGGAATTCCACCTTACTACTTTGTCTAATGCAAGTGACTTCTCTCCCATTCGCTAGTTTGACAAGCAAAGTAGGTGCAGGTATAGTGGCTATTCTTAACCTTCTTGTATAAGCTGGTGAAATGAAAGAATGAGTGCTGCCATAGTCAATCAAGGTTTAGAATTTCTTACATTGGTAATCCGATGGTGTTTGGCAATTCGGGCCCTTTTTACGGAGAGCGGCATGAATGGATGCCCTCTCAATCTCAACTTCCATGGATGGGACTTTTCCTTTGTTGATTCCCTTAGTGGAGATATTAGAATTTTTTGCCCTTCCCATTGTTGCACAACTGTGGCCATGGGTAGCCCTGACTTGGCCACTAAATTTCCCTTGACGACAATCTTCACCAAGTTTGGGACTTTCCCTTTTGGAGTGCCCAGGTTCATTAAAGTGAAAACATTGCAGGTTTTGGTCACTTCTTTGAGTGGGGACAAAGTCACTGATTTCATGTGTCCTCAGCTTCTTCTATTGGCCTTAACTCTATCCTTGCACCCCTTTAAATTGAGCTTTCAACATCCCTAGATTCTGGTCTTTGTGAGACTAGGGTCTATTGGAATTCTTGGGCATTATTATCAATGCATCTTGTAAATCTGAAGGATGTATTGATTCCAATTGAGTGTTCATTGGTGGGTTCAGCCTATCACAGAAATTCAAGACTTGTTGGGGAACACTTATTGTTGGGGCGTATTTTAACAAGGAGACCAATTTCGAGTAGTACACCTCCAGAGACAGGTCCAACTGTTTCAACTTGAAAAACTCATTCATCTTCTGAGTCCTGTATGTACGTGGCATGTACCTTTCTTGCATTGTTTCCTTTAGCTTATCCCAAGTTATTGTGCTTTCTATGTAACTGCTGATCTTTACACCATTGCTTCTAACAGAGCTTAGCTTCGCCGGTAAGCTTGAGCTTGGCAATCATAGCTTGGTTTACATGTGTTGTTCTTACTGCACTGAAATAATCTTCCATGGATTCAATCCATACTTTGGCATCATCTTCAACACTCTTCCCTTTCCCATCAAATTCCAGAGGTTTGATTTGTTTGAGAAGAAACTTATTCTCTTGTGCCTCTGCCGACAGGCTAAGTGCGGGGATGAGATTTTGGTTTTGCGTTGTTGTGTCGCTACGCGCACACCGTGTAAAAAAATCTAGAGTGTGGCTTCCTTTTAGTTTTAGAGAGCCAATGCCACTTTAGGCATTAGTGTTAGTGTCCATGGTTCAAAATATTAGATTTTTTTGGATAAGTTTTTAGTCAATTTTTTATATTCTAGATATTATCTCTTGTAAAAATCCATAAAACTATAGATAACTTCTAGATTAGGATGACATCTAAAAGAAAGCATGTAGCTTTCAGCCAATTTGAGACAATTTTATGTAAAAAGAGAGATTGATGAAATCGTGCGACGCGTGATCACTGTTTTTAGGCAACGAACAACACTTCAAAGTGGGAGATGGAGTGATCCGGCTGAATTTTGGCTAGGTGTCTTGGTATTTAACCCCCCTTTTGGAGCTAATGGAGGCATCAGATTGGCGATCTGAGCAGCATAGAGGAAGGTATTATTTTGTACGTGTTTTTGTCTATGAGAGTTATATTTTCTCATAATGCTAAAAGAAACTAACAGGATTCATTCTCTATTAGTATTCTTCTATATTTTCTAATTCTTTTTGGGATTATTCTTCGACATCTTGAATCTCTTTGAACCCCGTCTCTTTTGTCTACTCCTCTCCCTAAATCTACCTTCACCTTGCTATCTCTTATCTTCAAGAATTTGGCTTGAAACCTTCAACCATTCTCTTATCTCTACCATCTCCGAAGTAAAAGCTCTTGAACCCCCATACATTCTTCTCTTGCCAAAACTCTGTGGTAACCTTCAACCCTACGCGCTGCGATAGCGTTTGGGGTTGTATGTGGTTTTCAATTTAAACTTTCGGGTTAGGATTACATTTACACATGTCTACACAACTTAAATCAATGCACAAATTATTTTTCATCACTACTGTGTGACAAATCAAATAATAAAATTCTTGATTGTCCATAAAGAAGCGTAAGCCTCAAGTACAATTATTTGAGAATAGATAGAGATTGGTTGGGATGGTTTTCTTTTCAAGAGATACATCAACGCTAGGTTAATAATTCCCTATTGGATCTAGCTACGGAGACAGAATACTAATATGGATTGGGGGAATGGAATCTCAAGAAGTGGTAAGTCATGGGAAGTTCAGGAAATCCCCATTTTTGATAGCCATGACGTTCGTTTTGCCCCATTACTTTAATTGTGTCTCCTGTGTAATATTTCCACACAATAAAAGTTAGTTCGTTAGTTCGAAAGTTAGTTAGTCAAATAATAAGTTTGTAAGATTACTAACTAAATACTAACTAAGGTAAAAATTAACTAACATTAATAACTACTAATTTTTATTTAGTTAAAAATATTTTATTTAGAAAAATCAAGAGTCATAAATTCGATATTTCTCTCGGATTGATAAGGACCGTAGCCACCCTTCACGTAAGTTACAATGTGAACGAGACTTATGAGCTATATTAATCACTAATATTAATGTGTATAGTTTGGATGGTCCAAAAATATTAGATTTTGGGCAAAACGAGTATATTTTAGATATTTTAGATATTATCCTTAAAAAAAGATATGGAGATTTCTAGAATTGGATGTCTAGAATAGGATGCTATTTAAAAGAAAAGGCAAGTGATGTTTTAGTTAGTTTTGGAGATTTTATAAAAAGAAAAAAATAAAGAGAGGATTTGCAAAATTGTGCGCACCGCGATCGTAGTTTATAGGCAATAGACGAACAGAGAAAAGAAGGAGTGAACTAAGAGCTTTCTAATCAAGTGTCTTGGGGTTTTACCCCCCTTTCAGAGCCAATGGAACTATTTGATTTATGATCTGAGCATTAGATCACTGATCTTTCCAAGATCCCCTCCACAAAGAACTCCACTTCTTAGCTACAAGCCCTCTTCTCTAATTCATTATAAATATGAGGCATGGGGAGGCATAAGAAAGGATAAGGAGACCCTGAGAGGCTGCGAGAGAGAGGTAGAGAGAAGGATACCCCTCCAAGAGATTGTGAGAGAGAGAGAGAAGAGTTACCCCGAGAGGCTGCACAATTCCGTCTATCTTGATTCTCAATTTAGCCATCTTCTCCTACACTCACCCATCTCGAATCTATTCTGCCTTCTTAATCTTTTGAGTCTACTTGTAGATGATGGCCCCCAAGCGAAGAAGGTCACATGCGGATGGCAATCCTATAACCAACAACAAAGCTTCGGTCAAAGGCATCACTGTTAATCCAACTGTGGTTTCGGTCATAAGTAATGTATTCCAAATTGATAGATGCTTGTTTTGATTCTCGTATGAGATACGTTAGGCCCCATACTATGATTCAGGAGTATAGGTCATCGGAAGGGATAAATTTTATCTCATGTATTCAAAAGATTGAGCTTGCAAAGTGCATGTATTAAGGAAAGCTAATTGCACCTAGTTGCATATGACTTGTTCGTTGATAGAGCAATTACAAGGAGGAATCGGTCAAGGATTATGAATGGCATAATCTTGACATTTAAAATTATGCATAAAAGTGTTAAGTAAATTATACATAGAATCACTCTTTGATCCCAAGGGGAAGAACATATATGTGATGGTAATGTTATCGTGACTATTCTTGCATTGTTTGGCAAGAATACAATTGGTTTTTTTTTATCGATTGATCTAACAACATCCTAAATGCTTTTACATTTGTTAGTTGTTGTTTGGATGATTATTCCAAGTGCTTGTGATTTATGGTAAATGCATGGCAAGGGTCTGTGATGACAAGTCGCCATGGGAATAAAGGAATGTTTTCTTGGAAAATGATATTAGGGCTGAATGCCTTATTTGTGCTTGATTCTTAAAGGATTTAATTAAGGAAGGATATTTTGCACGGGTGGATCACCTCCACGATCACATCCCGGATTAACCCAAAGAGGGCACTGCTCGATTCATGGACCGAAGGTCGAGTGGTGAAAAGGCCAACTACTGGAATGGTGTTTCGCTCCTAGATAGCTTGTGGGTCAGTTGGAGCTCTGGACACCCCTTGCTAGGTCTAGAATGGAGTTGAAGACCTCTGTGGCCCCCAACATCTGGGCATGTTAGGAGATCCTATCCTAGATAAAGGATTGAATTTGTGTTGCCATGAGATTTGGACCAGTTACTTCTACAAGGTAGAAGAGATACTTGTGTTGGACAGAAGGGATACATAATTTCTCTTGTATGGGCAGGAGACAAAGATTAACTTGAAGATAAGTTAAGGAACTTGTTTGAACTTATTTGTCAATAGATTGCTTGCTTTGTTTTTGTGTCTATGCTATAAGTTATGCGAACGAACCTTGTTCCATAAAAGGCTTAATTAATGAAGCTGACTTTAAGTGTCACACATAAATGTGATAGGACCTAATTAGAAAACTAAAGCTATTAAGGGAAGCAGGTGGGCGGAACCCCTGACGGATTTGTCCTACGGCAGGCTGGTCCCAGAAAACTGCGAGGCTTCTCACAAGTTTTTATCGTCATTCAACCTTTAGGTATTGTTAGGTTAGAACCTGATTCATGCCGTTTTAGGGGACCAAAATGGGACTATGCCCTGAGGGCACAGAGATTGAGTGGCGCATCCCTCTCATTTCCCATTCTCTTTGAATCAAGTGCAGCATGGGTCTGCTTTGGCTTGGGTATCTTTGCGTAAAGTAGGATGTCCAGGATCCGACGCTAGAATGTTGTTAGGAGACCTCGGCCACTAGGAGCCCGAATTTCAAGTTGATCCTAGTGGGTTCGGCCATGAACATTCTATTGCGAGGCGGATTCGGGAACCCTAGGCGACAAAACTCATAACATTTTATGGGAATACTGGGCATCGACGCTTAGATTCGTTTCTCGATAGACCACTAAAAGTGTGCCTGGATAGCCGATGGGCAGGGGCACCTCACATCCTGGCAAGACTTTGACCACCTTCTCATAGATTTAGCAATTTTGTTGTACTTGCCAGCATCCGATGTATTGGATCGAGTTCACACATGCTTCAAGGAAGATGAATAACTTGATGATCTTCAAGTCTTCCAACCATTTTAGCATCTTCAAATTGTTTTGTAGATAGAGGAGTTGGTTGGCATCTATGTAGCAGTAACCCACATTCCAAGTCCCACCTTTCCATATACAATGGTGAAGGGTTGTAGAGTCGATCTAGGATCCCCATCATGTCAGATCGTCTGCGATAACTTGAAGAGTTCATAGCCCTCTTGAACATGATATGAAATACGAGGAACCTATTCCATGCCTCATAGGTCTAGAAGTGGAAAAAATCCACAAGTGAGTAAAAGAAAAAATATTCTCTATTCAAATATCACTTCACTCTCTCCTATTTATTCCTACCTTGATTGTGTTATTCGTTGGTTTTCTCTTATACCAACTATAACATGCCCACCTAGTGGTTGCCCAAGCACGTTTTTAGCAATCCATCGAGAGACTAATCTAAGTGACGCCACCCGGCACTCCCATTGAATGTTACAAGGTTTGTCACCTAGGGTTGCTCGAGTCTGTCTCACAATGGAACGTTCACAGCCAACAAACCCACTAGAAACAACCTAAAACTTGGGTCCCTAATGATCAAGGTCTCCTGACAGCATTCTAACGTCGGGTCTTGGACATCCTACTTTACGCAGGGATACCCAAGCCGAAGCTGACCCATGCCACACTTGGTTCAAAGAGAATGGGAAATGAGAGAGATTCACCGCTCAATCTCTCTACCTGTAGGGTATAGTTCCATTCCAGTCTCCTAAAACGACATGATTTGGGCTCTAATATTTCAATATCTACAGGTCGTATGACCGTAGAACCTTGTGAGAAGCCTCCCAATTCTCTGGGACCACCCTTCTGTAGGACAAACCTTATCGTATGACTTGTCCTCACAGATTGCAGAAATGTCATACGACAAGTTTCTTGGGAGCAATTTTTATATTAGCATTTTAACTGAGATACAAGTCTTGTCCAAAAAGGACAATTCCTGCAATCCATGAGGATTGAGAGCTGATTTTGACTTCGTGAAGTGCTTACAAATTGTCGAAAAATCTCAATTTGAAGGAAAAAATAGACTTCGTCGAAGGTGACATAGGCAATCGGGTCGATTTTAAGCAGCAAGTAGGTGACAGGTTCCAAAAGTGTTTTAAAGATCCACCGAGTGACTGTTGGAAAATTTTCATAATTTCTTCGGATGTCAAAATGGACCCTAGAAAGATCCTGGCAGTGTGGGACCTCAAGACGGATGCCTAGAATATTTCAAAAGTTAGTTTGGAGGCCACACGCGGGAGGAGTGCTAGAAAATGTCCAACCACTTGAGAGTTGAAGGGGTGTCACCCTTGGGCACTCCCTAAATTTGATGATTTGGGGGGGGGGGGTGCGGGGCTTTTTTTTTTACCATGATGTGAGAGAAAAAAACGTCTTCTTCTGCATGACGATGAATTTTGATGGAGAGGGGGCCTATAGGCCATCTTCCACCTCTATGCAACCATACTATCTGATCTCATCAGCTTGATGCTTGACTTTTTTGCTCTCCATCGCCATTCTCCACTCCTCCAATGGCTGCCTAGACATGGAGATCGGAAACTAGTCTTTCTCTCTCCTCCCTCTCTCCCCTCTATGGGTTGTTCATGCATACTACCTTGAAGGAAGAATCAGGAAGGAGATTGAAGCAAATGATGATGGAGATTAATGGAGATATTGAAGATTGATATGTAGCATGGAATTGAGAGCGATGGAGGCTCCGTTCGCTAGTCACGCAATCATTCAATGCATCTCAGGTTTCGTAGAAACACGGTATGACTATTTTTTATGAAGAAAATAAAGGTTTTTAGACACTTTATGATGGAAATGATGTTCTTATGCGATGAAATTTTGTTTGAGTGCTAGTTGCATTATTTTTAATTTCTCTCTAACAGAAAATTCTGATTTTGTAATGATTTACATGTGCTATTTAAATCCCACAAAACCCGAATTGCGGTTTTTAAGGGTAAAATGATGGCTTTGTTGCTTCAGGTGGGTGAAATGTGTTCCTATGGGAAAAAATAGAAAAGAAAATTAAATTTGAGTATGCTAAAATGATTTGTATAAGGAAAATAAAAAAATAATAGTGATTATTGTCAAATAAATGCTTAAAAATAAGAAAAAATAGAAATACACTTCATAAAAATAAGAAAAAATATAATGAGTGTTTGTGAATGTATGAAAGTGGCCGAATATGAGGTTTAGCCTCAATTTTCTCTATCTCTTTGTCAAATTTTGTGATTTATCACTTTTTATACATCAAAACATGACAAAATGAACCCCTACACCTATGCAACGGAAGCACTACCTAAAAGTAGGGGGTGGGGTGTTTGAATGATGTGATTTGGGTGTTGTTTATTGCTAATTTTACTTATGCATATCATGATATAGAGATCATTGTATTTTATTTAAGAGGATAGTAGCATGAGCTTTGTCTCGGTTCTATCCTTACATTGCTGCAACGAGTTAGTAAATGGGCATTGGAAATCCTGGTTGTGCATGACACGTTCTAATTGAAACTTATGTTTAAGCACATTAGAATCATCCATTTTTACATGTGCATATAAACCATGGTATCAAAATATGAAGAATTGGATGCATGTGCATTTCAACCACTTTTGCATGTGCATATCAACCACTTTTACCTATGCATATCAACCATGGTATCGGAATATGAAAAACTGGATGTATAGCCCTTGTTTTTCATTATGATGACCTATGCTTGAGTGTGTGAGACAACCTAATATCTAGGCTATTCAATTGTTTTTGGAAATTTTTTGGTAAAGACACATGGTAACTCTTGGAATATGTTCAAAATGAAAGAGTGGAGCTTGTGTCATGTTTACTTATGTTGAAGCGACGCATCTTGAGGCCAATCCCCAAGGTGTAGGAGAGTCGTAGTAGTGGAGCCGTGACAATCAGCCAAGAGGTGCTTCCCTATGTTTGTACTACGAGGTATTATGCCTATATGTTATGGGATCTCCCTCTAAGGAGAAGGGATGGTAAGCGTTGGACTATGATCTATTATAAACACAGAAGGAGCCGTGACAATTAGCCGAGAGGTGCTTCCCTATGTTTGTACTATGAGGTATTATGCCTATATGTTATGGGATCTCCCTCTAAGGAGAAGGGATGGTAAGCGTTGGACTATGATCAATGTTAGCATTTAGTGTAGAGTGAGACTTAGATGCTCTTGGCCGCAAGGCCATGTGGTGGGGTTGTCTATTGTGTGCATGAGGTCTGTTGACTAGTGCCATAGCCAGTGCCGGTGGCCCATTTTAAGTCCCATTGTTGGTGTGTTTTCTGGGAGCTGCCTAGAAGTGGCAGTTTCCAAAGCTTGGTCATATACGGGACCTATTAGCCTTATGCTTTAATTGAGGGTTGCCTTGAAGTAGTGGATGTCAAGTTAGATTGGTTAAAACTTTGGTCATCATTATGACGATTAATCCAAGACATCCCCAAAACCCAAAAGATACTTTGTATATCCTGAATGGTCTAGTGGGATCTTGAATGTGGCATGTGATTGACTATTTTAGCCTTTGCCCCGAAACTGACACCATGCTTGAGTTTGAGTCACTATGGGAAAATATCCATGGAGCTACCTCTAAGATTCATAGCCCATGGGGAGTACAGAAACAAGAAAGTGAAAGTAATGCTAAGATGACACATTCATATATGATCATTCATGATGATAATGTCATAGAAGAAAAGATTGTGACAATGATGATCAATATGCACATAGGAGGACAGACTAACTATGATCTTAAGAAACATCCAATGCTAGTGCTTGGCATAGTTGGGTATCGTAGTGTGGTTGCTAAGATCCATAAAGCATTTGATGATATATATGTGTGTGGAACACCATTTTTAGCACAGAAGACTTTATTAGGATCTATCCTAAGTTCAAGAAAAGTGAGGGCAGATGGGAATAGACTCACTAAAACACCACTAGTTGATGATGGGATAGTGAAGGGCTTATAAGTAGTCTCTTTTTGTTCCAAGATTACGAGTTCAACATTAAAGCTTGCTGGGAAGTCATCTTGGCTTGGTAGGATAGGTGATGTTGGCACTACTGCTGGTTGATCCTTCAACCTCCTGCGTGCTTACTCTACCATCTATTCTCTCTTCCTTTCTAAGTGCAAGTTTCCTTTCTGGTAGAGGTGTCAACTTGATGTTGCTCCTCTGGTAAGGGGGCAGCGGAATGAGTTCTTCCTCTTGAGGTCCCATCTCAAAGCTTGTTCCTGCCACATCCTCTTGTTTGTTCTCCTGTTGTACTTCCTCAGGAAACCCCAAGGCATCCAGTTCTTGTGGGGTCAAGCTTGCCCTTAGTAGATGACTCCTCTGTTCTTTGAGCCTGAGGCTGACACCCACTGGTTGTGTTGGCATATGCAATCCTACTCTCAGAGCCTTAGGAGCAATACTGAGTTTCCTCTTCAATGGTTCAATGGCCTCCCCTTCTTTGGTTTGAGTGATATTCAGGACTATGTTAAGGAAGGCATATTTTTGGGTCTCTAGGCTCACTTGAGCGGCCTCTACCTTGCTCCCTACTAGCACTTTATCTCCTTTTGCATGGGCCAGATGGCATGCCAAGGGCACAAGCCGGTGCACCAAGTCCTTGACTCTTCTTTGATTATGATCAGCCCAATATTTTTCTCTTTTTTTCATTTCTTCAAGATGCTTCCCTTGCCTTTGAGCCATGACCATCAATCTTTGCTCTTGATCTTCAATCTCTCTCACACATCTTCTTTGTTCCTCCTACCCCAAGGCTGCCTCCTTTTTCAAAATTTCTATCTCCTTTTGATATTTGCATGCCCTTTCCTCTCTTGTTTCTTTTAGCATCTGTGTGGCATCTTGGAAATTCTCCATTTCCTCTTATAGCTACAACTCTACCATCTCATCGATATATTGTTGCATCCTCACAAGGTTATGTTTCTCCCCAATGAGCATTGCTTCCCACTTTTCTTCTTCTCCTTCCTTAGCTTCAAGCTTTACCTTCAACTCATGTATTTCTTTTTGGTATATAGCTACTTGGTGGGTCTTCTCTATTGGGAATGCCACCATAGACTCCTTTTGGCTTCCAACTCAGCCACTGCTACCTTCTTATCCTCCTTTGCTTTCTGTAATTGTGAGAGAATCTCTTAGGCATACTCATCATAGTTTGAAGGTGACATCATCTTTGTGGATATAGAGGTAGTGGAGGCCTCCACCCTTTGCCTCTTAGGGTCCTTTCTTGACTCGGCGTCTGTTGCTACCACTCTCTTAGTTCATGTATCGGGAGTTCCTTCCCCTACCCCTTGGGCCATTTCCTTATTCATGAAGAATTACACCTAGGTTAAGACGTTGTTGGCATTGATTTTAGGCATGAAGCCTTGGGTGGTTGTGGTTGTAGGGGTGGTGGTGGGCACTAGGAGAGTAGGGATGGGATCCATTAGGCCCTTGCCCTTGCCTTCTTTTATTGGAGGTGGCGCGATCTCTAGAACTTGGGTACTTGAGCCTAGGCCTTCATCTTGTGGTGGGCTCATGGCACCCAGCTTGCCCTATCTAGACTATTGCTCTATTGACATGCGCATTGCTAGTGCGATGTCCTCTTCTTCCTTGCTTCTCAAGTCTTCCTCTTTTTTGGCTGCTTTGCTTCTTATTTATTCTTTGGCTCTTCTTGACCCTTCTTTCAATGTGTTAGAATCTTCTTTTTCTTTCTTCTTCCTTTCTTTCTCATCTTTCTTAGACTCTTTTTGAGCCTTTTGCAAATGCTCTTTCTCCTTTTTCCTCATTTCTTCTTCTTGCTTCTATTGTGTAGTCTTTTTCTTTGCTTTCTTAGCCCTTCCACAGCGAGATTGTGTTTCCTTTTCCTCCTCTTTGTCACTTATTGTTCTTTTAGTGGACTTCTCTTGTTCATAGTGGGGAGCTAACCTGTTTCGACGTTTCATTGACTCCTTCTCTTTCTTTATTCTGCACCTCTTTCACTGCCTCTTAGATAAGAGTAGTCAGTACACCATCATATCTAGTGAACAAGGATTTTAATGATCGTTTCTTTCTTTTAGCTCATGCCTTTGATGCTAGGGATTCCTTGCCAGCCGATTTTCTCCCTAGGGCTAATGCCTTGGCTGATTGGTCGATCTTCTTCTCACATACCCATTCCAATCAACCACATCCAATGAACGAACTACAAAGCTCTCCAACATGGGCACATCCGTGCATGAGTGAATTATACCTTTGGCTAGAGAAGAGGGAGTGAATGACTTTTTCCTGAAGCCTTACTTCTAGATCCGGGATGTCTTGGATCTTGATGCCATCATTGGTCTCAGAACTAGTCCTTCTTCATGTTCAACATGGCATATACATCCCTTTTGGGCCTCCTTTTCACTTTGTGGTCGAGTCCTAGTGCCTTCTCCACCAAGGCCTTATTGAGTTGGACCTATACTTGCTTGGCTCCTTCTCCCCTTCCAAGTGTCACTGTGCCACATTCTCTATCACGATCGTAGGTTCTCACGAACTCTATGCACTTAGTGTGGTCGGTCTCTCCTACCCAAATTTCTCGACACATTTAGCAAGATTGCATTATTCCATAACTCTTTTGGTAGCCCCCTCCTTGGCCACGACTTCTTCAATGTTTTGGATAGTTCTAAACTTTAGCTAGTTGTAGGCACGGTTATTGAGGGAGATGCGGTACTTTGCCCTTTCTTCTTCTGTGAATGGAAACCGATGGGCCCGATCTTGTTGTGCTGCCATCTTGAGTTCATGCCATGAAACCATAGTTCACCATTAGTATCCTTAAGATAATTACTTGCTGAAAGGTAAGTAGGAATTGATTATGCTTCTATGGAAAGAATAAAATGCTTAAGTATAAAAAGAGAAATTTTCCTTCAAGCAGTCCATTCATTCCAAAAAAATTATGATTTTTTTCATCAATCACGATTTGATTTTCATCCACTCTTTTCCGCTTTTGGACATTGATTCACCTTACATGTTTACATGTTTGATTAACCTTGCCCCCTCCCCTTTGGAATTGAGAAGAATCCTTCCTAGGATTAAGGTTTGAGAGATCAAGGGCATTCAGTGCGTGCTTATGGTATTTTACTTTCACATGAGCCAAGCATAGAAGGTTGGATTGTATTCTAGACTATCATAGTGGTCCATGTCGAAAGGATGGATGCCTACTTGAGTGATGTAGGTGAGAACATCCATGAGGAAGTCATCAAAGTCAATTTGACTGGCAATGTGTAACTCCTCCTTAGTCAAAATGTGATCTAAATATGTGTGGCTCATGACATGATCTCCCAATGATCAATTGCAAGTGATGGCCAATACCCTAAAAGAGGTAGGAGCTACATAAGTAGGATCATACTCGAAGGTCATAATGACGCGTTGTTGCTTAGCATTGGTCATGATTTGGCAACCTTCTTGTTCCCACTAGAATCGGAGAGCATACCACTTGTGCAAGAAGGATGAGTCATTATTGGCTAGCTTGCGGAGTTCGTCCACCTTTTGGCTCGTGGCAATAACTCTACTCTTGCTATAGGAGGTGATCAGTCCGCCGTTGTTTAAGAGCTTGATCTCAAGATATCTCAGCATTGGCAATCAATTCTTTTGCGAGCTTATACAGTCACGAATTTGTATTTTTCCTAGGTGCATGGCATGGAGCAGACATCCGAAGCTAAGGATGGATCAAGTAGACCTAGTTCTAAGTGCTTATAGCTCTTATAGCAAGTAGAGTGAAAGTGGATCTAAGCACTTGATGTAGGTGACAAGGTCATCTCTTCTATTTTTAGCTAGGTGTGGGAGCTTTTACTCAACCGCCAAGACCCTCAGACCGCTTATTGTTTCAAGCGTTCCAAGCCGAGCACTAGTGGCTATCTCTCACATAGCCGATGCGCCATCCATATCTATGGGTGTAGTGAGCTTACCTTCATGCCGATCGAGTTACCTCCTCTCTCGCACACTTTGGTAGCTCCACGATCCAAGTACAAGCTTCAAGCAAGCTCTATCCTCAAGCTCCACACTCTAAGCTCCATTTCCGTGAGCAAGAGAAGAGAAGAGAAGAGAAGAGAAGATGGAGAGCTTCTCCTTCCCAGTCCCTCACCCTCACACACTCACTCCCTCACACTCTCACACTCCCTCTCTCAAGCACAAGCTCAAGCAAGCAAAAACAAGAAGAAGAAGAAGAAGAAGAAGAGGAGAGCCACTTTTGGCCACACACAAGAATGAGCTTCTCATCCACTTTTCAACTTTATATACAAAATCCTAAATCCCTTTTTGGGTGATTATCCCCTTATCCCCTTTTTTACATGGCCGGTTATGGCCTAGGCCCTTTTCTCCATTGTCCTTCTATCTTCCTAGCTTCGTTTCCACTGCCCGTCTACATTTACAAATTGCATGAGTGAGAGCCCGACGCTCCTTGAATTAATCCATGATGCGATTGCGCACTTTTACGAAAGTATTGACTTGCGCTTTTCCTTGCGCGCCTTTCTCCCTTATTTAGGACTTTTCTCCTTGTGCATCTTTCTCTTTCGTTTCACTTTGCCTTGGCCTTTGTCTTCTTCTTTAGCTTTTCCAGATTTTCCACCTTCATTCGTTTGAGGGTTAACATTACCCCCTCCTAGACGAGTGCCAGTCCCATGGCACTCACCGTCATAGGTAGCAGGCTTTAGCATGTAGCACCGAAGATGTGGGTGGCAAGGACGTCTGTGGTTGCTGTGGAGGAGTGTTGGTAGTGGTGGGGAGGAAGGTCCAATAGCTACTATCGGTTTAGTGTGATGAGGACAGTGTACTTTTCATGGCCATTCGTGCAGTGCTTACCACAATTGATTGCAATGGTATTAAGGCAGAGTGCAAGAAGAAATTGTGTGAATGGGTCAGGAATCGTGTGAATGGGTCAGGGTGATAAGCTCCCTAGGTATGTCCTGCCCTTGATGTGCCCTGAACAATTGTGGGTGATGTTAAGGGGCTAGGGGATTAGGGGCAAAGCCAGCCAACCAAGGTCACTGGACGCACCTAATTTGAGGACCCCTAGATATTGTGCTGTGATTGTGGGTGCTTCGTATCTTTTTGTTCTTTTCTTTTCTTTTTTCCTTTTTTGATTTCTCTTTTTTTCTTCTTCTTCTTCTTCTTTTTCTTATGCTTTTTTTTTGCCTGAGTACAACCATTGCAATATGTTGAGGCTATCAGCTTTTTAATGGGTTGGGAAATGTCAAGCTTCGAAGGCTCACGAAATGGATATTACAATGATGATTGTGCCCTAGCCTTGTTGTTAGAGAAGCAGTTGTTGAGATGGGGAGATACACTTGAGATATTGCAAACCTCTTTGCCACAGGCGATATCGGTACAATTGAGGTAACAACTGTCGTGAGCCAACTGTAGAGCTTGACCCAGAAAGAGAGCGTAGCCCGTGACTATGCTTTGGCCATGCGATGTGGACACTCATAAGGGTGATTCTTCACATTCGGCAACGTGGTTTTGTCGTGGTTCTTTGTGAGGTTGGTGGTCTTGCAGTGACTTGGGCATTGAATACGTTCGCATGAAAACTTGTGTCATCATGCATCCACTTGTCACTTCATGAGAGTATATGCAAGTCGCATGTGTCAAGTACAATGAACAAATGTGATGGGACCTAAAATGGGCCGGCATTAGCTATGGCACTAGCCGGACCTTATGCTCATAACAGACAAACACACCCTCATGGCCTCGCGGGCCAAGAGCATCTATCTACTGCTAAAGAACGAATTGTCCTAAAGCCTAATCTATGCGTTTATAGTTTTGTAGTCCAACGTTTTCCTTTCGATAAACTCTACAGAGGGAAAAACCATACACATTGGCAATAAATGCCACGATAATCACATACATGGGAGGCAATCTCTCAGTGGAATCACCGCGGCCTCACTGCAGCTCTCCTACATCGCAGAGATTGGCCCCTTGATGCGCTGCTCAACATATAGAACAAACGAACAAACTCTACTCTTTCATTTTAAAATCTTTCTAGGAGATACCATGTGTCCTTACCAAATACTTTCCCTAAGAAACGAACGTCTATCCTACGGCTTAGGTTGTCTCTCCATACTCAGGCGTAGGTCATCATCATCAAAAACAAGTGCTATACATCCAGTCCTTTTATTCTGACACCATGGTTAACATGCACATGAAAATGTGGATGATCCTAAAGTACTCAAATATAATTTTAAATTAGAAACATGTGGTGCACAACCAGGCTTTCCAATGCATTTACTAACCTGTTGCGGCGATGTAAGGATAGCACCGAGACAGCACTTGTGCTAGTATCCTCTTAATTAAAATACACCAAACTCTACGTCATGAAATGCATCAAAAAATCGGCAACAATCAGCACGCAAATCACACCATTCAAACATCCCAGCCCCCTACGTTTAGGTATTGCTTTCGTTGCATAGGTGTAGAGGTTCATTTTGTCATGTTTTAATGTATAAAAAGCAATAAATCACAAAATTTGACAAGGAGATAGGGAAAACTGAGGCTAACCTCATGCTTTGCCACTACCATACATCCACAAACAATCATTATATTTTTTCCTATTTTTGTAAGGCGTTTTTTAATCTTTTTTTCTTATTTTTCTCATTTTCTTGATTTATTTGTCAATAAAATATGCTATTTTCTTATTTTTCTTGTTCCAATCACTTTAGCATACTAATATTCAATTTATCTTCCATTTTTTCCCCATGGGAACATATTTCACCCACCCGAAACAAAATAACTACCATTTTACCACTTAAAAACAGTATTTTGGGTTTACGGGAATTAAATAGAGCATGTAAATCATTGCAAAATCAAAATTTTCTAATATAAAGCAATTAATCATGGTACAACCAGCACTCAAACAAATTTTCATCCAATAAAAACATCATTATCATCATAAACTATCAAAAACCTTCATTTTTCTTCATAAAAATGGTCATACCATGTTTTTACGTGACCCGAGATGTCTTAAATGACTACATGGCCAGCAGACGGAGCATCCATTACTCTCAATCCAATGCTTCACTTCAATCTTCAGCATCTCCATCCACCTCCATCACCATTTCCTTCAATCTCCCACTCGGTTCCTTTCTTCAAGAGAGTGCACATGAACAACCCATAGAGAAGGGAGAGAGGGAGGAGAGAAAAAGACTAGATTTTGATCTCTTCATCCAGATAGCCATATCTCGCATGAAGACCGGTGATAGAATCAACAAAGAGAGAGAAGTTGCCGGCCAATCTCTGTTGCATAGGTTGCTTACAGCCCACAATCATGATTGGTGGGGGATGGGGGGGGGGGGGGGGGGGGGGGGGGGGGTGGGGGGGGTGTGGGGGGTGGGGGTGGGGGTGGTTAAAGTCCCAAAGGGCACCCCCCCTTTGGTCCAAGTTTTGGTCCACCTTTTCAAATCTTGCCGTCTCTTTCTCGTCCGGGCTCCGATTGAGCCTCTGAAAAATCCTGCGGGTCCGGCTCAGTATCCCGCACTGACTGGTAGCTCCCGGCATGTCGCACGTCAGTCGGAAAAATTATAAAAAATACACAAGTGTCGCTCGAGCGCCTTTTAAAAGCCATCTTTCACTTGGTGCTTAAAATTGTCCTAGCTGCAACCGCCGCCTTCAATGTCGAATACTTTTCCCCTAAATTCTAGAATTTTTTGGCAAATTTTAGGTACATCCCGAGCTCAAAACTCCGCTCTCAAAATGCAATCATGTTAAGATATTACTTTTTCAAAATCCTATGATGCTGATTGCAATGCCTATTCCGATGCTTGTTAAAGACTTGGCATATATTAGCAATAGATGAGGAAAGTGTGTACAAGTGGGAAGCTTGCCCCTTTAACCCTCAAAAGACAAAAAGTTACGACAGGATGGCCTTTGTTAAGTTGCTTGCATATCATAGGAGCTACTCTATTTACACAAGGCGGGGTGAGTCTGGGTGGTCAGGTGACTGAGGCTCTACTGGTGAGGGGCTCCTGTGAGGTTGGGCAAGGAAGATGTCGGCCGGGACCTGAATGGTGTAGTCTCTAGTTGCAACCGTTTCCAAAATGCTTTTGAACAATGCATTGAATTCTTCCTTGTCTTGAGCTACCCTTTCTGCCTTTGAGCACCTGGTGCCCGAGATTTTATTGGGGGCTCGCACAACCAGTGTTGCCACGCCTTGTGTGCTTCTATTCCCCTGGCTTGGGGATTCTTTGGCCTACATCCAGGGCGGTGTTTCTTGGGACCTCATTTCTTTGCATACCTTTTGAGGCTAGGCATGTAGCGCACCGGTGGAGGAGCTTGTGTTGCATGTTCCCTTTGACGCGACGAAGAGCATCTTTGCAAGCCAGTTTCCCTGGGTGCTCCATGTCTTCCATGTAGGGGGACCTGCAAAATGCAAACCAAGGATTAGGCCTCGATACAGGATAAAACCATGCGCATGGAAGGGATTATAGTGTGGGTTATCAAGTGCATATGACAAGAAGGGGAGGGGTGAAGCATGCAGTGTTTGTTGTAGAGGGATGGCCCCCATGATGATGTTCATTTGGCCTCCAACCATTAGCAAATATTGGCTCATGCTAAGTTACATGGACTGGTTGCCATGGAGTGGGGTAGGGCTCATCCTCAGAAGGATAGACCGGAAAGGGAGAAAGGTGTATAGAAATGGACGGTACCCTCGGAGATATTGGTTAGGAATTCCTATGGTGGTAATGAGGGTTGCATGCCCTCCGCCTGGAGGTGGGAATGGTCACACAACTTCTAAATGTGTGGTGAGAGGAGAACTTGAGGAGCTTAGCCTGTTGAACCTAACTCTTTTCCCTGCACTTGACTATTATTGCTTGTGTGTGTTGTGTTGAGATATCGAGCTCCACTCGTGATACGCCAGGGTGACCGTTGTGTATTTATGTCACCGACTTGTCAGTTGCAGACGCGGTTGGTACACCGCCCATGAATAATAGCTACATGATAGCTATCCTTATCTACTCTAGTTTGTGGCTCAGTTAGTATGCCACCTTAGTTAGTTGAGTTTGGTTTGAGACCCATATCTAGGGTTTTTCTATTTCTTTGTACTTGAGTTCTTTTGGCTTCAACAACTAAGAAGAGGAAAACTGTTTTCAGCCTCCACCCTTGTGTGTATTCCCCCATTGTGCAAGCAAGAAAGCTACAAGTGAGACTCCTTCCTTCTCTCCCACAATCTTGACATGGTATCAGAGCCTTGTTCGTGGTAAGGAGCTCAAGAAAGCAAGCCAAGCTCGTGGTGGTCTGGTAAGAGGAGCAGTGTTGCTTTCATTTTCTGTTTTGGGAGCAGATCTCTGCAGGTAGCACAGTCGGAAATTGCAGGAGTGCATTGTCTCAGGTTGGGACACCCTTCGCGGTGAAGCAAGAGGGCACTATATGCTACGGGAAAGGGGTTTAGCCCTTGGCAACTTTGTTTTTTTGATTTGAGGCCATTTCGGGGCCTGTTTTGAAGGCGGAAGTTTTCTGCACGCACTTAGGAAAAGACCCTGTTTTATGCTGTGCGACCACTGTTCTACAGGTCGGTGACAAGTTACTGTAGAAATTGCATCGTATGCTTGTGCGCAGAGACATTGGGAGTTTCAGAATCATCATTGGTTCCTGTTTATGCAAAATCGTCACTAGGAAGTGACTGTGTGGTCAAATACCACTTTCGCCAGTTTTGCAGATTTGCCCTTGTGAGGGTGAAGCTGTGTTTTTTGCAGTGACAGAATTTTTTGCAGTATTCTGTAATGGCATCTGATTCTCTTTCACAGATTGTCACTGAAAAGCTTGACAAGAACAACTTCCAGGCATGGAAGTTTAGGATGACGAATTTCCTTATGGGAAAAGGATATTGGGAATTTGTTGCAGGAAATGAAGAAGAACCAGTTCTTCCTGATGTTCCCAATCAACAGCAAATGCAGGCATTTAAAGCATGGCATGAGAGAGCCAGGAAAGTTATGTACTGGCTGTCTATCAGCATTTCAGACTCTATGATTGTGCATATTCAGGATACAAGTATGCCAAAGGAGGCATGGGATACTCTGTCAAAGATGTATAGCACAAATACACAAGCCAGGAAAATGTAGCTCAAGCAAGAGTTGCACAATGTGCAAAGAGAAAATATGAGCATCAATGACTACCACATGAAGGTGAAGAAGATTGCAAATGCACTTGCTTCCGTTGGGTCGCCAGTGGAAGATGATGATTTAGTTTCTGTGGCCTTGAATGGTCTAGGAAAGGATTATGCACAGTTTCGGACATCCATTTCAGTTCGTGAAAGATTTCCTGATTTTGAGGAGTTGATTGCTCTTCTAATTTCTGAGGAACAGAGAAATGGTGGTGCATCTTCTTCAGGAGGAACTTCAAAATAAGCTGTCTTCTACTCAAATGCTGGAAGAGGTAGAGGCAGAGGTAGAGGAGGCCGATTTGGAGGCCGTGGTAGAAATCAGAATATGCAGCAAACTCAAGAAAACCAGTCCTATGGAGGAGGACGTGGTAACTCTAGAGGCAGGGGGAGCCAAAGAGGTCGTGGTGGATGGCAAAGAGGTCAAAATGCAAACAGTAATGTTGAATGCTACTACTGTGGTAAAATGGGTCATATGGCTAAAGACTGCTATAAAAAGCAGAATGACATCATGAATGGAAAACTGCAACAAGGAAATTATGCATCTTCTAGCAGACAGGGTGATGACAGAAATGAGCATTTGTTCATGGTGCAGCACATGAACAATTCTGTGACAAGTGCAGAAGAAAGCAATGATGTATGGTATGTTGACTCAGGTGCATCAAACCACATGACAGGTCATGCAGAATGGATGGAGGATGCAAGGAAAATGGAAAAACCAGGATTTGTGGAGACTGGTGATGATACTGCACATCCTATTGTGCAGATTGGAAAAATTCCCTTGTCTATGCAGGATGGGAAAAAGAAATACCTGTCCGATGTATTTCATGTCCCGAATATCACCAAGAATCTGGTTTCTGTCGGTCAAATGGTTGAGCAGGGCTTGCAGGTCAGATTTAATCCTCATGGATGCTTTGTTGAGGATATGAAAAATAAAGGTCGCTTGATAGCAAAAGGAAAGAAGAAGGGCAGAATGTTTACGTTGGATGCAGACATGTCTGAATTGAGTGCAGCAATGTTTGCACATGGGACCGGTGTAGTTGCAGATATTGATATCTGGCATAAACGCATTGGTCATGTTAATGTACAGCGACTTAAATCAATGCAGGCCCAAAATATTGTTGCAGGATTGCCAAAATTCAAGGTTGCAGAAATGCATAAGTTATGTGAAGCCTGTCAGTTTGGAAAACAGGCAAGGAAACCATTTCCTAGACATGTTCAAGAGAGTGAGAAGCCATTGGAATTAATCCACTCTGATGTGTGGACTACTAAAGCTGCATCTCTTGGAGGCTGTCATTATTTTGTCACTTTTATTGATGACTATAGCAGAAAAGTTTGGGTGTATTTTATGAAAAAGAAAAGTGAAGTTTTTGGGCATTTCAAAACCCTTAAAGCTATGGCTGAAAAAGAAACAGGTCTGCAAATAAAATGCCTGAGGTCAGATGGAGGGGGAGAGTACCTCTCAAATGAGTTTGCAAAGTTCTTGCAGGAGCATGGCATAAAGCAGCAATATTCATGCAGTTATACCCCACAACAAAATGGAATTGCAGAAAGGAAGAACAGGCATATTGGAGAGGTATCTCGTGCCATGCTCAATGAAAAAGACTTGCCAGATTTTTATTGGGCTGAAGCAGTTGCTACAGCAGTCTACATAATGAACAGGACTCCCACTGCAGCAATACATGGAATGACTCCAGAGGAGAGGTATACTGGTAGGAAACCAGATATTTCTCATTTGAAAATTTTTTGTTGCATTGCCTATGTACATGTGCCAGATGAGCTGAGATCCAAGTTGGATCCAAAAGCTGAGAAGTGCATCTTTATTGGTTACTCTCTGCAGCAAAAAGGGTATAGATGCTATAACCCTTCTACTCGTAAGTTTACAGTGAGCAGAGATGTTGTTTTTGATGAGATGAGTAGCTGGTATAAACCAGTAAATGTGATTGATGATGTAGATGCACAAAATGGTAATGCTGCACAGAATTCACATCAGCAGTCACAAAATATTAGTGGACCTGGAGCGTCCTCTAGCAGTGGTTCACATTCTTCGCCATGGACAGGCAGATTGAGATCAGGAGAATCTTCTCAAAGTAATGCAGATAGTGGTATGCATGTATCACGAAAAGGAAAAGAGAAGGTTGATCAGCCCATGTTTGATGTGAATGCAGGTCACTCTTATGTGGATGGTGAATCCAGTGGCTCAGAACAGAGCATTGATGATGAGTTGGGTATCCCCTCTATTGTTACACCTGGAGTAAGGAAGACCAGGGATGTTTTGAGAGCACCTGGGAGTGAACCCACTTTGCGCAGGTCTACCAGAGTTAGGTATCCTGTGGATAGGCTGAAATATGATGGATTTACAGCCATTCACTATGCATATATGGTCAAGGTGATACAGGAACCAGAACCCACTTCTTTTGAGCAAGCCATGGGAAAAGAAAAATGGGAGAAAGCCATGGATGAAGAAATGGATGCCTTGGAAGCAAATGCTACATGGGAATTGGTACCTTTGCCTAAAGGTAAGAATGCAATTGGCTGTAAGTGGGTTTATAAGGTGAAGCACAATGCAGATGGTTCTGTGAACAGATACAAGGCAAGATTAGTAGTCAAGGGGTATGCACAAACATATGGCATTGACTATGAAGAAACATTCAGTCCGGTTGCAAGGATGGCAACCGTAAGAGCAGTCATTGCTATGGCTGCATCAAAGGGATGGTCTTTACATCAGATGGATGTAAAGAATGCCTTCTTGCATGGTGATTTGCAAGAAGAGGTCTATATGGAGCAGCCACCAGGTTATGTGCATGTTGTTCATCCTGAGTTTGTTTGCAGGTTGAAGAAAGCTTTGTATGGCTTGAAGCAAGCACCTAGAGCATGGTCTGACAAGATAGGACAGTATCTTGTCACTATCGGTTTTCAGATTTCCAAGGCAGATTTCTCACTTTATGTGAGAAAAACAGAGAAAGGTATTATGCTACTTGTCATTTATGTTGATGATTTGATTATGACAGGTGACAGTGATGAAGATATCCTTCATGTGAAAATGCTATTGAAGCAGAAGTTTGAGATGAAGGATTTGGGAGAGCTGCGTTATTTCTTGGGCATTGAGGTGATTAGATCACCAAGTGGGATACAGCTCTTGCAGAGGCAGTATGGATTGGACATGCTGTCCAAATATGGGATGACACGCTGTAATCCTATTTCAGTTCCTTTGGAGCAGAATGTGAAGCTGAGCACAGATGCAGGTGAGCTTCTAGAAGACCCTACTATGTACAGACGCATAGTAGGAAGTTTGATTTATATGACTATTACCAGGCCAGATTTGAGCTATGCTGTTGGATTGGTAAGTCAGTTTATGCAGGCTCCAAGGAAACCACATTTGGATGCGGCTAGACGCATACTCAGGTATGTGAAGTCCACATTGCAGTATGGACTATTTTATGAGACTGGGGTTCAGATACAGTTGCATGGATACACTGATGCTGATTGGGCTGGTAGTGTTTCTGATAGACGATCTACCAGTGGATATGTGTTCTCTTTTGGGAGTGCTGCAGTCACTTGGAGCAGCAAGAAACAGCCTACAGTTGCCTTGTCGAGCACAGAGGCTGAGTACAGGGGTGCAGCAATGGCTGCATGTGAGGTAGCTTGGTTGCATAAGCTACTTTATGATATGCATCAGTCTTCAGATGGGCCAGTTGTCATTTATTGTGACAACATGAGTAGTATACACTTGGCAAATAACCCAGTCTATCATGCTAGAACAAAGCACATTGAGGTGCATTATCACTATGTGCGAGAGAGGGTTTTACTAGGTCTTATTGATCTAGTTTATGTCAGCACAGAGGATCAGGTAGCTGACATATTTACGAAGGCATTGGGCGCAGAGAAGCTGCGCAAGTTCAGAGACCTGCTTGGTGTGCAGGAATTGGGATTGAGCTCGAGGGGGAGTGTTGAGATATCGAGCTCCACTCGTGATACGCCAGGGTGACCGTTGTGTATTTATGTCACCGACTTGTCAGTTGCAGACGCGGTTGGTACACCGCCCATGAATAATAGCTACATGATAGCTATCCTTATCTACTCTAGTTTGTGGCTCAGTTAGTATGCCACCTTAGTTAGTTGAGTTTGGTTTGAGACCCATATCTAGGGTTCTTCTATTTCTTTGTACTTGAGTTCTTTTGGCTTCAACAACTAAGAAGAGGAAAACTGTTTTCAGCCTCCACCCTTGTGTGTATTCCCCCATTGTGCAAGCAAGAAAGCTACAAGTGAGACTCCTTCCTTCTCTCCCACAATCTTGACATGTTGATAGTGTCTATATAGGGTCACAAAAGTCATTGTTTATTTATATATATATCTATGAATCCATGTGACTTCACGAGGATAAAAGCCAATTGTAGAACTCTAGATTGTATTGGAGCGTGGCACACGCATCTAGTACTTGTGGCAGCTTACTCAATACTGATAGTATTTTGCAACATTGAGTAGCATTGAACCTTGTCCGAGTCTACTGGCAACATGTAACTCCTCCTCAGGGAGAACCTTATTAGACAGAGAGTTCTCTTGGCTAGTTTTAGCTAAGTGCGTACCCCGAATGGCAGTCAACACCACTCGAAAGGATGTTGGTGCCACATAGGTTGGGTATCTTTGAGACCGCCATTTGGCCAATCGCTCCTCTGAGACTGTCATGATCTGGGCTCCTAGTCCGGCCATTGAAATGCGGTTTTCACACCAATGTTGTTCAAATCGACTTCGGCCCTCTAATAGTCACTTTAGTTGCTCTATCTCTAAGAGATTTGGTTGGCAGAGCACATCATTGAATGTGACAGTTAAGCATAGTTCATCGGCTTCCTCATCAGAGATGAGTCACATGCATTCATACATGAGCCTGTTATAGTGCTCGTCAAGATGTTCTTGGTCTTCCCAGGATAAGGAAAATGGCAAGTATTCTTCAAGCTGCTCTTTAGGGAATGCGCCCATGTCTGCGAGGACATAGACACGTGCGAACACTTTGAGCTTAGCATCCAACTCGGTTAAGCATTCTGTGACACTTCTATGTTCAACGAGGGCTTGCTCGGTTGCTATCTCATGCAAGGTTCTAGGAGTTTTCCTGGGCTTTAGCATAGCTGGGGGCTCAGGCCTAAACGAGTAGGTTTGGCCCAATGCTAGGATTTCTTATTCTCTCAGAGTTTCCATGTTTCTCTTGAGGCTTCATTATTGAGTCATGGTTCTCCTTGGATGTGACTGGTACAGATTTGTCATCCTATTGTGACAGCGCCGTATCCACTCTTGATTGGTCAATGCGAGTTCCATTGTCTATGGATTGAGTGTTGCAAGCAGTCGTTGATGGTAACGACTGCTTTGATTTTTCAGAGCATACGGATGTGTCTGAGGTTTCACCGCTGTTAGGAGAGGCATCAATGGGGTCATTTGTGGATGGAGTCGATGCTTTATTCCTGAGCTCTCCAGCGCTCTTGGTGTCAATGTTCTTGGGATCCCTAACCACCTGTGACTGCTGTTGTCTTCGTTGTTTTCTCCTCTTTTTCTTGGTCAGTGAAGGTGCATCTCTCAATGACTCAGGACCCTGGACTAGGTCAACCATTGATGTGCTTGGTTGGGCCTCAGCATTCTCTCTCTCTATTGTGTCCTCACGGGACATAGCCACGGCCTGCTGAATAGCCTCGCTAAGTTGTGAGGAGACAACTGCCTCCCTTTTTGGAGAGTCTAGTTCTTTAGCCAATTCCCTTGTGTTTAACTCCTCCAGCCTAGGCTTTAGGCACTTTGGAAGTGCTGGAGTTGTCAAGGAAGTTGGTTGTGACACCTCCTCCACAGGTAAACTACTAAGGATACATTTCGCAAGAGGCATTGTCACGGCCAAGGGCTGTGACTGCTGTGATCCTTGATTGGAAGTAGTAGTGGCAAGTCTAGTGGGCTGGCTACTCTTGGTGGATTGTGGTGTCAGGTCCCTAGGGTGATCGGAAGTGGTCATGTCTTTTGTTGCCCTTTGAGCATTCATCTATGTAGATCGAGCATGAGTTGATCTAGTCGCATTAGGTTGCACAGGCATATCCTTGGGCCAAGAGCTACGGCTAGTGTCATGTCCCACCTCTTGGACATTTGGAAGCTTAGATGGGGATAGAGATTGGGATTGAATAGTCATCCTCGACGACCGTTGCTATACTTCTTGTGTCAGTTTGAAAAAAGAGGGTGTAGGAGATCTAGGACTCTTAGATGGACTTGGCACTGGATGAATGATTTGCTCGAGGCTATTAGACGATTGTGTCATTTTCTTTGTTGAGAAATCAGCCTTCTCACGAGTAGCGCTGTGCCTTTGGTACTCATTATCCTCTTGGGAAGTCAAAAGCTCCTTGAGCACTAATGGTCTCTGTGCACGCTCAATGGTTACATATGATATCTACTTATTAAGCATGCTAGGATGAGGCTCTTTCTTTCAAACACTCATGTTTGGTTTCTTGCCTTGAGACCTGGAGTTTCTCTTAGATTTCTTCCTCTGCTTCTTTGCTTTTACTGCAATCTGGCCTTCATCTGATAGAGGTGGTTTAGTAGGGGGTTTTGGTACCCAAATCCATCGGTTACCTGCATAATACCCTTAAGCACATAGCAACGCTTTGGATATCCATCTCAGCGTTGTGCTGAACCTCCATCGATGCCTTCATCTATAAGGCTTGGGCTTCTTTTGGGGTCTTCTAAGATATTTGTAAGTCCAAAGCCCGTCCTTGGCATTGTCCCTTGACCTTCTTGTTTCAGGCCTGGCCTCACTCACTAGTTCTTGTTGTTCGACCTACGCTTGTATCAACTCTTCCAACAAGTCCTTGCTCTCATTAGCAGGCTTGACTGTTATGTCAGCACCCTCCTTGCCTTTCCCTCAAGGTTTGATGAGGTCACCCTTGCTAAAGGTTGTGACTATCCTTACACCCGGTAGTATTAGGTTTATCCTCTGTGCTACATAGTCAGCTCACACTTGATCTCCCTTTTGAAGGGTCTTCCTAGGAGGGTTTCCTTCCCGTAATTAGCACTACTTGGAGGAACATAAAATAGGATAGGTAAGCTTTCAGTTTCAATTGTCGTAAGGATTTTGCACTTCCCTATGAGTGCTTATGGGTGTCCCCCATAAAGGCTAAGGGTTGCATTAGTCGGTGTGAGATTTGGTTGGCCTAGTAGTGTCCATAACTCATAAGTCAAGATATTGAAATATGCTCCTTCATCAATCAGAGCATCGATAGTATGCTCTCTTTTCGCAGTGAGTTTGACCCTAAGATAAGCAGGTGGTACTATATCCTCGTATTCTGGGTCTTGTCTTGTAAATTTAATCCTTCTAACAAATACCCTTGAGTCCCCAATTGTATGACCACATGTGGATTCTCCACCAATGTCTTGGGTCATCTGTTCAGTGCTACTCAAGGTACATCTCTCATCAAGATTGTCATGTCTAGTCTGTTAGATATGATCAATGTCCCACCCTCATTAGGTGCTACCAATAATCCATGGTGCTCAAAGTTGTAAGGCCCCCATTATGAGGAGAAGCCAAATGTGAGCCCGGACATTGGTTGAGTCCTGACTTGTATATCAGATGAGGTCTATGTGACCGGATGGCAAAAAGGTGACTGTTGTGGGTCTAATCTTTGGGTTAGACGGAGTGGTTAAGTTGGTAGCAACTCGAGGCGCATTGCATCGAGTTGCGATGTAAGGGAGTTAAAAGGGGCCCCTATTGTGGGGTCTGGGGGCTGCGGAAGCGGCCCTTGGCTGGGGGGTCCCAGGGGGGCCAGCGGCCCCCCTGGCTAGGGTCCGGGGGGCAGCGCCCCCGACCCGATGGTAAAGGGAATATTCCCTGGAATATTCCCTGGCCGACTAGTGGAGGCTCATATGGTAGGTCGGTCAACAGGCCGACCTAACGACCTTTGCGGGCTATAAAAGCTAAACCCCTTTGCAGTCATCTTACACTCATCTTTCACCCAGTCAGAGTTGTTATTCCAGCTAGCGTTAAGCTCTTCACCTATCTTCTGTCTAGATCGCCATCTAAGCTTCACACAGTGGAAGCGCACGGGTGGACAAAGCCATCTTTGTATCAGTTGTTTGGAGTTAAAGAATTTATTGATTCTCCTCTTATCTGTTGTGTACTCTCTATCTCTTTCTCAGATTCTGTTCGCTGCACCATGTAATATTTTACATAGTCATCTTCACATTTGTAGCTTGCTAATGTTGCATTTTGCTCTAACTAGACACAGTCTGAACACAATGTCTTTTGTGTTCTCGTGGTGTGGGCTTTTTGCCCTTGATGGCTAGATTGGCCCATTGATGTTCTAGGGTCTCTGTTTCTCTTTGTTCGGGTATGGACTTTTGGTTGCTCTTTTGCAAGTGAGAATCCATGCTCATGTAGAGCCATTACTACACTAGGGTCCAATTTGGAGGACCTGTCATGGCGCGCATTTTCTCTCCAACCTACTTGGGGGAGGTGCGGAGGGGGCAGAGCCCCCTTTGCGAGGGTCCAGGGGGGCAGTCCCCCCCGGCCCGCAGGACCATTACGGTAAACACCATGCGCAATTTGGAGGACGGTTTATAGCTAAATTTTTAACTACTTACTCTAAGTTTCAGCCCAGTGATGGATCTGTGATGTGCCTTTAGCTCTACGTAGCCTTTGGGGTCAATTTCGGGGTTTAGATGCCTCAAAATTTGTGTTCTAGATACTTGTCCAATTTTGACAGTTTTCTGTCCGATTCTCAAATGCCTGATTTTCAGAAGTCCAATGATCAAAATCGCATGTTCGATTTTGGGTTGGTCCAATCGGCCCAATGGTCTGATTTTGGTCACGCCCGATTTCTGGAATCGGACGTTTGATTTTGACAAGCGTTTGTATCTGAGTGGTCTGATTCCTTGTGTCTGGTTTGCAAGGTCCGAGTGTCTGATTTTCAAAATTGGACCGATCAGTTAAACAAGGGTGGTCTGACTCTAGGACTAGTCTGATTCTGGGACTGGTTCGATTCTGGGAATCGGATCGGGAGGGTGGTTTGATTTTCGGAGTTGAAGAGGTCCGATTTTTGGAGTCAGACGGTCCGACTCAAGAGATAGGGCAATCCTATTCTGGGACTCGGGGATGAACTGGTTCGACTACGCAGCCGACGGCCGGCGTGTTGCACGCAATGCCTCTAGGCCAATGTTTACTTCATTGAATCGTGTCGTTCTATCTAATTAGATGCAAAGCAACAAACGGAAATGCCATGTGTACCTAAAAATGGTGTGGTGCTCGAATCGATCCGCATGTTGACGATCTCCCCACAGCTCTCTCTCTCTCCCTAGCTCTCAAACTCACTCTCTTCTCAGAAGGTAGGATGTCAAATGTGGCCTTTCTTGGTTCCCTAGTCCTCTTATTGCCCCATCCCAGTCTGCTGTGACCTCAGAAGTTAGTCCCTCACACTCTTCCAACCAGAAATCTGAATCTGTGCCCCTATTTCCGTGTTTCAGCCTATTATACAGCAACAAAAAACCCTACTGTTTTCCTTCTTTTTTCCTATCCTAACCTTAACCTAATGCAACAAAAATCAAAACCAGAGATGGAGATGGATGGTTCTACTCTAATATTCAACAATAAATCAAAAACCTACTTGCTAAGGAGATCGAATACCTCTTCAAACTCCCTCACTTCCTACCTATCTCCCTCAAGCACCGGTTCAGGGAAAACCCTACTCCAATGCTGCTTGATTCGAAGCGTGTAAGTGCTCAAGGCTTGAATCCGTTGGTCCCAGCAATGGAACCAAAATGTGGGAGCTTTTGCTTTCGCTCAACCGCCAAGACCCTAGGAACTCTTTTTGTTTCAAGCATTCCAAGCTGAGCACTAACGGCTACCTCTCACATAGCCGATGCGCCATCCATATCTACGGGTGTAGTGAGCTTACCTCCATGCCGATCGAGTTACATCCTCTCTCGCGTACTCCGGTAGCTCCATGATCCAAGTGCAAGCTTCAAGCAAGCTCCATCCTCAACCTCCATGCTCCAAGCTCCATTGTCGCGAACAAGAGAAGAGAAGAGAAGAAGAGAGGAGAAGATGAAGAGCTTCTCCTTCCCAGTCCCTCACCCTCACACACTCACTCCCTCATACTCTCACACTCCCTCTCTCAAGCACAAGCTCAAGAAAGAAAAAACAAGAAGAAGAAGAAGAAGAAGAGAGCCACTTTTGGCCACACAAAATAATGAGCTTCTCATTCACTTTTCAACTTTATATACAAAACCCTAAATCCCTTTTTGGGCGATCATCCCCTTATCTCCTTTTTTACATGGCTGGCCATGGCCTAGGCCCTTTTTTTCCCATTGTCCTTCTATCTTCCTAGCTTCCTTTCCACCTTCCGTCTACATTTACAAATTGCACGGGTGAGAGCCCCACGCTCCTTGAACTAAACCATGATGCGCTTGCGCTCTTTTATGAAAGTATTGACTTGCACTTTTCCTTGCGCGCCTTTCACCCTTATTTAAAACTTTTCTCCTTGTGCATCTTTATCTTCCGTTTCACTTTGCCTTGGCCTTTGTCTTCTGCTTTAGCTTTTCCGAATTTTCCACCTTCGTTCATTTGAGGGTTAACACTAGGTCTTTAGCCAACATGAGGATTGATCGTCATTTGTAAGATGGCTTAAGACCTGCCGACAAGTAGGGTCAAGATGAGCTAGACAAGGGAGTTTCTAGTAGCCTACCCTCGGGTGGGTCCTTAGGATTACTGGCATCCTTAAGAGTACTTATGGCTCAGAGGATGTGCTACGCTTAGTTTGAGAAGTATTTGGGTCACTAGACTCCTTGGAGTGGTCGAGTCGATGGGAGTTGGCTATAGCTTCTTCAAAGATGAGAGAGAGAGAGATAGGGAAAACACCATATCCATGAGCCTCCAAGCTCTCAATGTCTTTTCTTCATTATGCACATAACCCTCAACCACAAAATACAATGTAATGTAAAACTAGACTGACTTCAAGTCACTTACTAACTACTAACCCGACTTATTTAATGTAGTCACATGGAGACAGCTGTACACTAGCTGTCACAGATGTCGGTTACACACCAAGACAACCTGATGGGTGGAGCTTGATTTCTAACACTCCCCCTCAAGCTCAAACCAAAAACTCAAATCATCTGCATCACTCCAAGTAGCTATCTAAAGTGAATGAACTTATCTTTACCAATTGATTTGGTAAAGATGACTGTTACCTAGTCTTCAGTCTTCACATGCTCCAAGTCAATCTGATCTGCTAAAACCATTTCCGTGATGAAATGGTAGTGGACCTCAATGTGTTTCGATCTTGCATGATAAACAGGATTGCTTGCTAACATGAAAATGCTTAAATTCTCACAGTACAGCCTTACTTTGCTGTCCAAGTTTTGTTGTCCAAGAGTATTCCTAAGTCATTCAGCAACTTCTGTAACCACATAGCTTCACAGGCCACTAAGGCCGCACCACAATACTCTGCTTCCCTACTGGACAGTGCAACTGTAGGTTGTTTCTTACTCTGCCAACTGATCATGCTACTACCTAATCTAAATGCATAGCCACTAGTTGACCTCCTATCGTAAGTGCAACCAGCCCAGTTGTTTGCTCGAACCTAGAACGGGCCGGCACTAGCTCGTGCACTAGCCGGACCTCTATCTCACGCACTCAACAACCCCACGGCCTCGCGGCCACGAGCGTTGATGACACATACATTGCCTTCCTAGACACCTTGCATTTGTATTACGTCATTTGTAGTCCACTCTTCTCTCACCCACTACTCCTCAGAGGGAGTCCCTTACACATTGCCTAATGGCACGAAGCACAGACATAGGGGGTCCTCCAACGGCTGAATTCCGCCACCCCTCTGCGACTCTCCTACACCTTGGGGATTGGCCCCTCAATGCGTCGCTCAACATATAAACATTTCGTACAAAATCCACTCAAGGTACCATTTAATTGTATATAGGAATGTACCATTGTCCTTACTTCTCTTTCCCCTAGACCCCACGACTAGCCTATGGCTTAGGGTGTCCTGTCTCTCACTCAACGTAGGTCAAGGTCCTAATGAAAGCAATTGCTGTGCATCCACGATTTCTGATACATTTAAATATTTCCATGATTTATTCATATTGTGGATGCTAAGTGCTCAAACAATTATGAAATCAATATTGTGCACATGTGGAAAACATCCTTTCAATGATTTTCAACTACCGTTCTTATGCGGCGTTGCACGAACCTAGCAACGAGGAAACCCTCGTGCTACTAGGCTCTCATTCTATAACTAGTCACCGACCTATATGAAATGCAAACAAAAACCAGCAATCTTTTCATCATTTTACTCCGCATTTAGACACATTTTAACCACTCTACCCTCCCATCGATCAAATGTTGCATTGTTGTATAGATTTATAAGGCATTTTGCCATCATTTTATGTGTAAAAAGCGGGAAAAACACATTAGAACAAGAAGGTGGGGTTGAACTGAGGCAAATCCTCATGCTTTAGTCCCCACAAACATTCACGAACATTGTTCTTAATTTTCATTAATTTTCCGCACCCAAAATGCATTTTTCCCCTATTTTTTGTGGTTTTTCTCTATTTTCCTTGTATTTTTCCTTATTTTTTGTATTATTTTATTGCTGGAAATTCAAAATAGTTATGGGCTATGGCCCTTAGTTGCTTCTTGCAACAAAAAATGAAAATTTAGTTGGTGTTCCTATTTATTCTTCCAGTTTTATGCCCAAAAACATCATTTTCCCTTGATTTTCCATATTTTACGTGTTTTAGTGTATTATTTTGAGTCACAAGATGCATGTTTTTCTGATTTTCTGGTTATGATCAGCAAATACTCATGGGAAACAGCAACATAAACAATTCTTAGCCCACATGAACAACATTTTATCAATCAAAAGCCATGAAATCTCAAATTTTCTTTGAAAAAAATTGAATTACCGCTTATTTGCGTGTTTCAGGTTTCATGTCCATGGCTACAAATTTGAAAATCAGCAGCACTTCATGCTCATGACGATCACAAAAAATTTGTAGGCAGTGATGGCAGAAGACCTTGATCTCCCAAATAAATGTCCCGCCTTCTTGCTCAGTCACCTTATATCCTTTGCTCCACCAAATGAGCTTCCCCTAATGATACCTCTGTTCTAAATATGGGTGTTCTAAATAAGGGATCAGACAACCCATCAACTCCTATCACGATTTCCTTGCAGATACTTGATCGATCTCTCCTAGACCTACAAGGCAGTCATAGTATTAGTGCAATCAGAAATAATAAGGTTTAATATTATTAAGATTAACCTTATTTTTAAATTCTATCCCCTCAAGGTCAGCTAACAAGACTGTGGATTTATTCTTTCCTATTCTAACGATCCTATAGGGCCCGTCCCATTTGGGCTCTAGCTTGCCTGGAAATAATTCACGTTGTGTATCATAATACAGAACAAGCTGTCCTTTCTTGAAGGTGTATTTCTTGGCTTTGAGGTCGTGTAGCTGCTTCATTCGGCGCTTCGCCACTTCTTGGTGCAATAAGCTCTGTAGCTTAAGCTCATCTAAATGTGCCAGTGTCGTCAAGCGCTCAAAAAGTGCGTCTTCATCACTCAAAGAATGATTGATGGCAAATCGAATAGTCGGCAGCTCAATCTCTAAAGGCAAGACACACTCCTCCCCATATACTAACTTGAACGGGGTATGGCCAATGGCTCGTTTGAAGGTCGTATTATAGGCCCACACTGCCATGTATAACTTTTTATCCCAATCATGTTTCTTTTCCGACACAATTTTGGACAGGATGCCCACAAGCCGCTTGTTGGTGCTTTCAACTTGCCCATTGGCTTGTGGGTTATATGGGGTTGTCTTGTTATGCTTGATTTGCCACATCTCTATCAAGCTTTTGATCACCTTATTCAGGAAATGGGTTCCGTGGTCCAACACTAATTCTTTCGGCGAACCAAAATGGCATATTATCTGCTCTAAAAGGAAACTAGCAGTTTCTTTAGCATCATCTTTCCTTGTTGCACGTGCTTCTAACCACTTTGTGAAGTAGTCAGTTGCTACAATGATGTACCTCTTTTGCATAGTTGACAACGGAGTAATAGGACCCACTAAGTCTATTCCCCACTTCTCAAATGGAAGTATCGCCATAATAGGGGTAAGTGGCCGTTTCCTACTCTCTCGACTATCATGTCGTTGACAAATATCACATCTCTTAACATACGCAAACGCATCCTAGAAGATGGCAGGCCACCAATAACCTGCTCTTAAAGCCTTTTGTGTTGTAAGCCGTCCAGCAAAATGGCCTCCGCAAGCAGAATCATGGCACTCTTCCAAAATGAATGGCACCTCGTCAGGCATCACACATCGGTGATAGATGTCATCAACCCCTTGCCGATATAATGTACCTGCGATCAAGGCAAACTTTAATGCTTGCTGCTTAATTTTCCTTCTCTCAGCTTTAGATAATTCGGATCCAGCCTCTCCCATCGATAAATAATGCGCTATTGCAGCGTACCAGGAGGGAATAGATGCTGTATCTATTTTAAATAACAACTCCATGTCACTACCTTCAGCCACAGATTCTTTCAGCTCCCCAAAGTCCACAAGACATTCCACGATGCCTTGCAACCTTGGTGGCTTACTCCTGATTTCATAGTCAAATTCCTACAAAGTGATTAACCACTTCGCTAGACAATCAGGCGGCTGTAGCTTATTCATCAATAATCAAAGTCCCTCCGCCTTCGTATAAAGCACGATTTTCTCATAGAGAATATAATGCCTGAATTTCTTGGTCCCAAAGACCATCGCTAGACACAACTTCTCCATGGAGATATAATTGATTTCGGATACCCCCAGCTTCCAGCTAGCAAAAGCAATCGGGTGGTACCATTTCTCTTCCCAAATTTGGGCTAAACAACAGCTGATATTATACATGGTGGCTGCTGAGAATATATAGAACACCTCACCTCTTTTAGGTGCTTTTAAACCGGGAGCTCTTGCTAGTTCTTGTTTCACATCCTTGAATGCTACCTTACAAGGGTCTCCCCATTCAAACAAATAGCTAAAGGACAATAAATTCGTAAGCGACAACGTTCTTTCTGCCGAGGCATTTATGAATCTACGGTAATAACCAACCGAAGAAAGAAAGCTATGAACTTCTTTCAAAGTGCGTGGTGGACCCATGGCAACTATAACTTTAACCTTCTCGGGGTCTGTCGCAATTCCTACCGAACTGACCACATGACCCAGCAATAGCCCATAAGGTACTCCAAAAACACACTTCCGTGGGTTTAGGGCGATGCAAAATTGTCTACAGTGCTCAAAGCATTTTCTTAAAATGATCAACTGCCTTTCTCTCATGGTGGCGGCCCCTAAGTCATCAATAAACACCTTCAACTCTTCAAGGGATATGTCACCGAATGTCTTATCTACTGTTCATTGCCATGAACCAGGCGCATTGCATAAACCAAAGGCCATCACATGGTATGCAAAAGTACCAAATACAGTAATAAAAGTTGTCTTCAACTTGTCCTCTTCTACAATTGCCATCTGGTTATATCCTGCAAAGCAATCCATAAACGAATATATTTCCCTACCCGCTAATTGATCCAAAATCTGGTCAATAAATGGCAACGGGTAATAGTCCTTAACTGTCTGCTTATTCAGCTCTCTAAAGTCTACACATAATCGGATTTGATTATTCTTCTTCTTTCTGATCACAACTGGCGAACACCATTCCGTGTGTTGCACAGGAAAAATCAAACCCGCTTTCCGAAGCTTCTGTAACTCTTCAAACAGCCCATCCCTCAGTTCGAAAGGCATACGCCTTACTTTCTGTCATATAGGACAACTGCCCTCTTTCAACGGAATTGTATGAACAGCAAGACTAGGAGGAATGCCTCTCAGCTCATCATAACTCCAGGCAAAGATATCACGGAATTCCTAAATCAAGGTCACATAGTCCTCCCTTTCTACTATGCTCAGCATAGAACCTAATTTGATTGGCCGTGAATCATCAGGTGTACCAAGGTCTAGCTCAATAACATCTGCATCTCTTATACGATCTTGGGCCTCTATCGGCTGATTCAAAGTGATCTGACAGATGTCTTCCGTGGTGGATCCCTCTTTGGACTCATCACTCGATAATGTCTCACTTGCAGATAAATCTTCTAATGTCTCCAATTTTGTAGAAGATAGAGGAGCTCTCTCACTTTGCACGGACTTAGGATAAGCATCAACCGCCACACGCTGGGCACCTCTACCGAATATTAGTCGACCGGCGGGTATATCTACTTGGTAGTCCGCTTGCAAGATCCAAGGTCCTCCGAGTAATACTTGGTAACTTGGACGGCCTGCAAAACGAATCACCCTAAAGTCCAACAAGCATTCTACATTTGCAACAGCGACATGGACCTTAGCTATGGAGCCTTCCGGCTGCCTCAAACTAACATCTACCATTCTGAGGATTGTGGAGGTATCTTTCTGGATTGCAAGACCCAACCTTTCCATCAGTTCAGAACTCATAATGTTAACAGATGATCCCATGTCGACAATGTCATAATCTACCAATATCCCATCGACATAGGCTGCAACCCTTGGGCAATGCTTCTTAGCATGCTCGAACTAGTCATCACCAACTCGCGCAATACCCAAAGGTTCTACGATATACCCGGTACGTAGGATCTTTCTAAATTCCTTGCGTACTCCTGGGGAAAGCTTAATAAGCTGCAGAAGATTCACATCCGGCTTGACTTCACAAAGAGAGCTCGCCAAATCGAATTCATGATAGTTCGATAGAGTTCACTTTTCACGCCAAACCATCCGCTCTTTAGGTCGCTGAACCGGCTTTATTGCCTCTTTCTTAACTTTCACCTTCTTCTTTAGTGGTTCCTTATCGACTTTACTCTCCACGGGCTTCAAAGGTCCCCCTTCCATGGAAGGATCCAAAACTTGTGTTCCTTTGTCGCCTTGTTTAGGGTTTCCGTCGACATGCTTATCCTTGTGGGCTTCTCTACCCTTTTGACCTCTTGTAAGAATAGCTCGCATATTAGAGGTTTCAGCATCATTAACGCGTACAGCCTCAATCAAACTAACCCCACTACCACTGGGTAGCTCCTCCACTGTAGTCTTTGGTCATTGAAGTATTTGTTTAGGCCCGTCTTCTCGCTGGGAATCATTTCCTTGGGCACGATGATTAACAGGCCTTGGTTGCCGACTACCTCGTTGGAGGGAACTGATCTTACTCCAGCAAGTAGCTGCTAAATGGTCAAATTTTCTAGAGATGTCGCACTTAACATTTGGGCAATTTCTTGGATAGTGTTGCCCACCACACCATTTGCAGCTAAACCTCGAAGGTGCACCCTCATTTGGGTATCTACTTCCTATCAAATTTTGTTGTTTTTTAAGGAAGTTGACATCAACGGCTATTTGCTGATACTGCTCCGTAATCATGTCGGTATAATGCTTCATCATGTCCTTAACCTCGCCAAGAACATTGGAAGCGCTCGACTCATAGCCTTGGTCATTACCATGTCGTTCCATCGGCCTAACAATTCGATTGGGCACTGGTTGTTGAGCCACAGGCATGGTATTAGAATTGACCGCCTGGCCTCCACCATTTGGAGCCATTTGACTGCCCGTAGGCATCGACATGCTAGGGGGAGCTGGTAATAAAGGGACATTCAGCATCATGTTCCCTCTCCCATTAGGGTTAGCCATCGCTATCCCTTGGCCACTACTGCCATTATCCATCGCTAAACCCATATTCGAATTACCTCGAGAAGCATAGGCTGCTTGTAGTCAGGATTCCACCTCTTGTGCTCGTGTAATGGCAGTATCTATATCCCCCAAGGGGACACTACTCAACTGCAATTGGATATTAAAGTCCAAACCATGTAGGAAATATTGCAATTGGGCAGCTACGAAGATAGGAATAGAGGTCTCCAACTTACGAAAAACCTCTTTTATTTTCTTCGCATAAGCACGAATATCCTCATGTGGTTCTTGGCAGGTCACGTTGAGTACACGCAACCAATATTGCCCAGCCCTTTCAGGGGCAAACTCCCTTCGAAAAGCTCCATAAAATGAATCAATATTCAATATGGTTCCGGCTTCTAAACCATGATACCATATAGCGGCTCTTCCTTTGAGAGTCATATTGAAGAACATCATTAAATGTCCTTCTTCTTGAATGCGACAATTAAACATCAACTTTTGAAACTCCCTAATGTGGAGTTCTGCATCTTTCTCAACTAGCCCATTAAAAATGGGTAGCGGGTAACCTAGAGCCGGCAAATCTGTTGTTCCCTGCTGGAATTGCAATAGGCTGCGCCATGACGAGGATTGGATTTGCACTAGGAATAAGGAATGGTGGGGTTACACCTCCCGCACTTGATGTAGATTGGCTTATGGAAGAAAGGGGAGCACAAGAGCTTCCACCTTCTCCTAACTTACTGCTTGTGGCACCAAGACCACTAGATCCACTCCCTCGTAAGGGTTCATCACCGCTACGCTTAGGGGAATATCTCCTAAAAATTTTAGCACGTCGCCTAGCTCTTTCGTCTCTCTCTTGCTTTTGGATTTCTACTAGACGATGCTTATCGATAAATAACGGATCAATCACAGTATCCTTTGGCATAAACTGCTAGTTGGTTCCTAGACAACCAGGATTCGAGGACCGCTACTTTAACTGGCTCCCGGCAGGCGCACCACTGCTGGAACCTAGAACAGGCCGGCACTGGCTCGTGCATCTCGATCTCACGCGCTCAACAACCCCACGGCCTCGCGGCCACGAGCGTTGATGACACATACATTGCCTTCCTAGACATCTTGCATTTGTATTACGTCGTTTGTAGTCCACTCTTCTCTCACCCACTACTCCTCAGAGGGAGTCCCTTACACATTGCCTAATGGCACGAAGCACAAAATAGGGGGTCCTCCAAAGGCTGAATGCCACCACCCCTCTGCGACTCTCCTACACCTTGGGGATTGGCCCCTCGATGCGTCGCTCAACATATAAACATTTCGTACAAAATCCACTCAAGGTACCATCTAATCGTATATAGGAATATAACATTGTCCTTACTTCTCTTTCCCCTAGACCCCACGACTAGCCTATGGCTTAGGGTGTCCTGTCTCTCACTCAACGTAGGTCAAGGTCCTAATGAAAGCAATTGCTGTGCATCCAGGATTTCTGATACATTTAAATATTTCCATGATTTATGCATATTGTGGATGCTAAGTGCTCAAACAATTATGAAATCAATATTGTGCACATGTGGAAAACATCCTTTCAATGATTTTCAACTACCGTTCTTATGCGGCGTTGCACGAACCTAGCAACGAGGAAACCCTCGTGCTACTAGGCTCTCATTCTATAATTAGTCACCGACCTATATGGAATGCAAACAAAAACCAGCAATCTCATCCTTTCAATGATTTGGAGGCCGTGGTAGAAATCAGAATATGCAGCAAACTCAAGAAAACCAGTCCTATGGAGGAGGACGTGGTAACTCTAGAGGCAGGGGGAGCCAAAGAGGTCGTGGTGGATGGCAAAGAGGTCAAAATGCAAACAGTAATGTTGAATGCTACTACTGTGGTAAAATGGGTCATATGGCTAAAGACTGCTATAAAAAGCAGAATGACATCATGAATGGGAAACTGCAACAAGGGAATTATGCATCTTCTAGCAGACAGGGTGATGACAGAAATGAGCATTTGTTCATGGTGCAGCACATGAACAATTCTGTGACAAGTGCAGAAGAAAGCAATGATGTATGGTATGTTGACTCAGGTGCATCAAACCACATGACAGGTCATGCAGAATGGATGGAGGATGCAAGGAAAATGGAAAAACCAGGATTTGTGGAGACTGGTGATGATACTGCACATCCTATTGTGCAGATTGGAAAAATTCCCTTGTCTATGCAGGATGGGAAAAAGAAATACCTGTCCGATGTATTTCATGTCCCGAATATCACCAAGAATCTGGTTTCTGTCGGTCAAATGGTTGAGCAGGGCTTGCAGGTCAGATTTAATCCTCATGGATGCTTTGTTGAGGATATGAAAAATAAAGGTCGCTTGATAGCAAAAGGAAAGAAGAAGGGCAGAATGTTTACGTTGGATGCAGACATGTCTGAATTGAGTGCAGCAATGTTTGCACATGGGACCGGTGTAGTTGCAGATATTGATATCTGGCATAAACGCATTGGTCATGTTAATGTACAGCGACTTAAATCAATGCAGGCCCAAAATATTGTTGCAGGATTGCCAAAATTCAAGGTTGCAGAAATGCATAAGTTATGTGAAGCCTGTCAGTTTGGAAAACAGGCAAGGAAACCATTTCCTAGACATGTTCAAGAGAGTGAGAAGCCATTGGAATTAATCCACTCTGATGTGTGGACTACTAAAGCTGCATCTCTTGGAGGCTGTCATTATTTTGTCACTTTTATTGATGACTATAGCAGAAAAGTTTGGGTGTATTTTATGAAAAAGAAAAGTGAAGTTTTTGGGCATTTCAAAACCCTTAAAGCTATGGCTGAAAAAGAAACAGGTCTGCAAATAAAATGCCTGAGGTCAGATGGAGGGGGAGAGTACCTCTCAAATGAGTTTGCAAAGTTCTTGCAGGAGCATGGCATAAAGCAGCAATATTCATGCAGTTATACCCCACAACAAAATGGAATTGCAGAAAGGAAGAACAGGCATATTGGAGAGGTATCTCGTGCCATGCTCAATGAAAAAGACTTGCCAGATTTTTATTGGGCTGAAGCAGTTGCTACAGCAGTCTACATAATGAACAGGACTCCCACTGCAGCAATACATGGAATGACTCCAGAGGAGAGGTATACTGGTAGGAAACCAGATATTTCTCATTTGAAAATTTTTTGTTGCATTGCCTATGTACATGTGCCAGATGAGCTGAGATCCAAGTTGGATCCAAAAGCTGAGAAGTGCATCTTTATTGGTTACTCTCTGCAGCAAAAAGGGTATAGATGCTATAACCCTTCTACTCGTAAGTTTACAGTGAGCAGAGATGTTGTTTTTGATGAGATGAGTAGCTGGTATAAACCAGTAAATGTGATTGATGATGTAGATGCACAAAATGGTAATGCTGCACAGAATTCACATCAGCAGTCACAAAATATTAGTGGACCTGGAGCGTCCTCTAGCAGTGGTTCACATTCTTCGCCATGGACAGGCAGATTGAGATCAGGAGAATCTTCTCAAAGTAATGCAGATAGTGGTATGCATGTATCACGAAAAGGAAAAGAGAAGGTTGATCAGCCCATGTTTGATGTGAATGCAGGTCACTCTTATGTGGATGGTGAATCCAGTGGCTCAGAACAGAGCATTGATGATGAGTTGGGTATCCCCTCTATTGTTACACCTGGAGTAAGGAAGACCAGGGATGTTTTGAGAGCACCTGGGAGTGAACCCACTTTGCGCAGGTCTACCAGAGTTAGGTATCCTGTGGATAGGCTGAAATATGATGGATTTACAGCCATTCACTATGCATATATGGTCAAGGTGATACAGGAACCAGAACCCACTTCTTTTGAGCAAGCCATGGGAAAAGAAAAATGGGAGAAAGCCATGGATGAAGAAATGGATGCCTTGGAAGCAAATGCTACATGGGAATTGGTACCTTTGCCTAAAGGTAAGAATGCAATTGGCTGTAAGTGGGTTTATAAGGTGAAGCACAATGCAGATGGTTCTGTGAACAGATACAAGGCAAGATTAGTAGTCAAGGGGTATGCACAAACATATGGCATTGACTATGAAGAAACATTCAGTCCGGTTGCAAGGATGGCAACCGTAAGAGCAGTCATTGCTATGGCTGCATCAAAGGGATGGTCTTTACATCAGATGGATGTAAAGAATGCCTTCTTGCATGGTGATTTGCAAGAAGAGGTCTATATGGAGCAGCCACCAGGTTATGTGCATGTTGTTCATCCTGAGTTTGTTTGCAGGTTGAAGAAAGCTTTGTATGGCTTGAAGCAAGCACCTAGAGCATGGTCTGACAAGATAGGACAGTATCTTGTCACTATCGGTTTTCAGATTTCCAAGGCAGATTTCTCACTTTATGTGAGAAAAACAGAGAAAGGTATTATGCTACTTGTCATTTATGTTGATGATTTGATTATGACAGGTGACAGTGATGAAGATATCCTTCATGTGAAAATGCTATTGAAGCAGAAGTTTGAGATGAAGGATTTGGGAGAGCTGCGTTATTTCTTGGGCATTGAGGTGATTAGATCACCAAGTGGGATACAGCTCTTGCAGAGGCAGTATGGATTGGACATGCTGTCCAAATATGGGATGACACGCTGTAATCCTATTTCAGTTCCTTTGGAGCAGAATGTGAAGCTGAGCACAGATGCAGGTGAGCTTCTAGAAGACCCTACTATGTACAGACGCATAGTAGGAAGTTTGATTTATATGACTATTACCAGGCCAGATTTGAGCTATGCTGTTGGATTGGTAAGTCAGTTTATGCAGGCTCCAAGGAAACCACATTTGGATGCGGCTAGACGCATACTCAGGTATGTGAAGTCCACATTGCAGTATGGACTATTTTATGAGACTGGGGTTCAGATACAGTTGCATGGATACACTGATGCTGATTGGGCTGGTAGTGTTTCTGATAGACGATCTACCAGTGGATATGTGTTCTCTTTTGGGAGTGCTGCAGTCACTTGGAGCAGCAAGAAACAGCCTACAGTTGCCTTGTCGAGCACAGAGGCTGAGTACAGGGGTGCAGCAATGGCTGCATGTGAGGTAGCTTGGTTGCATAAGCTACTTTATGATATGCATCAGTCTTCAGATGGGCCAGTTGTCATTTATTGTGACAACATGAGTAGTATACACTTGGCAAATAACCCAGTCTATCATGCTAGAACAAAGCACATTGAGGTGCATTATCACTATGTGCGAGAGAGGGTTTTACTAGGTCTTATTGATCTAGTTTATGTCAGCACAGAGGATCAGGTAGCTGACATATTTACGAAGGCATTGGGCGCAGAGAAGCTGCGCAAGTTCAGAGACCTGCTTGGTGTGCAGGAATTGGGATTGAGCTCGAGGGGGAGTGTTGAGATATCGAGCTCCACTCGTGATACGCCAGGGTGACCGTTGTGTATTTATGTCACCGACTTGTCAGTTGCAGACGCGGTTGGTACACCGCCCATGAATAATAGCTACATGATAGCTATCCTTATCTACTCTAGTTTGTGGCTCAGTTAGTATGCCACCTTAGTTAGTTGAGTTTGGTTTGAGACCCATATCTAGGGTTCTTCTATTTCTTTGTACTTGAGTTCTTTTGGCTTCAACAACTAAGAAGAGGAAAACTGTTTTCAGCCTCCACCCTTGTGTGTATTCCCCCATTGTGCAAGCAAGAAAGCTACAAGTGAGACTCCTTCCTTCTCTCCCACAATCTTGACATGTTGATAGTGTCTATATAGGGTCACAAAAGTCATTGTTTATTTATATATATATCTATGAATCCATGTGACTTCACGAGGATAAAAGCCAATTGTAGAACTCTAGATTGTATTGGAGCGTGGCACACGCATCTAGTACTTGTGGCAGCTTACTCAATACTGATAGTATTTTGCAACATTGAGTAGCATTGAACCTTGTCCGAGTCTACTGGCAACATGTAACTCCTCCTCAGGGAGAACCTTATTAGACAGAGAGTTCTCTTGGCTAGTTTTAGCTAAGTGCGTACCCCGAATGGCAGTCAACACCACTCGAAAGGATGTTGGTGCCACATAGGTTGGGTATCTTTGAGACCGCCATTTGGCCAATCGCTCCTCTGAGACTGTCATGATCTGGGCTCCTAGTCCGGCCATTGAAATGCGGTTTTCACACCAATGTTGTTCAAATCGACTTCGGCCCTCTAATAGTCACTTTAGTTGCTCTATCTCTAAGAGATTTGGTTGGCAGAGCACATCATTGAATGTGACAGTTAAGCATAGTTCATCGGCTTCCTCATCAGAGATGAGTCACATGCATTCATACATGAGCCTGTTATAGTGCTCGTCAAGATGTTCTTGGTCTTCCCAGGATAAGGAAAATGGCAAGTATTCTTCAAGCTGCTCTTTAGGGAATGCGCCCATGTCTGCGAGGACATAGACACGTGCGAACACTTTGAGCTTAGCATCCAACTCGGTTAAGCATTCTGTGACACTTCTATGTTCAACGAGGGCTTGCTCGGTTGCTATCTCATGCAAGGTTCTAGGAGTTTTCCTGGGCTTTAGCATAGCTGGGGGCTCAGGCCTAAACGAGTAGGTTTGGCCCAATGCTAGGATTTCTTATTCTCTCAGAGTTTCCATGTTTCTCTTGAGGCTTCGTTATTGAGTCATGGTTCTCCTTGGATGTGACTGGTACAGATTTGTCATCCTATTGTGACAGCGCCGTATCCACTCTTGATTGGTCAATGCGAGTTCCATTGTCTATGGATTGAGTGTTGCAAGCAGTCGTTGATGGTAACGACTGCTTTGATTTTTCAGAGCATACGGATGTGTCTGAGGTTTCACCGCTGTTAGGAGAGGCATCAATGGGGTCATTTGTGGATGGAGTCGATGCTTTATTCCTGAGCTCTCCAGCGCTCTTGGTGTCAATGTTCTTGGGATCCCTAACCACCTGTGACTGCTGTTGTCTTCGTTGTTTTCTCCTCTTTTTCTTGGTCAGTGAAGGTGCATCTCTCAATGACTCAGGACCCTGGACTAGGTCAACCATTGATGTGCTTGGTTGGGCCTCAGCATTCTCTCTCTCTATTGTGTCCTCACGGGACATAGCCACGGCCTGCTGAATAGCCTCGCTAAGTTGTGAGGAGACAACTGCCTCCCTTTTTGGAGAGTCTAGTTCTTTAGCCAATTCCCTTGTGTTTAACTCCTCCAGCCTAGGCTTTAGGCACTTTGGAAGTGCTGGAGTTGTCAAGGAAGTTGGTTGTGACACCTCCTCCACAGGTAAACTACTAAGGATACATTTCGCAAGAGGCATTGTCACGGCCAAGGGCTGTGACTGCTGTGATCCTTGATTGGAAGTAGTAGTGGCAAGTCTAGTGGGCTGGCTACTCTTGGTGGATTGTGGTGTCAGGTCCCTAGGGTGATCGGAAGTGGTCATGTCTTTTGTTGCCCTTTGAGCATTCATCTATGTAGATCGAGCATGAGTTGATCTAGTCGCATTAGGTTGCACAGGCATATCCTTGGGCCAAGAGCTACGGCTAGTGTCATGTCCCACCTCTTGGACATTTGGAAGCTTAGATGGGGATAGAGATTGGGATTGAATAGTCATCCTCGACGACCGTTGCTATACTTCTTGTGTCAGTTTGAAAAAAGAGGGTGTAGGAGATCTAGGACTCTTAGATGGACTTGGCACTGGATGAATGATTTGCTCGAGGCTATTAGACGATTGTGTCATTTTCTTTGTTGAGAAATCAGCCTTCTCACGAGTAGCGCTGTGCCTTTGGTACTCATTATCCTCTTGGGAAGTCAAAAGCTCCTTGAGCACTAATGGTCTCTGTGCACGCTCAATGGTTACATATGATATCTACTTATTAAGCATGCTAGGATGAGGCTCTTTCTTTCAAACACTCATGTTTGGTTTCTTGCCTTGAGACCTGGAGTTTCTCTTAGATTTCTTCCTCTGCTTCTTTGCTTTTACTGCAATCTGGCCTTCATCTGATAGAGGTGGTTTAGTAGGGGGTTTTGGTACCCAAATCCATCGGTTACCTGCATAATACCCTTGAGCACATAGCAACGCTTTGGATATCCATCTCAGCGTTGTGCTGAACCTCCATCGATGCCTTCATCTATAAGGCTTGGGCTTCTTTTGGGGTCTTCTAAGATATTTGTAAGTCCAAAGCCCGTCCTTGGCATTGTCCCTTGACCTTCTTGTTTCAGGCCTGGCCTCACTCACTAGTTCTTGTTGTTCGACCTACGCTTGTATCAACTCTTCCAACAAGTCCTTGCTCTCATTAGCAGGCTTGATTGTTATGTCAGCACCCTCCTTGCCTTTCCCTCAAGGTTTGATGAGGTCACCCTTGCTAAAGGTTGTGACTATCCTTACACCCGGTAGTATTAGGTTTATCCTCTGTGCTACATAGTCAGCTCACACTTGATCTCCCTTTTGAAGGGTCTTCCTAGGAGGGTTTCCTTCCCGTAATTAGCACTACTTGGAGGAACATAAAATAGGATAGGTAAGCTTTCAGTTTCAATTGTCGTAAGGATTTTGCACTTCCCTATGAGTGCTTATGGGTGTCCCCCATAAAGGCTAAGGGTTGCATTAGTCGGTGTGAGATTTGGTTGGCCTAGTAGTGTCCATAACTCATAAGTCAAGATATTGAAATATGCTCCTTCATCAATCAGAGCATCGATAGTATGCTCTCTTTTCGCAGTGAGTTTGACCCTAAGATAAGCAGGTGGTACTATATCCTCGTATTCTGGGTCTTGTCTTGTAAATTTAATCCTTCTAACAAATACCCTTGAGTCCCCAATTGTATGACCACATGTGGATTCTCCACCAATGTCTTGGGTCATCTGTTCAGTGCTACTCAAGGTACATCTCTCATCAAGATTGTCATGTCTAGTCTATTAGATATGATCAATGTCCCACCCTCATTAGGTGCTACCAATAATCCATGGTGCTCAAAGTTGTAAGGCCCCCATTATGAGGAGAAGCCAAATGTGAGCCCGGACATTGGTTGAGTCCTGACTTGTATATCAGATGAGGTCTATGTGACCGGATGGCAAAAAGGTGACTGTTGTGGGTCTAATCTTTGGGTTAGACGGAGTGGTTAAGTTGATAGCAACTCGAGGCGCATTGCATCGAGTTGCGATGTAAGGGAGTTAAAAGGGGCCCCTATTGTGGGGTCTGGGGGCTGCGGAAGCGGCCCTTGGCTGGGGGGTCCCAGGGGGGCCAGCGGCCCCCCTGGCTAGGGTCCGGGGGGCAGTGCCCCCGACCCGATGGTAAAGGGAATATTCCCTGGAATATTCCCTGGCCGACTAGTGGAGGCTCATATGGTAGGTCGGTCAACAGGCCGACCTAACGACCTTTGCGGGCTATAAAAGCTAAACCCCTTTGCAGTCATCTTACACTCATCTTTCACCCAGTCAGAGTTGTTATTCCAGCTAGCGTTAAGCTCTTCACCTATCTTCTGTCTAGATCGCCATCTAAGCTTCACACAGTGGAAGCGCACGGGTGGACAAAGCCATCTTTGTATCAGTTGTTTGGAGTTAAAGAATTTATTGATTCTCCTCTTATCTGTTGTGTACTCTCTATCTCTTTCTCAGATTCTGTTCGCTGCACCGTGTAATATTTTACATAGTCATCTTCACATTTGTAGCTTGCTAATGTTGCATTTTGCTCTAACTAGACACAGTCTGAACACAATGTCTTTTGTGTTCTCGTGGTGTGGGCTTTTTGCCCTTGATGGCTAGATTGGCCCATTGATGTTCTAGGGTCTCTGTTTCTCTTTGTTCGGGTATGGACTTTTGGTTGCTCTTTTGCAAGTGAGAATCCATGCTCATGTAGAGCCATTACTACACTAGGGTCCAATTTGGAGGACCTGTCATGGCGCGCATTTTCTCTCCAACCTACTTGGGGGAGGTGCGGAGGGGGCAGAGCCCCCTTTGCGGGGGTCCAGGGGGGCAGTCCCCCCCGGCCCGCAGGACCATTACGGTAAACACCATGCGCAATTTGGAGGACGGTTTATAGCTAAATTTTTAACTACTTACTAAGTTTCAGCCCAGTGATGGATCTGTGATGTGCCTTTAGCTCTACGTAGCCTTTGGGGTCAATTTCGGGGTTTAGATGCCTCAAAATTTGTGTTCTAGATACTTGTCCAATTTTGACAGTTTTCTGTCCGATTCTCAAATGCCTGATTTTCAGAAGTCCAATGATCAAAATCGCATGTTCGATTTTGGGTTGGTCCAATCGGCCCAATGGTCTGATTTTGGTCACGCCCGATTTCTGGAATCGGACGTTTGATTTTGACAAGCGTTCGATTCTGAGTGGTCTGATTCCTTGTGTCTGGTTTGCAAGGTTCGAGTGTCTGATTTTCAAAATCGGACCGATCAGTTAAACAAGGGTGGTCTGACTCTAGGACTAGTCTGATTCTGGGACTGGTTCGATTCTGGGAATCGGATCGGGAGGGTGGTTTGATTTTCGGAGTTGAAGAGGTCCGATTTTTGGAGTCAGACGGTCCGACTCAAGAGATAGGGCAATCCTATTCTGGGACTCGGGGATGAACTGGTTCGACTACGCAGCCGACGGCCGGCGTGTTGCACGCAATGCCTCTAGGCCAATGTTTACTTCATTGAATCGTGTCGTTCTATCTAATTAGATGCAAAGCAACAAACGGAAATGCCATGTGTACCTAAAAATGGTGTGGTGCTCGAATCGATCCGCATGTTGACGATCTCCCCACAGCTCTCTCTCTCTCCCTAGCTCTCAAACTCACTCTCTTCTCAGAAGGTAGGATGTCAAATGTGGCCTTTCTTGGTTCCCTAGTCCTCTTATTGCCCCATCCCAGTCTGCTGTGACCTCAGAAGTTAGTCCCTCACACTCTTCCAACCAGAAATCTGAATCTGTGCCCCTATTTCCGTGTTTCAGCCTATTATACAGCAACAAAAAACCCTACTGTTTTCCTTCTTTTTTCCTATCCTAACCTTAACCTAATGCAACAAAAATCAAAACCAGAGATGGAGATGGATGGTTCTACTCTAATATTCAACAATAAATCAAAAACCTACTTGCTAAGGAGATCGAATACCTCTTCAAACTCCCTCACTTCCTACCTATCTCCCTCAAGCACCGGTTCAGGGAAAACCCTACTCCAATGCTGCTTGATTCGAAGCGTGTAAGTGCTCAAGGCTTGAATCCGTTGGTCCCAGCAATGGAACCAAAATGTGGGAGCTTTTGCTTTCGCTCAACCGCCAAGACCCTAGGAACTCTTTTTGTTTCAAGCATTCCAAGCTGAGCACTAACGGCTACCTCTCACATAGCCGATGCGCCATCCATATCTACGGGTGTAGTGAGCTTACCTCCATGCCGATCGAGTTACATCCTCTCTCGCGCACTCCGGTAGCTCCACGATCCAAGTGCAAGCTTCAAGCAAGCTCCATCCTCAACCTCCATGCTCCAAGCTCCATTGTCGCGAACAAGAGAAGAGAAGAGAAGAAGAGAGGAGAAGATGAAGAGCTTCTCCTTCCCAGTCCCTCACCCTCACACACTCACTCCCTCATACTCTCACACTCCCTCTCTCAAGCACAAGCTCAAGAAAGAAAAAACAAGAAGAAGAAGAAGAAGAAGAGAGCCACTTTTGGCCACACAAAATAATGAGCTTCTCATTCACTTTTCAACTTTATATACAAAACCCTAAATCCCTTTTTGGGCGATCATCCCCTTATCTCCTTTTTTACATGGCTGGCCATGGCCTAGGCCCTTTTTTTCCCATTGTCCTTCTATCTTCCTAGCTTCCTTTCCACCTTCCGTCTACATTTACAAATTGCACGGGTGAGAGCCCCACGCTCCTTGAACTAAACCATGATGCGCTTGCGCTCTTTTATGAAAGTATTGACTTGCACTTTTCCTTGCGCGCCTTTCACCCTTATTTAAAACTTTTCTCCTTGTGCATCTTTATCTTCCGTTTCACTTTGCCTTGGCCTTTTTCTTCTGCTTTAGCTTTTCCGAATTTTCCACCTTCGTTCATTTGAGGGTTAACACTAGGTCTTTAGCCAACATGAGGATTGATCATCATTTGTAAGATGGCTTAAGACCTGCCGACAAGTAGGGTCAAGATGAGCTAGACAAGGGAGTTTCTAGTAGCCTACCCTTGGGTGGGTCCTTAGGATTACTGGCATCCTTAAGAGTACTTATGGCTCAGAGGATGTGCTACGCTTAGTTTGAGAAGTATTTGGGTCACTAGACTCCTTGGAGTGGTCGAGTCGATGGGAGTTGGCTATAGCTTCTTCAAAGATGAGAGAGAGAGAGATAGGGAAAACACCATATCCATGAGCCTCCAAGCTCTCAATGTCTTTTCTTCATTATGCACATAACCCTCAACCACAAAATACAATGTAATGTAAAACTAGACTGACTTCAAGTCACTTACTAACTACTAACCCGACTTATTTAATGTAGTCACATGGAGACAGCTGTACACTAGCTGTCACAGATGTCGGTTACACACCAAGACAACCTGATGGGTGGAGCTTGATTTCTAACACTCCCCCTCAAGCTCAAACCAAAAACTCAAATCATCTGCATCACTCCAAGTAGCTATCTAAAGTGAATGAACTTATCTTTACCAAGTGATTTGGTAAAGATGAGTGTTACCTAGTCTTCAGTCTTCACATGCTCCAAGTCAATCTGATCTGCTAAAACCATTTCCCTGATGAAATGGTAGTGGACCTCAATGTGTTTTGATCTTGCATGATAAACAGGATTGCTTGCTAACATGAAAATGCTTAAATTCTCACAGTACAGCCTTACTTTGCTGTCCAAGTTTTGTTGTCCAAGAGTATTCCTAAGTCATTCAGCAACTTCTGTAACCACATAGCTTCACAGGCCACTAAGGCCGCACCACAATACTCTGCTTCCCTACTGGACAGTGCAACTGTAGGTTGTTTCTTACTCTGCCAACTGATCATGCTACTACCTAATCTAAATGCATAGCCACTAGTTGACCTCCTATCGTAAGTGCAACCAGCCCAGTTGTTTGCTCGAACCTAGAACGGGCCGGCACTGGCTCGTGCACTAGCCGGACCTCTATCTCACGCGCTCAACAACCCCACGGCCTCGCGGCCACGAGCGTTGATGACACATACATTGCCTTCCTAGACATCTTGCATTTGTATTACGTCATTTGTAGTCCACTCTTCTCTCACCCACTACTCCTCAGAGGGAGTCCCTTACACATTGCCTAATGGCACGAAGCACAGACATAGGGGGTCCTCCAACGGCTGAATTCCGCCACCCCTCTGCGACTCTCCTACACCTTGGGGATTGGCCCCTCAATGCGTCGCTCAACATATAAACATTTCGTACAAAATCCACTCAAGGTACCATTTAATTGTATATAGGAATGTACCATTGTCCTTACTTCTCTTTCCCCTAGACCCCACGACTAGCCTATGGCTTAGGGTGTCCTGTCTCTCACTCAACGTAGGTCAAGGTCCTAATGAAAGCAATTGCTGTGCATCCACGATTTCTGATACATTTAAATATTTCCATGATTTATTCATATTGTGGATGCTAAGTGCTCAAACAATTATGAAATCAATATTGTGCACATGTGGAAAACATCCTTTCAATGATTTTCAACTACCGTTCTTATGCGGCGTTGCACGAACCTAGCAACGAGGAAACCCTCCTGCTACTAGGCTCTCATTCTATAACTAGTCACCGACCTATATGAAATGCAAACAAAAACCAGCAATCTTTTCATCATTTTACTCCGCATTTAGACACATTTTAACCACTCTACCCTCCCATCGATCAAATGTTGCATTGTTGTATAGATTTATAAGGCATTTTGCCATCATTTTATGTGTAAAAAGCGGGAAAAACACATTAGAACAAGAAGGTGGGGTTGAACTGAGGCAAATCCTCATGCTTTAGTCCCCACAAACATTCACGAATATTGTTCTTAATTTTCATTAATTTTCCGCACCCAAAATGCATTTTTCCCCTATTTTTTGTGGTTTTTCTCTATTTTCCTTGTATTTTTCCTTATTTTTTGTATTATTTTATTGCTGAAAATTCAAAATAGGTTATGGGCTATGGCCCTTAGTTGCTTCTTGCAACAAAAAATGAAAATTTAGTTGGTGTTCCTATTTATTCTTCTAGTTTTATGCCCAAAAACATCATTTTCCCTTGATTTTCCATATTTTACGTGTTTTAGTGTATTATTTTGAGTCACAAGATGCATGTTTTTCTGATTTTCTGGTTATGATCAGCAAATACTCATGGGAAACAGCAACATAAACAATTCTTAGCCCACATGAACAACATTTTATCAATCAAAAGCCATGAAATCTCAAATTTTCTTTGAAAAAAATTGAATTACCGCTTATTTGCGTGTTTCAGGTTTCATGTCCATGGCTACAAATTTGAAAATCAGCAGCACTTCATGCTCATGACGATCACAAAAAATTTGTAGGCAGTGATGGCAGAAGACCTTGATCTCCCAAATAAATGTCCCGCCTTCTTGCTCAGTCACCTTATATCCTTTGCTCCACCAAATGAGCTTCCCCTAATGATACCTCTGTTCTAAATATGGGTGTTCTAAATAAGGGATCAGACGACCCATCAACCCCTATCACGATTTCCTTGCAGATACTTGATCGATCTCTCCTAGACCTACAAGGCAGTCATAGTATTAGTGCAATCAGAAATAATAAGGTTTAATATTATTAAGATTAACCTTATTTTTAAATTCTATCCCCTCAAGGTCAGCTAACAAGACTGTGGATTTATTCTTTCCTATTCTAACGATCCTATAGGGCCCGTCCCATTTGGGCTCTAGCTTGCCTGGAAATAATTCACGTCGTGCATCATAATACAGAACAAGCTGTCCTTTCTTGAAGGTGTATTTCTTGGCTTTGAGGTCATGTAGTTGCTTCATTCGGCGCTTCGCCACTTCTTGGTGCAATAAGCTCTGTAGCTTAAGCTCATCTAAATGTGCGAGTGTCGTCAAGCGCTCAAAAAGTGCGTCTTCATCACTCAAAGAATGATTGATGGCAAATCGAATAGTCGGCAGCTCAATCTCTAAAGGCAAGACACACTCCTCCCCATATACTAACTTGAACGGGGTATGGCCAATGGCTCGTTTGAAGGTCGTATTATAGGCCCACACTGCCATGTATAACTTTTTATCCCAATCATGTTTCTTTTCCGATACAATTTTGGACAGGATGCCCACAAGCCGCTTGTTGGTGCTTTCAACTTGCCCATTGGCTTGTGGGTTATATGGGGTTGTCTTGTTATGGTTGATTTGCCACATCTCTGTCAAGCTTTTGATCACCTTATTCAGGAAATGGGTTCCGTGGTCCAACACTAATTCTTTCGGCGAACCAAAATGGCATATTATCTGCTCTAAAAGGAAACTAGCAGTTTCTTTAGCATCATCTTTCCTTGTTGCACGTGCTTCTGACCACTTTGTGAAGTAGTCAGTTGCTACAATGATGTACCTCTTTTGCATAGTCGACAACGGAGTAATAGGACCCACTAAGTCTATTCCCCACTTCTCAAATGGAAGTATCGCCATAATAGGGGTAAGTGGCCGTTTTCTACTCTCTCGACTATCATGTCGTTGACAAATATCACATCTCTTAACATACGCAAACGCATCCTAGAAGATGGCAGGCCACCAATAACCTGCTCTTAAAGCCTTTTGTGTTGTAAGCCGTCCAGCAAAATGGCCTCCGCAAGCAGAATCATGGCACTCTTCCAAAATGAATGGCACCTCGTCAGGCATCACACATCGGTGATAGATGTCATCAACCCCTTGCCGATATAATGTACCTGCGATCAAGGCAAACTTTAATGCTTGCTGCTTAATTTTCCTTCTCTCAGCTTTAGATAATTCGGATCCAGCCTCTCCCATCGATAAATAATGCGCTATTGCAGCGTACCAGGAGGGAATAGATGCTGTATCTATTTTAAATAACAACTCCATGTCACTACCTTCAGCCACAGATTCTTTCAGCTCCCCAAAGTCCACAAGACATTCCACGATGCCTTGCAACCTTGGTGGCTTACTCCTGATTTCATAGTCAAATTCCTACAAAGTGATTAACCACTTCGCTAGACAATCAGGCGGCTGTAGCTTATTCATCAATAATCAAAGTCCCTCCGCCTTCGTATAAAGCACGACTTTCTCATAGAGAATATAATGCCTGAATTTCTTGGTCCCAAAGACCATCGCTAGACACAACTTCTCCATGGAGATATAATTGATTTCGGATACCCCCAGCTTCCAGCTAGCAAAAGCAATCGGGTGGTACCACTTCTCTTCCCAAATTTGGGCTAAACAACAGCTGATATTATACATGGTGGCTGCTGAGAATATATAGAACACCTCACCTCTTTTAGGTGCTTTTAAACCGGGAGCTCTTGCTAGTTCTTGTTTCACATCCTCGAATGCTACCTTACAAGGGTCTCCCCATTCAAACAAACAGCTAAAGGACAATAAATTCGTAAGCGGCAACGTTCTTTCTGCCGAGGCATTTATGAATCTACGGTAATAACCAACCGAAGAAAGAAAGCTATGAACTTCTTTCAAAGTGCGTGGTGGACCCATGGCAACTATAACTTTAACCTTCTCGGGGTCTGTCGCAATTCCTACCGAACTGACCACATGACCCAGCAATAGCCCATAAGGTACTCCAAAAACACACTTCCGTGGGTTTAGAGCGATGCAAAATTGTCTACAGTGCTCAAAGCATTTTCTTAAAATGATCAACTGCCTTTCTCTCATGGTGGCGGCCCCTAAGTCATCAATAAACACCTTCAACTCTTCAAGGGATATGTCACCGAATGTCTTATCTGCTGTTCATTGCCATGAACCAGGCGCATTGCATAAACCAAAGGCCATCACATGGTATGCAAAAGTACCAAATACAGTAATAAAAGTTGTCTTCAACTTGTCCTCTTCTACAATTGCCATCTGGTTATATCCTGCAAAGCAATCCATAAACGAATATATTTCCCTACCCGCTAATTGATCCAAAATCTGGTCAATAAATGGCAACGGGTAATAGTCCTTAACTGTCTGCTTATTCAACTCTCTAAAGTCTACACATAATCGGATTTGATTATTCTTCTTCTTTCTGATCACAACTAGCGAACACCATTCCGTGTGTTGCACAGGAAAAATCAAACCCGCTTTTCGAAGCTTCTGTAACTCTTCAAACAGCCCATCCCTCAGTTCGAAAGGCATACGCCTTACTTTCTGTCATATAGGACAACTGCCCTCTTTCAACGGAATTGTATGAACAGCAAGACTAGGAGGAATGCCTCTCAGCTCATCATAACTCCAGGCAAAGATATCACGGAATTCCTAAATCAAGGTCACATAGTCCTCCCTTTCTACTGTGCTCAGCATAGAACCTAATTTGATTGGCCGTGAATCATCAGGTGTACCAAGGTCTAGCTCAATAACATCTGCATCTCTTATACGATCTTGGGCCTCTATCGGCTGATTCAAAGTGATCTGACAGATGTCTTCCGTGGTGTATCCCTCTTTGGACTCATCACTCGATAATGTCTCACTTGCAGATAAATCTTCTAATGTCTCCAATTCTGTAGAAGATAGAGGAGCTCTATCACTTTGCACGGACTTAGGATAAGCATCAACCACCACACGCTGGGCACCTCTACCGAATATTAGTCGTCCGGCGGGTATATCTACTTGGTAGTCCGCTTGCAAGATCCAAGGTCGTCCGAGTAATACTTGGTAACTTGGACGGCCTGCAAAACGAATCACCCTAAAGTCCAACAAGCATTCTACATTTGCAACAGCGACATGGACCTTAGCTATGCAGCCTTCCGGCTGCCTCAAACTAACATCTACCATTCTGAGGATTGTGGAGGTATCTTTCTGGATTGCAAGACCCAACCTTTCCATCAGTTCAGAACTCATAATGTTAACAGATGATCCCATGTCGACAATGTCATAATCTACCAATATCCCATCGACATAGGCTGCAACCCTTGGGCAATGCTTCTTAGCATGCTCGAACTAGTCATCACCAACTTGCGCAATACCCAAAGGTTCTACGATATACCCGGTACGTAGGATCTTTCTAAATTCCTTGCGTACTCCTGGGGAAAGCTTAATAAGCTGCAGAAGATTCACATCCGGCTTGACTTCACAAAGAGAGCTCGCCAAATCGAATTCATGATAGTTCGATAGAGTTCACTTTTCACGCCAAACCATCCGCTCTTTAGGTCGCTGAACCGGCTTTATTGCCTCTTTCTTAACTTTCACCTTCTTCTTTAGTGGTTCCTTATCGACTTTACTCTCCACGGGCTTCAAAGGTCCCCCTTCCATGGAAGGATCCAAAACTTGTGTTCCTTTGTCGCCTTGTTTAGGGTTTCCGTCGACATGCTTATCCTTGTGGGCTTCTCTACCCTTTTGACCTCTTGTAAGAATAGCTCGCATATTAGAGGTTTCAGCATCATTAACGCGTACAGCCTCAATCAAACTAACCCCACTACCACTGGGTAGCTCCTCCACTATAGTCTTTGGTCATTGAAGTATTTGTTTAGGCCCGTCTTCTCGCTGGGAATCATTTCCTTGGGCACGATGATTAATAGGCCTTGGTTGCCGACTACCTCGTTGGAGGGAACTGATCTTACTCCAGCAAGTAGCTGCTAAATGGTCAAATTTTCTAGAGATGTCGCACTTAACATTTGGGCAATTTCTTGGATAGTGTTGCCCACCACACCATTTGCAGCTAAACCTCGAAGGTGCACCCTCATTTGGGTATCTACTTCCTATCAAATTTTGTTGTTTTTTAAGGAAGTTGACATCAACGGCTATTTGCTGATACTGCTCCGTAATCATGTCGGTATAATGCTTCATCATGTCCTTAACCTCGCCAAGAACATTGGAAGCGCTCGACTCATAGCCTTGGTCATTACCATGTCGTTCCATCGGCCTAACAATTCGATTGGGCACTGGTTGTTGAGCCACAGGCATGGTATTAGAATTGACCGCCTGGCCTCCACCATTTGGAGCCATTTGACTGCCCGTAGGCATCGACATGCTAGGGGGAGCTGGTAATAAAGGGACATTCAGCATCATGTTCCCTCTCCCATTAGGGTTAGCCATCGCTATCCCTTGGCCACTACTGCCATTATCCATCGCTAAACCCATATTCGAATTACCTCGAGAAGCATAGGCTGCTTGTAGTCAGGATTCCACCTCTTGTGCTCGTGTAATGGCAGTATCTATATCCCCCAAGGGGACACTACTCAACTGCAATTGGATATTAAAGTCCAAACCATGTAGGAAATATTGCAATTGGGCAGCTACGAAGATAGGAATAGAGGTCTCCAACTTACGAAAAACCTCTTTTATTTTCTTCGCATAAGCACGAATATCCTCATGTGGTTCTTGGCAGGTCACGTTGAGTACACGCAACCAATATTGCCCAGCCCTTTCAGGGGCAAACTCCCTTCGAAAAGCTCCATAAAATGAATCAATATTCAATATGGTTCCGGCTTCTAAACCATGATACCATATAGCGGCTCTTCCTTTGAGAGTCATATTGAAGAACATCATTAAATGTCCTTCTTCTTGAATGCGACAATTAAACATCAACTTTTGAAACTCCCTAATGTGGAGTTCTGCATCTTTCTCAACTAGCCCATTAAAAATGGGTAGCGGGTAACCTAGAGCCGGCAAATCTGTTGTTCCCTGCTGGAATTGCAATAGGCTGCGCCATGACGAGGATTGGATTTGCACTAGGAATAAGGGATGGTGGGGTTACACCTCCCGCACTTGATGTAGATTGGCTTATGGAAGAAAGGGGAGCACAAGAGCTTCCACCTTCTCCTAACTTACTGCTTGTGGCACCAAGACCACTAGATCCACTCCCTCGTAAGGGTTCATCACCGCTACGCTTAGGGGAATATCTCCTAAAAATTTTAGCACGTCGCCTAGCTCTTTCGTCTCTCTCTTGCTTTTGGATTTCTACTAGACGATGCTTATCGATAAATAACGGATCAATCACAGTATCCTTTGGCATAAACTGCTAGTTGGTTCCTAGACAACCAGGATTCGAGGACCGCTACTTTAACTGGCTCCCGGCAGACGCACCACTGCTGGAACCTAGAACAGGCCGGCACTGGCTCGTGCACCTCGATCTCACGCGCTCAACAACCCCACGGCCTCGCGGCCACGAGCGTTGATGACACATACATTGCCTTCCTAGACATCTTGCATTTGTATTACGTCGTTTGTAGTCCACTCTTCTCTCACCCACTACTCCTCAGAGGGAGTCCCTTACACATTGCCTAATGGCACGAAGCACAAAATAGGGGGTCCTCCAAAGGCTGAATGCCACCACCCCTCTGCGACTCTCCTACACCTTGGGGATTGGCCCCTCGATGCGTCGCTCAACATATAAACATTTCGTACAAAATCCACTCAAGGTACCATCTAATCGTATATAGGAATATACCATTGTCCTTACTTCTCTTTCCCCTAGACCCCACGACTAGCCTATGGCTTAGGGTGTCCTGTCTCTCACTCAACGTAGGTCAAGGTCCTAATGAAAGCAATTGCTGTGCATCCAGGATTTCTGATACATTTAAATATTTCCATGATTTATGCATATTGTGGATGCTAAGTGCTCAAACAATTATGAAATCAATATTGTGCACATGTGGAAAACATCCTTTCAATGATTTTCAACTACCGTTCTTATGCGGCGTTGCACGAACCTAGCAACGAGGAAACCCTCGTGCTACTAGGCTCTCATTCTATAATTAGTCACCGACCTATATGGAATGCAAACAAAAACCAGCAATCTTTTCATCATTTTACTCTGTATTTAGACACATTTTAACCACTCTACCCTCCCATCGATCAAATGTTGCATTGTTGTATAGATTTATAAGGCATTTTGCCATCATTTTATGTGTAAAAAGCGAGAAAAACACACTAGAACAAGAAGGTGGGGTTGAACTGAGGAAAATCCTCATGCTTCAGTCCCCACAAACATTCACGAACATTGTTCTTAATTTTCATTAATTTTCCGCACCCAAAATGCATTTTTCCCCTATTTTTTGTGGTTTTTCTCTATTTTCCTTGTATTTTCCCTTATTTTTTACATTATTTTATTACTAAAAATTCAAAACAGGTTATGGGCTATGGCCCTTAGTTCCTTCTTGCAACAAAAAATGAAAATTTAGTTGGTGTTCCTATTTATTCTTCCATTTTTATGCCCAAAAATATCATTTTTCCTTGATTTTTCATATTTTACGTGTTTTAATGTATTATTTTGAGTCACAAGATGCATGTTTTTCTGATTTTCTAGTTATGATCAGCAAATACTAATGGAAAATAGCAACGTAAACAATTTTTAGCCCACATGAACAACATTTTATCAATCAAAATCCATGAAATCTCAAATTTCCTTTGAAAAAAATTGAATTACTGCTTATTTGCGTGTTTCGGGTTTCATGTCCATGGCTGCAAATCTGAAAATCAGCAGCACTTCATGCTCATGATGATCACAAGTCACCATTTCCAGCCGGTGGAGCAATCCCAATGCCGGACAAGCCTCCACCATTCTTTCTTCTTCTTTTCTCTTCCCACATGAACTTGCCTTTAGAAGAGAGAGAGGGAGGAGAGAGAAAGACTAGATTTCTATCTCAACATTCAGGCCATCAATTGATGGGCGAAGTGCGGCAATAGAGTTAGCATTCAGGAGGGAAGCAAGGGCCAATGTTTGTTGGCATGGTTGTTCACAAGCAGGAGATAGCCTCTCCAACATCTTGGCGCAAATTTCGGACGTGATCTGATGGCGCCTTCTCTCCTCTCTCTCTCCACGATTTGTTGCTAACTTTTCATGTGGCATAAAATTTCTTGGGCTCCCAAAGGTCATGCCCACTTTGGCCACTTCAATGTCCACCTCTTCAAATCTTGCCCAACTTCTTGGCCATTTCCCCGTCCAGACTCGGAATTGAACTCTGAAAAATCCTGGGCGTCTGGCTTGGCATCCCGCATTGGCCAGTAGCTTGTGTCAACCCACATGACTGTCTGAAAAATTATGAAAAATCAACAAGTGTCGCTCGGGCACCTTTAAAGCACTTTGGTGCTTTAAATCGTCCTAGATCGAGCCACCGCCTTTGACGGTGATTATTTTTCCCTTGATATTCATAATTTTTAGCTATTTTTAAGCACTTTTCGGCACCGAAATTCCGCTCTCACCAGTCAGTATCAGTATACCCCATCAAGTCAAGGGGTTTCCCATATGCATAAAACAGCCCATGATCTGTGGTACTCTTTACACATCTCAGAATTCTCTTGACTGCATCCAAGTGTGGTTTGCAAGGCTTCTGCATGAGCTGACTGATCAGCCCCACAGCATAACTCAAGTCAGGTCTAGTGATCGTGAGATAGATCAAGCTGCCTACCATCTGTTTGTACATGGTAACGATCTCAATCTCTGCCCCAACATCAATCTACAGCCTGACATTCTGCTCTAAAGGCGTATCCATAGGCTTGCAATCATCCATACCATATTTCTATAACATGTCCTGAGCATACTGCTTCTATAGCAACCATATCCCTTGAGGTGTAGAGACAACCTCAATCCCCAAAAAATATTTCAGCTCTCCTAGGTCCTTTACCTTAAACTTAGCCTGTAAACATGTCTTTAGCTCAGCAATCCCGCTTTCATCATCTCCTGTAATGATCAAGTCATCAACATAGATAACTAGGAATACACAGCCACGATCTGTCTTCTTCACAAACAAACTATGATCAACATCACCCAATTGGAAACCATGTTGCTGCAAATAACTGCTAATGCAAGCATTCCATGCTCTGGGTGCCTATTTCAGTCCATATAATGCCTTTTTTAGCCAGCATACATGTGCTAGAAATTCTGGATGCACATAGCCTTCAGGCCGTTCCATGTAAACTTCTTCTTATAACTCTCCATTCAGAAAGGCATTCTTTACGTCCATTTGCCATAGTTTCCAGCCTCTAGCTGTGGCCAAAGCAATCACAGCTCTAACTATAGCCATCTTTGCTACAGGGTTGAAAGTCTCCTCATAATCAAGACCATACTGCTATGCATACCCTTTTGCAACTAGCCTGGCCTTGTATCTTTCCAATGATCCATCTGATTTACATTTTACCTTAGACACCCACTTGCAGCCAATAGGTGTTTTGCCCTCAAGCAACTGTACTAAATCCCATGTGCCTTTTTCAGCCAAAGATGAATATTCCTCATCCATAGCAACATGCCAATCCTCATCTGCAAAACTACCTCATCATACCTCATCAAACTTACTTGGTTCTCTAAAACCTGTTACTTTCGTAATATAAGCATAATGACGGGCTGAATATCTAGTGTAAGTGTATCTATCAATAGGTCATCTGACCCTCTCTGATCTCCTGAGCTGTGGCTCACTGTGAACTTGCCTTTCATGAGGCGGCACATAACAACTCTGCCTAGCACCTGGCATCATAACAGACAGAATCCCCAATTCACTGTCTAAGCTGTCACTACTAGATGACTCATAACCTATAGTGAGTGGACCTGTTACATCTTCAAAAAACTTTTCTTTTCCCTTATCTGTTCTCCCCCTCACTGACATATCCGTGTTAGTGGATGCAGTATTGTGACTACGCAACCGTCCTGTCCAAGGACTCACTGTAGATGATACATCACTTGTTTGACCACTCATGGAAGTACTCTCTGTAGGAGTATTTTTAGCACGACTCATATTGGGTGAGCCATCAGTAGGCACTGCAACAGGATTCCCATACTAGGATGCTAACTCATCAAATACCACATCTCTACTTATGAGTGTCTCATGCGTAGAAGGTACATAACACTTATAAGCTTTCCGTTCGTGTGCATATCCCAGAAACACACTCTTCACTGCCTTAGGATCCAATTTCTTCCTCTTTTCATCTGGTATATGCACATATGCAATGCTACCAAATACCTTCAAGTGTGAAATATCAGGTTTATGACCATACAGCCTCTCATATGGAGTGACATCATGAATCCCTACTATAGGGGTTCGATTCAGTACATAGACAACAGTCATCACTGCTTCAGCCCAATAACCATTTGGCAGACATTTCTCATTTAGCATAGCTCTAGTTGATTCCATCAGGACCCTATTTTTTCTCTTTGCAACACCGTTTTGCTGCGGTGTATAGCTGCAAGTAAGCTGTCTTCTAATCCCATATTTAGCAAGATACCTGTCAAAGTAATTAGAGACATATTCACCTCCTCCATCTGATCTCAAACATGATATGTAGCAACCCAACTCATTCTCTGCATGCTTCTTGAAATCTTTGAATGCATCAAACACATCATCTTTATGCTTCAAAATATAAAGCCAAGTATACCTGCTGAAATCATCGATAAATGAGATATAATACCATGCACCTCCAAATGAAGCATTATGTGAAGGACCCCAGACATCAGAGTGCACCAACTGTAAAGGCCTAGTGTTGTTTTTTACATGTCTCATGAATGGAAACTGTGCCTGCTTCCCAAACTGACATGCAGGGCATACATGACCAAAGTCATTATACTTGAATTTAGGTAATCCAAGTACTACTTCCTTCTGCTGCATAGATTTCAGCTTTTGCACATTGACATATCCAATCTGCTTGTGCCAAATCTCTACATCCCGAATGGTGCTCTCATCATGAGAAAACATGGCTACCTCTAAACCTGCCAGATCCACGCTGGCCTTGTGTACGCTATCCATAAGCATTACGAGCGTCACCACAACCTTGAAATGAACCACAACCTCTAAATCCTCTACCATGCTGGCTAGAGTATAACACCATGTCTCTACTCTGAGATACACTGGAACCTGTATTCAAACCAAGCTTGACCTCCCCATGCAGCAACAAAGCAACTAGCTCCTCCCAGGTAGGGGGCTCTTCTTTAACAGAAATGGATGTGTCAAAAGCTTTGTACTCTTTCCCTAATCCATTCAAGGCAATAGCAATCATATCGTCTTCTGATACACTTGATCCAATGGTAGCAAGTTGATCAGCTATGATCTTAATCTCCGTGGTATACACCTGGATGCTCCTGCCATTCCTAGACATGTTGTTGAACTATTGTTTCAACTGGATCTTTCGTGCATATATCATGGTTCCATAATTTTTCATCAGTATGTCCCAAGCATCCTTTGGAGTCTCTGATGGGACCTAAAATGGGCTGGCACTAGCTATAGCACTAGCCGGACCTCATTCTCATGACATACAAACACCCTCACAGCCTCGCGGACCAGGAGCGTCAATCTAATGTTGAAGGACAAAGTGCCCTAAAGCTTAATTCATGCATTTATAGTTCATAGTCCAACATTTCCCTAAAACTCCTCAGAGGGAGATCCCAAATACATTGGCAATGCCACGATCACACACACATAGGAGGCACTCCACCGACTAATAGTCGGAGCCCCACTGCAGCTCTCCTACATCTCAGGGATTGGCCCTTTGATGCGCTGCTAAACATATAACACAAACGAACACAAACTCCTCTCCTTTATATTTCTCGTATTTCCAGGAGATATACCATGCTTCCTCACTTCACAGTCCCTTAGGAAACCGACCCTCTACCCTACGGCAAGGGATAACCTCACACTCTCAATCATGGGTCAAAGTCTTAAGAAAACAATTGCTATGTAGTCCAGGAGATTATCATTTGATACCATGAACCATGCATAGTGCATAATGTGAATGGTTTAATGCATAGACTAAAGAAAATCGGCATTGTGTATCATGCAAAACCAATCTTTTCATGATTTCCATGCTAACGTTTATGTATTGAAACAAGGAGAGACACTGAGCCTTACGCTCATGCTGCCTTTTCCTTTATTTTAAAACAACGTCCTATAACCATGATGCAACACATAAATCAGATTTAGAATTGTACTTTAACGCTCAAACTCCCCTCTCGCCCTATCGTTTAATGTTTTGCAATCGTTGATAGGTGTAAGAGTCATTTTTTGTATATTTCTTTGTAGAGAAAGCAATAAATACGGACAAAAACATAGAAATGAGGGTAAATCGAGACTAACCTCATGCTCTACCTTCATTATACATTGCACAAACACTTATGTAATTTTCTAGAATTTTCTTTTTATCGTTTCCTAAAATTTTCCCATTTAAAACCCATTTTTTACCATTTTTTGGCATTTTTCATTTATTATTTTCAATCAAAAACGACTAGAAATTGAAATTGATTATGGGCTGTGGCCCTTAGGTTTCTTTGACAACAAACTTTCAGGTTTCATTGATGTTATATCTCATGTTTTCCCTTTATTTTGCAAAAAAACCCCATTTTGCCCCTTAAACGCGTGTTTTACGAGTTTTATACAATTAATTTCAATCATAATACTTATATTTTTCTGATTTTCTAAGCATAAACTAATCACACTCATAGCAAACAACAACATAATGCATAATCAGCCCATGGAAACAAATATTCATGAAGCAAATTGCATAAAACATCAATTTCCTTTGTAAAAATAAAATTACTGTTCTTTGCGGGTTGCGGGTTTTTATTTGCCATGCCTCGGGAGTGATTTCCAGCAGAGCCATTAATGTCCATGATAGTTCGGAATCAGCAATCTACCCTTCTCTTGCATCACGGAGCAATCCCATCTCGGTTGGACAAGCAATCCTTCTTCCCACATGAATCTACTTCTAGAAGAGAGAGAAGGAGGAGAGAGAAAGACTGAAATCAGAGATTTCCATAAAGGCCACCATTGCGCGAGCGAAGCACGGCGATATGACCAGCAGACAGAGGGGATTCACCGCCAATGATCAATTGTAGTGGTTGTGTTCAGCCTGGAGATCATGATCATCAAGATCATGGCGAAAAATGCGCCAGCATGCTGCTACCATCCTCCTCTCTCTCTCTCCACGTTTTTTCCCAAGACTTTCATGTTACATTTCCTTTTTGGGATCCCAAAGGTCCATTTTGGCCAAATTTTGTCTACCCCTTTTGTGGGAGCTTTCGCTCAACCGCCAAGACCCACGGACCGCTTATTGTTTCAAGCGTTCCAAGCGAGCTCTAATGGCTATCTCTCACCTAGCCGACGCGCCGTCGATCCTACAAATGCAGTGAACTTACCTTGATGCTCGATTGAGTACCCTCCTCTCTCTCACACTCCGGTAGCTCCACGATTCTAGATGCTAGCTCAAGCATCCTCAAGCCCCCTCCATCTCCAAGCTCCATCCTCCATAGCCGCGCGCGCAAGAGAAGATAAGAGAAGAGAAGAGAAGTAGAGAAGAGGAGATGGTGAAGAGCTTTACCCTCTTGATCCCTCACTCTCACACACACTCACTCCCTCACACTCTCACAGTCCCTCTCTCAAGAGCACACACAAGCAAGAAGGGGAGAAGAAGAGAGGAAGAAGAAGACTAGTTTTGCCACACACCAAAGAATGAGCTCCTCATTCACTTTTCAACTTTATATACAAAACCCTACTTCCCTTTTGGGCGGTCATCCCCTTTTCCCTTTTTTACATGGCCGGTCAAAGCCTAGGCCCTGTTTTCCATTGTCCTTTTATCTTCCTAGCTTCCTTTTCACCGCCCTTCTACATTTACAAATTGCATGGGTGAGAGACCGTCGCTCTTTTACAAGATTTTAGAGTGCGCCTTTCCCTTTTTGTGTTTGCCTTGGACTTTTAAGGTTGTCCTTGCGCTTTTGGCCTTTTCTCCTTTTCTTTCTTCAGTCGGGCTACCTTTTTTTTCGCCTTTGCCCTACGTCTTTTCCACTTTCTTTTGCTTTCTTCGTGTTGGGGTTAACATTACCCCCCTCCTAGACAAGTGCCAGTCCCATGGCACTCATTGTCGTAGGTAGCAGGTGGTAGCATGCACCGAAGACTTGGGGGACAAGGACGCCTCAGGCGTGCACTGGTGACCGGCACACATGGGGGTTTGTTGGGGATGCTGCCTAGGACGATTCTTTCCGGGCTTGTCGGATGTTGAGGGGGCAATTAGCGTTGGGCGTTGATGAAGAACGAATGACACTTTCGTTGTTGTCGTCAACACCTGCAATTGAAAACCTCTCAGGTGGTCTCTCCCTAGGGGTAGTGCTAGTCTTCTGTATTGTGCACAAGACATATTTTATTAGTTTGGGAGACAGGTCGAACTCTAAGCAAGCTGAGAGTATTGTCCTGCACTTGAGGACCCAAACTGTGAATATAGTTCAGTGTAGGCATTATGTGAGTGCGGTGCTTGTGCATACTGAGATATTACTTAGTTAGAAGACTGGTCGGCGTGGTGCCTGGTAGAGCAAGGAGCTATGTTGGTGAAAAAATGTGTTAATGAGAAGATGGAGTACACTTTTGAAGATTGCTGGAGACGTCGTTATGGGTTTTCCATTGTCGTCGAAGCTTTGCTTTCTTTTTCTTTCTTTCTTTCTTCTTCTTATTCTTCTTCCTCTTCTTCTTCTTCTTCTTCTTCTTCTTTTTGGCCATGATGAGGCATGTACATGGAGGCAGCGGTACAAGGCATAACACGAGTTCTACTCCTCATCATCCGAATAGGGGGTAAGGGTGGGTGGGGGGCGGGGTGCCTTGTTAAGGAATTTTCGACTTAGCAAGTAGCCCTTAATGTGGAGGCGGGTTTTGAGGGTGGTGGTAGAGAGAAAGAGGTGGTTGCACTGGGTGAATTTGCTGTCATTTATGTCTTCCAATAGTGCACCACAGAAGGATGGCAAAAGAGCAGCACGCATCATGAGGCGAGTCATGGTGGTGCTGTCTATGGCGTTGGGGTCAAAATAGAGGGGTGGGAGGTGGCGTTCTTGGGGTGCGAGTTCCTGGTGTACTAGGATCCTAATTAACCTAAGATAATTACAGGTGGTGATGAATGCTGGGTCGGGGCAAGAGGTGAATTCGTTAAGGAATTTATCTATAAAGTTGTACAAGTCGAGAAGGGTGAAGAGGAGAGCGTTCCTATGGAAAGTGGTATTGGCATTATAAATGATGGGGAATTCGAACCTGCCGTGGATGGACGGGGTTGAAGTCCACTCCTACCCTTCGAGGATATGGCATAAAGGTGGGGTCGTTCCTCTCTGAAGGGAGGGTGTTGCAAAATGCCATCCACGCTTCCAGGTTGATGTAAAAAATGCACCTCCTCCAGGTGGGTTGGCAATTATAGCCTTCCACTGTGCGAGGTACCTGGAGGACTTTGTCTTGCCAAAACTCGCGGTCCTCGGCTCCCCAAGCAGTTGGGTGGGCCTCACGCTCTGCTAACCATTTGGCCTTGAGCCTGGCCCCCATGGAAATGGCATCCTCCACCAACTGAATGGGCAGCACCCTATTCAAGGCAGTGGGAAACTCAAAGCGCAGATCGAAGGGGTCTCGGTTATACTCCTGTTGTTCCCAGATAATCATTTTGGCACGGTATTCAGCAGGGGAGTCTTGGGTGCGCAGTGGAAGAGGGCAGGCTATTTCTGGACAGGTTTGGCCTTCAGCTTTCTTCTTGCCTTCTCCACCATCTCCTTTCTTCGGTTGGTTTGGGCCGCTCTTCGCTCGGCAGATGTGTCAGGGGGTGGCACTTCGGCTTGTTGTGGTTGAGGGGAGGTAGGACATATTCCTCTTCCTGAGGCCCCAGGTCAAGCTCTGGTTCATCCCCTTCTGCTTGCTTGTCTTCCTGTGTTTTCTCCTCCGTGAAACCAAGGTCGTCCATCTCCTATGCCGTCAGGCCCACTTGTGCCAGATATTTTCTCTGTTTTTCTAGGCTCTGCGGCGGGCCTCCTAGCTACAGCGGTACATGCAGGCCTGCTGTGAGAGCTCTGCGCGCAATGGTTAGCCTCCTCTGCCCAGCTGATCATTGGCTTCATCTTCTTCTGGTTGGGTGGCGTGGAGCAGTGTGTTGAGAAAAGTGCGCTGTTGAGCTATCATAGAGAGTTGGGCTGCCTCTGCCTAATTCTCAGCCAGCACCCTGTCTCCTTCGACCTTGGCTAGCCGGCGTGCTAAGTCCCGTACTCTCTGCTCATTATGATTGGACCATTCTTTTGCCCTTCTCTCCATATCTTCCAGGCTTTCCCCCTGATGGAGGGTCATTGCCATGAGTTGTTGTTGCCGGGCTTGGAGCTCATGGTGCAGGCGGGACTGCTCTTGGTGTTCCTCTGCGATCTACGCATTGAGCTGGTCCAGCTTTACCTGCATCCTGCACACCTGTTCTGCCCTTAACTAATCTAGCTCTGTAGCCTCCTGTCTAATTTTCTCAAGCTGACTTTGTGCTTCCAGGTTGGCTGCAGATAACTGGTCATTCTTGCGTTGAAGGTGGGCAGTTGTCTCCCTCTCCCTGTTGAGACGCTCCATTAGGCTTTTCCTTCTTCCCTCCTAGGTAGCATCGCGCTCCTTCAGGGCTCTTAGCTCTTCTGCCTCCTTAGTGCTGGCCTTCTCCCTAAGCACAACGATTTCCTTTTGATATTCTGCTATCTGCTTCACTCTGTCCAGCTAGAGGACGGCTTGTGATTCGCGCTCTACTGCCAGCTCCTCCATAGCTATCCTCCTTTCTTGCCTAGTCGTTTGCAATTGTGCGAGGAGCTCCTTCACATAGTCATCATAGTGGCCTGCTAGAGGTAGGGGGTGTCACCATGAGGGGAGTGGCTTGCATGGGTGGCATGAGGAGAGGGGAGACTGGCCTGATTGGGTCTTTTCCTTTCCCTTCTTCAGGAGGCAGGTGCACAGTTTCTGGCACACCAATGCTGGGACCGGGTGCTTCAAGTTGGTATGGACTCCCTACTCCTTCCACGTCTTTTCTTTGCTGTTCCTCGATGGAGCGACGGTTAGCCAGCTCCAAATCTTCTTCTTCCCTCCTTCTCAGCTCCTCCTAAGCCCTCTTTCTTCTTTCCTCCTCTTCCTTTACCGACTCCCTTTGGGCCCATTCGAGCTCTTCCTTTTCTTTTCTCCTTCGCTCCTCCTCTCTTTTTCCGTGCAGAGCTTTAGTCCATTGCTCCGTCTTCCTTTTTGGTGTGGCCTGGGGTTCTCCCTCCTCATCGGTGTCCGTTTCTGTTTCATTAGACTGCTCTTCTGCATGAGGCTCGGACTGCGACGACGATTCGCCACTTTTCTCGTCATCTCCCTGTTTGTCTTCTCCCGCTCGTCCCTGCCCTATCGCTTCGTGGATGATCGCGGTAAGGGCACCTCCAAAACCTATGGTGGAGGCCTTGGAGGATGAGGCTTTGCGGGTTGATCGAGGTGAAGGGGATTCTCTTGCTACGGCCCTTCCTCCTGTTGCCAGGGCCTTTGCCGAAGCCTCAATTGTCTTTCTTACGAACCCGTTGAGGTTCACCTCGTCCAGTGATTGAGCAGCGATGCTTTCGAGTAGAGGTACATTGATTCTCGACATGATGCTATTGTACCGCTGACTCGAAAATAGGGTATGTATCATCTTCACCTACAGTTGAATCTCTTGATTGGGGATGTCTGCCAGGCTGACTCCGTCGTTGGTGTGGACCTTCACTTTGTCCATTCCCAACATGGCATAGACGTCCCTTTTTTGGTTTCTTCTCCACCTTCTTTGGAAGCCCTAGTGCCCTTTCTATTAGTTCGGGGGTCAGTTGGACCTGCACTTGTTTGGTGGCTTCCCTGTCCTGCACCGTGACAGTGCCCCTATTTCTGTTGAAGGTGTGCAGGAACTCGGCGCACAGGGTGTAGTTTATCCTCTGGCCCACTGTGTCAAGGTACCTTTGTAAGTGGCATTGCTCTATAATTCGTCGTACCACTGGTTCCTCAATGACCACGTCTTCCAGGTTGAATATGTGGTGGAACTTCAGCTGATTGAACGCTCTTGTTTCCACCGTGAGGCCGTACTGCACTTGTTCTTCCTCCGAGAAGGGGAGTTTGCCAGCTTTGTCTTGACTTGCCATGGTTGCCACCTGCACATTCAGTCAATTAACTTTTTAGTATTTTTTGGCAACCAATTTGCTGGACAACCACAATCATAGCAGATTTTATCGTTCATAACCCTAACTTTTCCTTTCAAAATTCTATCACCTATTTTTTTATGGCATTTCAATTTTGAGCCTTTTCATGCTTGGTTTACTTTTTAGTTTTACCCCCGTTTACTGCCCCATCCCCCTCGTGGAAAAGAAAAATCCGTCCCAGGATTGCAGGTTGTGGGGCCAAGGCGTTCATGTTTATTTGTGGAGGAGCCAATCGTAGAAGTTGGGGTTATATTCCAGGTGTGCAGCGCAGTCCAGGTCACAGGGTCGGATGCCTACATGGGTGATGTACGTGAGGACATCTGTGAGCAAATAACGGGAGTTGACCCAACTTGCGATGTGGAGCTCTTCTTCTGTCAAGATGTGGTTGAGATAAGGGTGCCCTAAGATATGATCTGACCTCGAAGAGTGGTTAACACTCGATACGAGGTAGGCATGACATAGGTGGGATCATACTCGGCCGTTTTGATGGCTCGGCGTTGTTTGGCGTTGGTCATTATGCGGCATCCATCAACTTCCCATTTCAATCTAAGAGCATACCACTACTTCAAGAAGGGTGATTCTGTATCCTCCAGGTGGGACAACCTTGCTTTCTCTTGGCTAGTGATGGCAGACGTCGTGCTGGATCAAATGATGTGATGAGGCGTTGCTTAATGGCTTGCTCTTTGAAGCTTGTGCAAAGGCAAATTCAAAAGTCTCCCAAGAGCAAGGCATATTGCACATGTCAGTTGTAAGGGGTTCTGCTAATAGTCCCAAGTCTAGGCAGTCATAGCTAAGAGCCAGTGCAACAAAGGTGGCATCGAGCTGTTTGATGTAGTCCACCACATCATCCCCCGTGTCCTCTGCGAGGTCAACGACCAGCGTTAGGAATGACTTCCGTTCATAAGAGGGCTTAAGGCTGGTGGGTGGTTGGGGTTTGCTGGAGCTAGAGGTTTTGACAGTACAAAGCTATAGCTAGGGGCCTGTTTGAGTCGGCAACCCGGGACGGATGGGTCAGGTTTGATCTTAGGGGCTATGCTACTGCGGTCAGCTGGGTTGCTAAGCTGTGGGTTGGGTTGGTTGGATAATGCCACTTGTGGTGATGGCCATTGTTTGGGTCGTTGGGCGTGTGTGACGCCCGTGGGTTGACTCACAGAGGAGTCAGATGACTGGGGTGGGCCCTGCGATTCGTGGTCTTGAGGTGTCGAGGGACGAGGCCTTGCTGAAAGTCGTGACAATAGGCACGCTCCCAATCGTTAGGTGGATGCATTGCGACTCATAATCAACATTGCAATGGGTCTGCTTTTTAAAAGTTCGCCCGAGCAATGACTCTGTGCTTGCATCCATGGCATTTGGTAAGACATAAAATAGCATGGGGATAGTTTCAGTCTCGATAGAAATGGCGACTCTGCACGGGTAGGATTGAGCCCCGTATGGGTTCAATCTGGCTGTTGTGGGATGAAGTATTGGTGCACCAAGCCGGGTCCAATGCTCATGCGTCAAAATGTTAAAATCTACCCCCTCGTCAATTAGGGCATTGAAGGAGCACGTCTGCTTGGCCGTGACCATGATGCGAAGGTAGGCGGGTTCTATAGGCTCCTCCTTATTCTCGTAGATTTCCGTAATTGTGGCTACTCGTATTTTGACTGGTGGTTCTACCATTGGTGGTTCATGCAGCGGATGAGTGGGCGGATAGTACTTCTTGATTCCATTGCCACATTGAAGAAGCCCATTCCCTCACCATCCAGCTGATTGTGCGGACCTTAAAGGGTCCGAGACCTCTGAATTTCATCTTTTGCTTATGTCCTTTAACTGAGTAGAGGAGCACTAGGTCACCCTGCTCAAACTCTCGTTGCTTGACATGTTTGTCAAACCAGCTTTTGCGTCGGGCTTTCTCACAGATAAGTGCGTGGGTGGCTAGGAGACAAACAGGCATTCTAGCTCAACCAAGCGCTGCATCCATGCTTCCTTCCCTTCCCATCGTTCTTGGAGTGCTATCCTCAGGCTAGGGATGAAGAATTCTAATGGGAGAATAGCTTCAGTCCCATAGATTAGCCTAAAAGGTGTTTGACCGACGGCCATCTTATAAGCTGTTTGGTAGGCCCACAAGGCTGCCATCAACTTGTTATCCCAGTCACTTTGTGAGGCTGAGACTACTTTGGTCAGGACAGTGATGAGAATTTTGTTGGTTGATTCAGCCTGGCCATTAGCTTGAGGGTAGTATGGTGAGGATTTGCGATGGATGATGAGAAAGGTGGATAGGAGATGGGCTATCACTTCGTTGATGAAGTGCGTTCCCTGGTCGCTAACCAGTTCTATGCGGCAACCAAAATGCGAGATTACTTGCTCCCATAAAAACTTGGTAGTCATCCTAGCATCGTTTCTCCACGTGGCTCTCGCTTCCGCCCATTTGGTGAGGTAATCCGTGGCCACCACGATGTACCTGGCTTGTGAATATTGTGCCGTGGGGCTGATGGGTCCTATGAAGTCAATCCCCAATTTTTCGAAGGGTTGGTGAGCGATAACAGGGGTTAACTCCATCTAATCTTTAGGAACTGGGACCTTTGTCCGTTGGCACTCGTCACAATGCTTGACAAATTGTGTGGCATCACGGAAGAGTGTGGGCCACCATAGCTGGGACTACAACACCTTTCGTGCTGTAGTGTCCCCACTAAAGTGTCCTCCTCCAATACCATTGTGCACCTCTGAGAGTACATCGTGCATCTCATGCTCACATACGCATCTACGTAGCAATCCGTCTTGCCCCAGCTTATAGAGCTAGCCTGCAATCAGCTCTGATAGGGCTGGATTTTTAGGATTAAGTGCCTAAGCCGTGCCCGTTCTATTGGTCATTCGGGCAGCCCATGCTCGAGCACTTGGACTATGTCGTCTACCCAGTATGGTGTCAAATCGGCCATGAATAGGTCTCTTTCGTTGGACACATGGAATAAGTGGTTGTCCGGTAACTCGTCCATGATGCCTTGTCCAACAGCTTCTCCTGTGGGTATACGGGACAGATGGTCAGCCATGTAATGTTGTTTTCCCTTCCGTACCACCACTGAGAAGTTGAACTCCAGGAGCAGGAGAAGCCATCGAGCTATACGTCCTGTAGCGCAAGGTTTGTTGACTAAATAGAGTAGGGCTTGATGGTCTACGAAGAAGGTGAAGGGGGTGGCCAGTAGGTAATGTTGGAACTTCTTCACCGCGAATACCATGGCTAATGTCTCCCTTTCCGTTGTCGAATAATTCATCTCTGTCTCAGTGAGTTGCCTGCTAGCAAAACTCACTGGGTAATCTAAGTTATGCTCACCAAGTTGGCACAGCACTGCCCCCACGGCAAACTTAGAGGCGTCGATGTGTACGTCAAAAGTCATAGTCCAATCTGGGGCTCCTAGGATAGGTGCCGTTGTTAGGGCTTTTTTCAGTTCCTCGTAGGCCTGTTGGCACGCTTCAATCCACTCGAAGACAATTAGCAGTTTGTACAATGGCCTAGCGATCAGTGCGTAGTTCAGTACAAACTGTCGATAGTATCCTGTGTGACCTAAGAAGCATTGAACTCCCCTATAATTACTTGGGGGTGGAAGGTCCACGATGACCTTGACCTTTGAGAAGTCCATGGAAATGCCATTCTTGGACACCACGTGTCCCAAGATGCATCCGTGCTTCACCCAAAACTGACATTTCAGGGGGTTGAGGGAGAGACGGTATAAGCGACACCGTTCAAAGACCGCGCGGAGTTTGTCGAGATGTTGGGTCCAGGCCGAATGGACACACAGGTCATCGACAAAGACCTCTAACTCCTTGCGAAGCATGTCCTTGAATATGGTGCACATGAGGCGTTGAAAGGTGGCGGGGGCGTTGGTTAGCCCGAAGGGCATGACTACGTATGCAAAGACGCCCCACCCAGTGGCGAAGGCGGTCTTGTGCCTATCTGCAGGATGCACTTGCACCTGATTGTACCCCGAGAAGCCATCCAGAAAATTGTAGGCTTCCTTACCTGCCACCCTCTCAAGCATGTGCTCGGTGTACGGTAAGGGGTAGTTGTCTCTCTTTGTAGCGGCATTTACTTTCTTGTAATTGACGCACACTCGAGTCTTGCCGTTTTTCTTCATCACAATGACTATGGGTGACACCCAGTCTGTGTGCTCAATTTTGCAAATGAATCCGGCTCTCATCAACTTGTCGATTTCCTCCTTAACAGCATGAGCATGCTTTGGATTCATGGGGTATGGTCGCTACTTGACCGGCGTTGCATCCGTTGTCATGGGTATGTTGTGAGTCACAACACTCGAATCTACCCCTCATAACTCATCTAAAGACCAAGCAAATACGTCCCGGTACTCCCGCAAAAGAGTGACAAGACTGGACTCTTCTTCCGTGGTCAAGTCCTCGGCAATGAACACTGGTCGGGGTACTTCCCCTTCCAGGGCTAGGTTTACCTCCTTGACCTTGGCTGGCCCTTCGATTGGTTTGCTGGTTTGCCCTTGATGCTTGGCACTTAGCAGAACCACTACCTTGTCCCCTCTTTTGAATTTCGAAAAGCGCTTAGGAGGTCTTGTGGCTTCCTTTGTTCCTCTGATCGCACATCATTGGGACGCTTAGCCTCATTCTGCTGTAACCGTCTGTGCCTTAGGTGGACAGGTAAGTCTCCCTTGGTGCGTCTAGTCATGGGTGGCCTAGGGATTTCTGGTTCACCATCTGAAGTAACTTCAGATTCAGAGTCAAATTCCCCATTTTCACTAGAGGAGGTGGTCTCCCCTAGCAGCCGCAGTTCGAATGGCGATTCGGTTCTAAGCATTGCTGCCGTTCCTGGTTGGGCTAGGCTGGCTTGCTCAAAATCCACAGCTCCCATCCATTCCAACCAAGCACGATTGCATTTCATACACATGACTCCTTGGTCCACACTAAGGGCCAGTCTCGTCTGCGGCTTAGCATCTACCTGAATTTGCTCAATTTATCGCCCTTCGGTGTTGTATTCTATGGTATCCACCTCACCCTCACTTCCTTCATCGAAATATTGGAAATCTTCATATTCGTCGCAATAATCTACATCGCTAGACTGCTCATCGTCCCCCAAGGCCTGCTCTGCCTCGTCTTGTTGGTCGGGAACCAACGCCCAGTTGTACCTGAGGTTCAGTTCATGTACCCTGGTCCACTTCCACTCGGGTTCTTCCAAGAGGTCCTGGAGAGGCTTGAGATTGGCGGCTCGTTGCATGCCAATCGGTCCGTTAAGTGCCCCAATATTCCATGGAGTTCCCTCCTGTTGGTAGGCACTTGGAAAACGACAGGCTTAGGCCCTTCATGGAGTCTTGCTGCCATCATGTAGACAGGTGTAGGAAGTGTTTCTTTTGGCTTGCCAATTGTTTTGACAGCCTACTCGTACGCCTCATGATCTGAGAATGGCAGGTCGAGTGTAGCGAGAACGTGCATCCAATCCCGCTCGTCCTCTGGGCATGGGATGTACTTAGTTAAGGACCCATAGGATTCCTTGTCCTGGGTGTTTCCCTTGAGTAGAGTAGAGATGGTGTCTAGGTTGACTGGCGAGGTCTTCCAAGTGTCCATCTCTATTCTCACAGCGTTAGTTCAGTTGCCCAGGAAGATCAGGCTGTTACCCCAGTCTTTGATAACTCTAGCATTGCGCATCCAGGGTCGACCCAATAAGATATCATAGTCCACTCCCTTCATGACGATAAAGTCGACAGAGAATTGGACTCCTGCAATCTTCACTGGCCAATTCTTCAAGACCCCAAATGGTTTCACTTGCATACCATTTGCTAGCGTGACGTTAAACCGAGTAGCTTCGACAGGCGGGTTTCCCCACTTTTGTAACACTGCGTGGCTAAGCACACTAACCCCAGCTCCTGTGTCTACAATCCCCTTCCTCGTTGCGTCTCCCAGCTGGCAGGACTGCGTGCATCTCCGAGCCCTCCCAGAAGGCGTTGACGTGCAAGGATTTAGGCCCGGAGTGTAGTGTCAAACTTGGCAAGTGCATTTCCGCATCCTGGTCTTGAGTATCTGCCGGAGCTTGCTCTTGCGGTCTCTTAACCCAATGCTTGAGATCCTGCCATAGGGCAGAGTGCTGCCTAAGCAGATCTCCCAGGCCAACCGTTACAGGGGTGGTCACTAGTGTGGTCAGGAGATTGCTAAACACTCGTCCTTCCCTTAGTTCAGACTGTCTGGGCCAATGGCCGCGGCTGATCTGCGGGTCTGTTGCGTCTAGGCTTGGCCTCAACGGCACTGCTTGTGGCGTAGCAGCCTCAGCAGACTTAGGTTGGGGCAGTGATAATGGCGTGCTTATGCTGGAGAGATCATCAATCTCGTCCTCTGTGATGGGTTCAACATCCTTGAGGTGCTGTTGAGCCTCCCTCACCCATTCCTTCACCTTTTCTATGGCTTCCAATTGCCGCTTGGGGTGTGGGTATTCCCCTACCTTAGCGCTTCCCTTTTGGGCTGTTTTAGGGACTGAAGTCTCTACCTCTGCGTCAGAGACTTTCTTCCCCTGGGGTAAGGTCGTAACGCTGTCGACCTTAGCCTTTGATCTCTTCTTTTTCCGCCTACGGCTCTTCTTTCCTACTGAGGTCACGTCAAGATTGCTAGGTCCTGGTAGAGAGACGCCGGCCTGCTTCGTTTGTGCTCGGGTCATAACTCGCAAGGGAATAGGTGTGGCCTCCCCATCGGGGTTTTCAACACCAAACAACCCCAGCGGGACGGACAACAAATTAGCTGAACTGGAAGGCGACTTCCGTTTTGGGCAGTCTATGAAAAGATGGGTGATTCCACACTCTGCACACCTTTGGTTAGCTTTGTCCCTGTTTTGCTGCTCCCTCTCGGGGTAGCGTGATGAGACGTGATCGGGATGTCCACAAGTCCAACAAGTGACCGGATCCTGTGGCTGCCCTCCTAGGCCTCTACCCCGTCCTCGTCCTAATGCCATCACCGGCACGGGTCGGTAATCCATGAGGATTGCATTGCCCTCATCGTCATGCGAGACATAAGGGTATATGTAGGTTTCTTCGTCACTGGGCTCCTCTACGTAGTGTACGAGAGCATCGCTCGGTGGGTGGGTCATATAGGGACCAGGCGGTCTAGGAATACCGGTAGGATTTATGTCCAGCCTAGGGGCCGCTGGTTTCATATCGTTAGGTGCCGATAGGGCTAGCGGGGCTCCCCTTCCGAAGAATGGCTGTGGCCTGTTAGCCGAGTAAAGCTGGCCGTAGGGTTGCATGTATGGTAGTCTACAGTGTGCGGCATCGTGGCCGAACCTACCACAGTTAGCGCAGGGACTTGACCTAGAGTCTTGACACTCTGCTGGCAGGTGGTTTCCTCCACAATACACGCACTCGACGTGCGGACGCATCGATCGCCTCAACATGTCTTGTATTTTGGCCAACTCCGTCTTAACCTCGGCTGGTCCGTCTCGGTGGCCTTTCCCTTATCTTGGGATGATGGGTTTGATCACTCGCTAGAGGTTGGCGTTCGCTCTAAACTCCGTGGGTTGGTTTCTTCTAGGTTTGAGCTCTTGGAGCTCCACTCTTTCAGCTGGTCATCAACCCTAATGGCTTCCTCAAAAAACCTAGCCACCACGTCTCGTTGCAAGCTTGAGTTTCCTGCTAGTGCCTTGTACAATTCCTCATCCCGAATCCCACTGATGAATACGGTCGACACTGCCCTGTCAGTCGATCTTTCGCCTAAGGGGATTCTTTTAAGGAGGCTTCTCACGTGGGTCACATAGTCACAGATGCCCTCCTTCTCCTTCTGCTTGACGTTCATCAGGCGTACTAGCAGGTTGTCAGAGTATCCGAGCTCGGCAAACCTCTTGACAAAAAGGTCTTTGAGGTTATTGAAGTTGGCTCGTTCTATGGCGTCTAGGCTTGTATACCACGTCCTACCCTTATTGCTTAAGCAAAGTCTGAATGCTTGCGAACATTGGGCCTGGTCGTGGAGGCCATTGGCTTCGCAGACTTGCTCAAACTACTCGACAAAGCTGTATGGGTCGTCCGGTGGCTGGTACTTATTGAGTTGCTTGGCGACAATAGGTATTTTGGCTTGGCTCTTTGAGCCCTGGTTTGCCCCCAGCCCTGCAAGTAGCGAGGGTGCTAGCACAGTGGCATTCTTTTCTACCGCGGTGTTATCGAGTAGCCATTTCATGAGGAGCTCGCCCAGCGTCGTCAGGTCTTCCTCTAGTGCTCTTTCCTGGTCTGTCCGGTTCCGGCTAGCCAAGTTCAGCACTCGCTACACCTCATGCAGCTCCATGCTTTGCCTTAGGCTCCTGGCTTGTTGGTCCCTATTGTACTCGGCTATGCCCTGCAATGCCTTGCGGGCTACCCTCCTCTCCTCCTTTAGGTCCGCAATGATTGCATTTGCCATCCTTCCACGGTGCTCGTGCCTGGCATGCGCATCGTAACTGCTCACCATTTGTTGTATGGTGTCTGGAAATGTGCTAACATCTAGCTCCCCTGTAAACCGATGGTCTGAGCCTCCCTCTGTCATGGTTGAATTCTTGGGCCTGGTCGTAAGTCAGATCCTTGTCATTGACGCTCCTTGCTTGATCCTACCCTGCGCTCCGCGTGTTTGCATACACCTTGGGTCTTCTCCTATTGGTGGGTTTTTTGGGCGATTTATCTGAGTGAGTTCCTTTAATTTTTGAATGCAGTGCTCAACTTTGTTGAGATATCGAGCTCCACTCGTGATACGCCAGGGTGACCGTTGTGTATTTATGTCACCGACTTGTCAGTTGCAAACGCGGTTGGTACACCACCCATGAATAATAGCTACATGATAGCTATCCTTATCTACTCTAGTTCGTGGCTCAGTTAGTATGCCACCTTAGTTAGTTGAGTTTGGTTTGAGACCCATATATAGGGTTCTTCTATTTCTTTTTAAGAGAGTTCTTTTGGCTTACACAACTAAGAAGAGGAAAACTGTTTTCAGTCTCCACCCTTGTGTGTATTCCCCCATTGTGCAAGCAAGAAAGCTTCAAGTGAGACTCCTTCCTTCGCTCCCACAATCGTGACATGGTATCAGAGCCTTGTTCGTGGTAAGGAGCTCAAGAAAGCAAGTCAAGCTCACGGTGTTCTGGTAAGAGGAGCAGTGTTGCTTTCATTTTCTGTTTTGGCAGCAGATCTCTACAGGTAGCATAGCCGGAAAGTGCAGGAGTGCATTGTCTCAGGTTGAGACGCCCTTCACGGTGAAGCAAGAGGGCAGTATATGCTGCGGGACAAGGGCTTTAGCCCTTGGCGACCTTGTTTTTTTTATTTAAGGCCATTTCGGGGCTTGTTTTGGAGGCGGAAGTTTTCTGCACGCACTCAGAAAAAGGCCCAGTTTTATGCTATGCAGCCACTGTTCTACAGGTTGGTGAAAAGCTACTGTAGAAATTGCATCGTATGCTTGTGCACAGAGACATTGGGAGTTACAGAATCATCCATGTTGCCTGTTGATGCAAAATCATCACTAGGAAGTGACTGTGTGGTCAAATATCACTTTCGCCAGTTTTGCAGATTTTCCCTTGTGAGGGTGAAGCTGTGTTTTTTGCAGTGACAGAATTTTTTGCAGTGTTCTGTAATGGCATCTGATTCTCTTTCACAAATTGTCACTGAAAAGCTTGACAAGAACAACTTCCAAGCATGGAAGTTTAGAATGACGAATTTCCTTATGGGAAAAGGATATTGGGAATTTGTTGCAGGAAATGAAGAAGAATCAGTTCTTCCTGATGTTCCCAATCAACAGCAAATGCAGGCATTTAAAGCATGGCATGAGAGAGCCAGGAAAGTTATGTATTGGCTGTCTATCAGCATTTCAGACTCTATGATTGTGCATATTCAAGATGCAAGTACACCAAAGGAGGCATGGGATACTTTGTCAAAAATGTATAGCACAAATACGCAAGCCAGGAAAATGCAGCTCAAGCAAGAGTTGCATAATGTGTAGAGAGAAAATATGAGCATCAATGACTACCACATGAAGGTGAAGAAGATTGCAGATGCACTTGCTTCCATTGGGTCGCCAGTGGAAGATGATGATTTAGTTTCTGTGACCTTGAATGGTCTAGGAAAGGATTATGCACAGTTTCGGACATCCATTTCAGTTCGTGAAAGATTTCCTGACTTTGAGGAGTTGATTGCTCTTCTAATTTCTGAGGAGCAGAGAAATGGTGGTGCATCTTCTTCAGGAGGAACTTCAAAAGAAGCTGTCTTCTACTAAAATGCTAGAAGAGGTAGAGGCAAAAGTAGAGGAGGCCGATTTGGAGGCCGTGGTAGAAATCAAAATATGCAGCAAACTCAAGAAAACCAGTCCTATGGAGGAGGATGTGGTAACTCTAGAGGCAGGGGGAGCCAAAGAGGTCGTGGTGGATGGCAAAGAGACCAAAATGCAAACAGTAATGTTGAATGCTACTATTGTGGTAAAATGGGTCATATGGCTAAAGATTGCTACAAAAAGCAGAATGACATCATGAATGGAAAATTGCAACAAGGAAATTATGCATCCTCTAGTAGACAGGGTGATGACAGAAATGAGCATCTGTTTATGATGCAGCACATGAACAATTCTGTGACAAGTGCAGAAGAAAGCAACGATGTATGGTATGTTGACTCAGGTGCATCAAACCACATGACAGGTCATGCAGAATGGATGGAGGATGCAAGGAAAATGGAAAAACCAGGATTTGTGGAGATTGGTGATGATACTGCACATCTTATTGTGCAGATTGGAAAATTCCTTTGTCTATGCAGGATGGGAAAAAGAAATACCTGTCCGATGTATTTCATGTCCCGAATATCACCAAGATTCTGGTTTCTGTTGGTCAAATGGTTGAGCAAGGCTTGCAGGTCAGATTTAATCCTCATGGATGCTTTGTTGAGGATATGAAAAATAAAGGTCGCTTGATAGCAAAAGGAAAGAAGAAGGGCAGAATGTTCACATTGGATGCAGACATGTCTGAATTGAGTGTAGCAATGTTTGCACATGGGACCGGTGTAGTTGCAGATATTGATATCTCGCATAAACGCATTGGTCATGTTAATGTACAGCGACTTAAATCAATGCAGGCCCAAAATATTGTTGCAGGATTGCCCAAATTCAAGGTTGCAGAAATGCATAAGGTATGTGAAGCCTGTCAGTTTGGAAAACAGGCAAGGAAACCATTTCCTAGACATGTTCAAGAGAGTAAGAAGCCATTGGAATTAATCCACTCTGATGTGTGGACTACTAAAGCTGCATCTCTTGGAGGCTATCATTATTTTGTTAGTTTTATTGATGACTATAGCAGAAAAGTTTGGGTGTATTTTATGAAAAAGAAAAGTGAAGTTTTTGGGCATTTCAAAACCCTTAAAGCGATGGTTGAAAAAGAAACAGGCATGCAGATAAAATGCCTAAGGTCAGATGGAGGGGGAGAGTACCTCTCAAATGAGTTTGCAAGGTTTCTACAGGAGCATGGCATAAAGCAGCAATATTCATGCAGTCATACCCCACAACAAAATGGAATTGCAGAAAGAAAAAACAGGCATATTGGAGAGGTATCTCATGCCATGCTCAATGAAAAAGACTTGCCAGATTTTTATGGGGTTGAAGTAGTTGCTACAGCAGTCTACATAATGAACAGGACTCCCACTGCAGCAATACATGGAATGACTCCAGAGGAGAGGTATACTGGTAGGAAACCAGATATTTCTCATTTGAAAATTTTTGGTTGCATTGCCTATGTACATGTGCCAGATGAGTTGAGATGCAAGTTGGATCCAAAAGCTGAGAAGTGCATCTTTATTGGTTACTCTCTGTAGCAAAAAGGGTATAGATGCTATAACCCTGCTACTCGTAAGTTTACTACTGAGCAGAGATGTTGTTTTTTATGAGATGAGTAGCTGGTATAAACCAGTAAATGTGATTGATGATGTAGATGCACAAAATGGTAATACTGCACAGAATTCACAGCAGCAGTCACAAAATATTAGTGGACCTGGAGCGTCCTCTAGCAGTGGTTCACATTCTTCGCCATGGACAGGCAGATTGAGATAAGGAGAATCTTCTCAAAGTAATGCAGATAGTGGTATGCAGGTATCACGAAAAGGAAAAGAGAAGGTTGATCAGCCCATGTTTGATGTGAATGCAGGTCACTCTTATGTGGATGGTGAATCCAGTGGCTCAGAACAGAGCATTGATGATGAGTTGGGTATTCCTTCTATTGTTACACCTGGAGTAAGGAAGACCAGGGATGTTTTGAGAGCACCTGGGAGTAAACCTACTTTGCGCAGGTCTACGAGAACTAGGTATCCTGTGGATAGGCTGAAATATGATGGATTTACAGCCATTCACTATGCATATATGGTCAAAGTGATACAGGAACCAGAACCCACTTCTTTTGAGCAAGCCATGGGAAAAGAAAAATGGGAGAAAGCCATGGATGAAGAAATGGATGCCTTGGAAGCAAATGCTACATGGGAATTGGTACCTTTGCCTAAAGGTAAAAATGCAATTGGCTGTAAGTGGGTTTATAAGGTGAAGCACAATGCAGATGGTTCTGTGAACAGATACAAGGCAAGATTAGTAGTCAAGGGGTATGCACAAACATATGGCATTGACTATGAAGAAACATTCAGTCCGGTTGCAAGGATGGCAACCGTAAGAGCAGTCATAGCTATGGCTCCATCAAAGGGATGGTCTTTACATCAAATGGATGTAAAGAATGCCTTCTTGCATGGTGATTTGCAAGAAGAGGTCTATATGGAGCAGCCACTAGGTTATGTGCATGTTGTTCATCCTGAGTTTTTTTGCAGGTTGAAGAAAGCCTTGTATGGCTTGAAGCAAGCACCTAGAGCATGGTCTGACAAGATAGGACAGTATCTTGTCACTATTGGCTTTCAGATTTCCAAGGTAGATTTCTCACTTTATGTGAGAAAAATAGAGAAAGGTATTATGCTACTTGTCATTTATGTTGATGATTTGATTATGACAGGTGACAGTGATGAAGATATCCTTCATGTGAAAATGCTATTGAAGCACAAGTTTGAGATGAAGGATTTGGGAGAGCTGTGTTATTTCTTGGGCATTGAGGTGATTAGATCACCAAGTGGGATACAGCTCTTGCAGAGGCAGTATGGATTGGACATGCTATCCAAATATGGGATGATAGGCTATAAGCCTATTTCAGTTCCTTTGGAGCAGAATGTGAAGCTGAGCGCAGTTGCAGGTGAGCTTCTGGAAGACCCTACTATGTACAGACGCATAGTAGGAAGCTTGATTTATATGACTATTACCAGGCCAAATTTGAGCTATGCTGTTGGATTGGTAAGTCAGTTTATGCAGGCTCCAAGGAAACCGTATTTGGATGCGGTTAGACGCATACTCAGATATGTGAAGTCCACATTGCAATATGGACTATTTTATGAGACTGGGGTTCAGATACAGTTGCATGGATACACTGATGCTGATTGGGCTGGTAGTATTTCTGATAGACGATCTACCAGTGGATATGTGCTCTCTTTTGGAAGTGCTGCAATCACTTGGAGCAGCAAGAAACAGCCTACAGTTGCCTTGTGGAGCACAGAGGCTGAGTACAGGGGTGCAGCAATGGCTACATGTGAGTTAGCTTGGTTGCATAAGCTACTTTATGATATGCATCAGCCTACAGATGGGCCAGTTGTCATTTATTGTGACAACATGAGTAGTATACACTTGGCAAATAACCCAGTCTATCATGCTAGAACAAAGCACATTGAGATGCATTATCACTATGTGCGGGAGAGGGTTTTACTAGGTCTTATTGATCTAGTTTATGTCAGCACAGAGGATCAGGTAGCTGACATATTCATGAAGGCATTGGGCGCAGAGAAGCTGCGCAAGTTCAGAGACCTGCTTGGTGTGCAGGAATTGGAATTGAGCTCGAGGGGGAGTGTTGAGATATCGAGCTCCACTCGTGATACGCCAGGGTGACCGTTGTGTATTTATGTCACCGACTTGTCAGTTGCAGACGCGGTTGGTACACCACCCATGAATAATAGCTACACGATAGCTATCCTTATCTACTGTAGTTCGTGGCTCAGTTAGTACGCCACCTTAGTTAGTTGAGTTTGGTTTGAGACCCATATATAGGGTTCTTCTATTTCTTTGTAAGAGAGTTCTTTTGGCTTACACAACTAGGAAGAGGAAAACTGTTTTCAGCCTCCACCCTTATGTGTATTCCCCCATTGTGCAAGCAAGAAAGCTTCAAGTGAGACCCCTTCCTTCTCTCCCACAATCGTGACAAACTTATGGTCACTCGTGAGTGTGTTGTTCCTCGTGCACTTGTGCTCAATCAAGCTTTCGGCTTTCCTAAGTGTACTTCAAGTGCGGAAATTCAACCTGAGTGCTGTGAGTAATTCCCCGGCGTCTCCCTCACTCTTGCTCGTTTTGGGCCTGACAGGCTTTGCTACTCTAGTTCCGGCCGTTCTACGGGTCCTAGGGTCCTATGCTACTTCCTGTTGTTCACGCGGGGGTGGATCACTGGGGGAGTGCCCCAGTGTGTCCCTGGATGGGTCAGGTTTTGTTTTGGTTTAACTCTGGGAATCGGACGTCTGATTTATTAGTGGTCCGATTTACCAGTGGTCCGATTGTGGGAATCGGACCAGGTATATCAGGGCTGAGTGGCAGTCTTAAGGTCCACGTGTCCAATTCTCAAAAATCGGACGGGCAAGTATTCCGAGCAAGTGTTCGAAGAATCGGCCAAAGGGGTTCGATTTTGGGCGGTCCAATTCTGGGCATCGGACTGTCAGGTAGTCCGATTCCTAGTGGTCTGATTATGGATGGGTCGGATTCTGGAAATCGGACCGCCGGACAGGTGGTCCAATTGGTGACGTGTATTACTTCGTCCGATCGGACAGGGTGGGTCCGAGTCAGAGCGTCCGAGTGGTCTGAGTGTCCTAGTTGGACAGGTTGGTCCAAGCGTCCGATTCTCAATATCAGACAGGTTGGTCTGAGTGCCACGTGGCACGTCTGATCGGACTAGTTGGTCCGATCCTAGTAGTCAGACAGGTTGTTCCGATCGGATGGTTGTCCGAGTGTCCGATTCTAGGAATCGGACACTGGGTCAGACATCCGAGTCTGTCGGTTCGATGAGCTTGCGCACACGGATTTGCTCTATTTTCTCCAGATGTTTTATCCTATTGGCCATGCGATTAACTAGCGATGGAGTTGAAGTGGTGAGGAGGAGATCGGTTACCTGGAAGTGGCCAAATGCGATGTCCTCCTTGCCCTGGTCGATTGGACGGTTGCCAAGCTCGCTTTCTCTCTCACTCTCTATCTCTCTCGCTCTCCGTTGGTTGGAAATGGGGTTCTCTTGCCCTCCCAGATTTATACCCTGCTAGTTCTTCCCTGAACACTACAGATTCCTTCCCTGGCATTTCCTATGCAGTTACCTTTGCATTTACTCCATTTTTCCTTTTGTTTCCTGTGGTTTTCCCCCTGTTTCACAGAAGTAGCCCTCTGCCTCTTCGTGTGTGATTTCCTACTACTAATCTATCATAAACACAACCTGAATCGAAAGCAAAACACTGAACTAGTTTCTCCATGTTTTCCAATCATCAATAACCAGAATATTCCAAAAAACTTACCTGTTGTGAAGATCGAAAACACCCAACTTCCTACCTATCTCAAGCTTCGTTTCAGGGATGAATACCCTACTTTGATGCTTGATATGAGGCGCGCAAGTGCTCAAGCTTGAATTCGTTGGTCCCGGCAACGGAACCAAAATGTGGGAGCTTTCGCTCAACTGCCAAGTCCCACGGACCGCTTATTGTTTCAAGCGTTCCAAGCGAGCTCTAATGGCTATCTCTCACCTAGCCGACGCGCCGTCGATCCTACAAATGCAGTGAACTTACCTTGATGCTCGATCAAGTACCCTCCTCTCTCTCGCACTCCGGTAGCTCCACGATTCTAGATGCTAGCTCAAGCATCCTCAACCCTCCTCCATCTCCAAGCTCCATCCTCCATAGCCGCGCGCGCAAGAGAAGAGAAGAGAAGAGAAGAGAAGTAGAGAAGAGGAGATGGTGAAGATATTCACTCTCTTGATCCCTCACTCTCATACACACTCACTCCCTCACACTCTCACACTTCCTCTCTCAAGAGCACACATAAGCAAGAAGGGGAGAAGAAGAGAGGAAGAAGAAGACTAGTTTTGCCACACACCAAAGAATGAGCTCCTCATTTACTTTTCAACTTTATATACAAAACCCTACTTCCCTTTTGGGCGGTCATCCCCTTTTCCCTTTTTTACATGGCCGGTCATAGCCTAGGCACTGTTTTCCATTGTCTTTTTATCTTCCTAGCTTCCTTTTCACCGCCCTTCTACATTTACAAATTGCACGGGTGAGAGCCCGCCGACGCTCTTTTACAAGATTTTAGGGTGTGCCTTTTTATTCAAAAATGCGTCTTTCCCTTTTTGTGTTTGCCTTGGACTTTTAAGGTTGTCCTTGCGCTTTTGGCCTTTTCTCCTTTTCTTTCTTCAGTCGGGCTACCTTTTTTCCGCCTTTGCCCTGCGTCTTTTTCACTTTCTTTTGCTTTCTTTGTGTTGGGGTTAACACCTTCGTATCTTGCCCGGTTTCTTGGCCATTTCCCTGTCCGAACTCCAAATTGAGCTCTGAAAAATCCTAGGCATTTGGCTTGACATCCGGCATTGGCCGGTAACTCTTGACAACCCACATGGCAATCTAAAAAATTATCAAAAATCACCAAGTGTTGCTCGGGCGCCTTGAAAGCACTTTGACGCTTAAAATCGTCCTAGGTCGACTGTCGCCTTCGACATTGAATATTTTTCCCTTGATATTCGTAATTTTTAGCTATTTTTAAGCACTTCTCGGCATCAAAACTCCGCTCTCACTCACATCCAGTGATTTGAATTACCATAGCATCAGATATACATAGAGAAAACCAATGTAGCACCTTGCATGCTCTCTCATTCCATAGCCTATGAGCTCTTTTCTATTCATTAGTTGGATTCATTGCAGGCAACTCAGGATCAGCCTCATCTCCTGTACATAGATCCCAATAACCCCTACCAACTAAAAAGTTCTTCATTCTGAATTTCCATAATGCAAAGTTCTTGTTGTCTAACTTCTCTCCAACTATCTGAGTGATATTATCAGTCCCATGTGCATTAGCCATGATGTAATAGACTGTCTGTCAGATATTTAACTACCTGCAAACGAATAAGTATGACTGACCAAGTTCAGTCCACAACAGTTTATGATAGTTTTCTGCAACTATTTGTAGTAAAAAACTAGGGTATTTCAGCCCACTGATAACCCAAAAAGGTCCCAAAACAAATGGTCTAACCCGTAGGTAAAATGATCAATACATATTCTATGTATTTGCTTCAGTTTAAACTCCTGCAACCTCACTGCCAGGGACCAAAGATGCAGTCTGAAAACTGTAAACTGTGTATAACCAACAACAATTTCAAGTCCAAAAACAACATGCATACATGTCATACATGTCCCAAAACTTCCTAGATGGCTGCTAGTACATGTGTCAAGCCATACATAGGCATAGAAGCACAAAGCAGTGCATAACCAGCAAGCACAAATGTCAACTAGTTTGGTTGCAGGTTGCAATCAACCAAAAATCAGCATAACAAGGTTTAAACAGCTCCAAAAAAGTCTTCAAATCATGTCCTACGTTCACTTTGAAGTGATGGGTTCAATACATGAGCATTTGGGTAGGCATAGACTTCATTAATCACTGTCAAGGAATACATGACTGTTCATAACTAGCCCAAGAATTGTCAAAGAAATTATTTTAGGTCTAGATCTGAGTATTCAGCAACATCCAATGCTTTCCACAATCCTCCATACATTCAACATGCATATGTCAGTTCATATAGGTGATAGAAGCTCCAATATGACATGCATTGCTTCAGCAAGATACAATGCTTGCTATTCACTGTGTATGACAATTTTCAGCATGTCAATGATTTTCAAATTTGAGTATTCTGAGCAAGAAATCTCAGCTCCAAGACATTTGATCCAATGTATACATGCTTTGACACATTCTTGTGCTTCAAAGATGCCTTCTGAGTGTAGTACAAGGCTTCTGTATGTCAATAATGACTAAATGCATGATGTCCATTCATTTTCACAGCAGTTCAAAACTGATTACAGATCTGTGTCTATTACTCTAGCTCATAACAGAGCTCCCACACAAGCATTTACCTCTTGTGCTCTTCAGATACCTTCAAGAGTGAGCATACATGCCTTATGAGTCTTGTCCAAGTGCCCCATTTGATGTTTGACAGGTTGCAATCCATCCAACTCAACATGCGCAGTTCACACTGATTCAGTAGGGATTGCTACTATATACAATGGCTGATCTGAGCCTATACAAGGCTTGCATAGGCTCAGTAGAGCCTTTCAAATGCTCCAACAGGGTCTCCAACAGCCTCTTGACCAATGGCTACTCTCCTTCAACAATGCATACTTCTGAGTGACCAAAATAGTGAAAATGACAGTCAGTCCTCTTCTTTTTCCAGCCCTTCAGGTTAGTCTTGAAGTCTTCTTCTGCAATGCTCTACTCCACAAAGCCAAATCCTGTGGATGCTCAGATACCATGTTCAAAGATGAGAGAGAGAGAGACAGGGAAAACACCATATCCATGAGCCTCCAGGCTCTCAATGTCTTTTCTTCATTATGCAACATAACCCTTAACCACACAATACAATGTAATGTAAAACTAGACTGACTAGTCAAGTCACTTACTAACTACTAACCGGACTTATTTAATGTAGTCACATGGAGACAGTTGTACACTAGCTATCACAGATGTCGGTTACACACCAAGACAACCTAACGAGTGGAGCTTGATTTCTAACATAGCTTTGGTCGATGGATGTGCTATAGTGCCGGAGGCTTAGTGATCTTAGGGTCTATAGGTTTAGTAGATTTGGGCTCTGCATGCTTGGGTATGAGGGTCTCTTGGGCCTTGCTTCCTTAATTGTTGTTTGATCTCATGTGAATGGGTTTGAGGGTGGCACTTGAGTAGTGCCCTTGACGGTTTTGGCTTTAGGCACCCATATCCAGTCATTTCCCTCATAATAGTCTTGCGCTTGCAATAAGATTTTGGGAACCCATTGTTGTTTGACCATTTGTCTTCGCCTATATTGCCTTTTCTACGGTCTCCTAGCTCTTGGATGTGAGTTTTTAGCATTGCAAGGTCATGTGTGACTATTTCTAGGAGGCGGGTATTTGTGCTTAGGCATCCATTTGGGTTGTAGTTTGTGAGCCTTAGCTCTAGTTTCTGCAGTTTGCTAGCATTGAGGGTTGGCGGGTTGTGACATGTCACAAGCCCCCTCCTTAGACTGGGTGGTGGGTTGCTCTACAGGTGGTTTTGTAGGCTTTAATGGAGGCATGATGCCCTTTTTGAAAATCGTGATTATTCACACGTTTGCCAATGGCTAGATGAATGCATTGTAAGACTGGTAATCGACATTGCACGGTTTCTAATTTTTAAATGTACGTCCTAATAGCAATTATGTACTTGCATCCTTCGTATTTGGAAACACATAAAAGATCATGGGCAAGCTTTCAAACTCGATAGAGATAGCAATCTTACACTTTTCCAGAAGTGCATATGATCGTGGGTTGAGTTTGGCGTTAGTGGACTACAATTGTGATTTGCCAATTTGAATCCAATGATAGTGGGTTAATATATTAAAATTAGCACCCTCATCGATTGCAAGTAGGCCGAGCTACGTCTTCCTCATTTTCATCTTCAATTTCCATGATAGTGGCCACTTGTACCTTGACAAGGGATTCTAGCAATGGAGGCTCGTGTAGTGGGTGTGTGGAAGGATAGTACTTCTTTATGTGACTGTCATTGAAGAATCCTATGCCCTCACCCTCTAGGGTTTTGAGTTCTACATTACCGGTTCAGCTAATGGTGTGAACTCTAAAAGGTCCTAGTCCTCCAAACTTCACCTTTTTTTTATGACCTTTGATTGAGTACAACAGTACTAAGTCTCCTTGTTCGAATTGTTATTTGATGTGCTTGTCAAACCAACTCTTGCATCGTGTGTTCTCACATATCAGCACATGGGTGGCTAGAAGTCAAGTCCCCGATAAGCATTCTAACTCGATGAAGCACTCTGTCCATGCCTCCCTTCCGTCCCATCTCTCCTAAAGAGCTATTCTCAAGCTTGGAACAAAGAACTCTACAGGTAGAATTACTTTTGTTTTGTAGGTCGACCTGAAGAGAGTCTGTCCCACAACAGTTTTATAGGATGTCAGATAGGCCCACAAGACTTCCATTAGTTTGTTATCCTAGTCACTGCGCAAAGCAAAGACTACTTTGGTCAAGACATTTACTAGAATCTTGTTTTTTGCCTCAGCTTGGCCATTCGCTTGAGGGTAGTACGGTGAGGACTTTTGGTGGATGATCAAAAAGGTGGACAAAAGGTGAGCAATCACTTCATTGATGAAGTGCATGCCTTGATCACTAACCATTTCCATGGGGCAGCCCCGAATTGTGAGATGACTTGCTCCCATAGGAACTTAGTTATGTTCATATCCTCCTAGCTCGTGGTTTCACCCATTTCATGAGATAGTCTGTGGAAACAATGATGTGCTTGGCCTACAAATAGTGCTATGGGACTAATAAGTCAAATGAAGTCAATCCCCCACTTCTTGAACGGTTGTCTTGAAATAATTAGGCTAAAATCCATTTTGTCTTTACGAATAGGTACCTTGGTCTGTTGGCACTTGTCACAATGCTTTACGAATTGTGCTACATATCAAAAAAGGGTAGGCCACCATAGTTGAGACTGCAACACCTTACGAGTTGTCATATCTACACTGAAGTGTCCTCCTACGATTCCCCCATGTGTCCATTCAAGTACGTCATGCATTTCATACTCACACATTCATCTTCACAGCAACCCATCTTGCCCTAACTTGTAGAGTTGGCCTACTATCATACTGATAGGGTTGGACTTGGAGTGGAATTGATAGTAGGCCAACTGATAGGGTTGGACTTTATGAATGATGTGGAATTGACTTGGAGTTTGTCTAAGTGTTCCTTCCAATTAGAGTGAACACATAGATCATCAACAAATACTTCTAACTCTTTTCTAAGCATGTCTTTGAATATGGCACACATGAGTCTTTGGGATGTGGCTAGTGCATTTGTCAACCCAAAGGGCATGACTATATAGGCAAAGACCCCCCACTTATTGGTGGCCAATGTAGCCTTGTGCCTATCATTACGATGTACTTGCACCTAATTGTACCTTGAGAAGTCATCTAGAAAAATGTCGGCCTCTTTACTAGCCACTCGCTTGAGTATATGCTCAATGTACAGCAATGGGTAATTCTCTCTCTTGGTAGCAGCGTTGACTTTCTTGTAGTTGATGCATAGTTTGATCTTTTCTTTTCTTCAATACGATCACTATGGGTGAGACCCAGTCCATGTGCTTAATCTCATAAATGAATCCTCCTCTCAACAATTTATCAATTTCTTATTTGACAGTGTGAGCGTGCTTGGGATTCATAGGATACAATTGCTATGCTTGACCAGCGTTGCATCGGGGGTCATGGGTATATTGTGAGTCACTACACTCAGATCTACCCCTTTTAGCTTGTTGAGGGACCAAGAAAATATATCTATGTACTCCTATAAGAGAGAAATGAGGCTATCTTCCTCCTCCTTAGTCAATTCATCAACTATAAAGGTAGGTCGAGGCATTTTCCCTTCCTTAGCTAGATCAACCTCCTTGACTTTGGCTGCCCTTCTATTGGTTCACTCATCCATCCATGTCATTTGGCTCCTCGCAAGATCATCACCCTATCGCCTTTCTTAAACTTTGTGAATCATTTTGGTAGGTCTTGCGGCATTCTTTGCTCCTTAGCTTGCAGTTCCTTTGACTATCCCTTTCGTTCATCCTTCAACCTTTGGTGCCTTAGGTGGATTGGTAGGTCCCCCTTGGTACGTTTGGTATCTTAGGATCACTATCTAAGGTTACCTCCGACTCAAAATCGGACTCTCTATCTTTGCTATAAGAGAGAGTCTCTCCTAGTGGTTGAAGTTCGGATGGTGACTATGTCCTAAATAATGAAACGGTGCTTGGTTGGGCTAGGTCTACTTACTCATAGTCAATTGCACCTATGTGCTCCAACCATGTGCAATCACAATCCATGCACATGACTCCTCTCTCAATTCTAAAAGTGTTCTTCTTTTGAGGTTTGGAGTCTATCCATATTTGCTCAATTACATGTCCCTCTCAGTGTTCTGTTCTATTGTGTCCCTTTCAGTTTCCTTTTGCTGGTAGAACAATAGTCTTCGTACTCATCATCCAAACTATTTCCCTCTGACTGCTCATCATCTCTTAGGTTCTCGTTTCTAGCCTCACTCTCATTAGTGACTAGGGCCCAATTATACATCAAGTTTAGGTCATGCAATTTAGCCCACTTCCACTTAGGTTCATTCATGAGATCCTTGAGAGGTTTCAAGTTATCACCAAGGTTGTCGGCTAACTTGCTCATCGTGTTCTCCAAGACCTCGTGGAGTTCTATCCTATGGCAAGGGACATTGAACCTGATAGTTTTGGATTGGTCGCAAGAGCTTTCGGTCATCATGCAGAGTGGCACTATAGGCTCCTTCTTGGATACTCTCACTTAGGGTTCTCAATTACCCGTCTAAGTTTTAGGGTCTTCTCCTACACTGGTGGGTTCATTTAGTCTCTTAAGTTTGAGTGAGTTTGTTGTTATTTACACATGTAATCCTCAATTTATTATCATTGTGTGTGTGTGTGTGTGTGCACGCCCGCGCGTGTGTGCTTGCTCTTTTCCATGTACTGTGCGAAATCAAGTTTTCAGCTTTTCCTCAAGTGCACTTCAAGTGTTGAAAAACAATGTGAGGTGCAATGCAGATTCGTAAATGTAGCTTTAGCACTCCCGCCTACATTTTGGGGCACTGATAGGGTTTCTCGATCAATGGCCACTCGTGCTGGTCTCTAGGGTTTGTGTTGTGTCCTTCCACTCATTCAAGGTCTAATTAAGGGTCTGCAGCTTAGTTTGGTGCTCTCAACGGGGTGGATAGCTAGCAAGTTGGCTAGCATCATTGCTAGATTTGCAATTCACTAGCTCTCTCATTTCTTGCACCAAAAAGGTGTTGTGTTTGTATGTATCGCTCTCGGGGGTTCATCCAACTATGGTCCAAGTCAGTCACGGTCTATAGATGTCAAATCTGACAAATTCTAGATTCAACCAAATAGGTCTGAATTGTAGGGTCTGAGCGTCAGATTCGGCTCTTCCGAATGGCCTAGGGCTAGCCTAGGGCCAAATGATATCAGGGTTGAATTTGAGGGCCGAGTGACCAAGGATCAAACGTAAGGCCATCTAAATGCCACATGGCAAGGTGGGCCAAATGGCGGATCATCTGAAACGAATGGACCGAATGTCCAATTGAAGCGTTGGAATGTGATTGGGCCGAATGGCTGAGGGCTGATTCTAGGGCTCTCATCCCAGAGTGGCCATCCAAATCTGGGACTCGAATAGGCCGAGTGTGATGTTGTGTGGCAACAACAGAAGCAATTTTCACTTCATGTGTGTGATCTATAGCATGTTAGGTGGCAAGCACTTCCACAATAGATCAATGGACAAAGGTCAAGGTCCGTATATACCTAGCATGCTCGAAAAACTCCAAAGCAAATCGATTGATTCGTTGCAAGGGTTTGGTCTCTCTCTCTCTCTCTCTCTCTCTCTCTCTCTCTATATATATATATATATATATATATATATACTACTGTTGCAAATGAGCTCTCCCTTGTCCTCTTGGGCTTTAAACCCTTTCCTTGACCTTCCCGATTTCTCCCCTTGCAACATTAACACATCTAAGCACTCTTTTTCCCCATTTCTCCCTTTTTTGGGCTATGTTTGGGTCTGTTTTAGAGCAAGACCCTAAAGTTTTCATTCCTTTTATTTCTTACTCCTATCCTACTCTAAATGCATCAAAAATCAAAACCCAAATATTGAAATGATTTCTAATACTTGCCTAGTCATCAAAACACTAAAATACTTACTTGTTGTGAAGATTGAAACCCCAAAATCTCCTACCTATCTCAAGCTCCAGTTCGAGGATGAAACCCTTACTTTGTCACTCGATTTGAGGCACGCAAGTGCTCACGCTTGAATCTGTTTGTCCTGGCAACAATAAAACCAAAATGTAGTGGGAGCTCACACTCAACCGCCAAGACCCATGGATTGCTTATTCTTTCAAGTGTTTCAAGCAAGCACAAATGGCTATCTCTCACCTAGTTGATGTGCCTTCGATCCTACGGGGCCGAAACGAGTAGACTCCTCCCTCAAGCAACCCGATAGCTCCACAATTCTAGATGCAAGCTTAAGCAACCTCAAGCCTCCACCTTCAAGCTCCATCCTCCATAGACATGTGTGAGACAAGAGAAGAAAAGAAGAGAGGAAATGATGGACAGCTTCTTCTCCTTAATCCCTCACCCTCACACTCTCACACACCCTCTCTCAAGCACACACAAGCAAGCAAGAAGAGAGAAGAGAGAAGAGAGAAGAAGAGAAGAAGAGAAGAAGAGAAGAAGAGAAGAAGAAGAGATCACTTTTGCCACACACCAAAGAATGAGCTTCTCATTCACTTATTGAGTTTATATACAAAACCCTAATCCCTTTTGGGCAGTCATCCCCTTTTTTATATGGCCGGCCTAGGCCCTATTTCTTATTGTCTTTCTATTATCATAGCTTCCTTTCTACCACCTGTCTACCCTTACAATTTTCACAAGAGGGACCCTGGTGCTCTTTTATAAGGATTTTGGTTGCGCCTTTACATTCAAAGCTGCACCTTCTATTTTTTAGCACTTTTTGGGCTCCAGTGGGGCTATGCCTTGGACTTCTTGTGGTCATGCCTGCGTTTTTGGGTGCTTGCAGGCCTAACTTCCTTTTGGGCTGCCTCTTTCAACTCTCGACTTGCACTTTTTCACTTTTTTTCTTTTTCTTGTGCTGAGGTTAACAAGGGTTTTGAGTATCCTAGAGGGGCTTTACTCACTACTACTTATAGTGTGTCTTGTTAAGGGGTGCAAGGCCTCTGGAAAGGCATATGTATGTTCTCTAGGTTATTTTTAGCATTTCATCTTACTTAGTTGCATGCTGTGTTGGGTTTGAGTCTTGACTGCTTCAATCATCCACAAGGCCTTGCTAGGTGTTGAGGCTTGAATTACACCTTAGTTATTGCACCTTAGTACTTTAGTATGCACATAGGTGTTTAGTTTATCATATGTAAAGCAACCTTCCAATGTCATGAGATGTTGTGTGAAGGGTGGCAACTGTCTTGATGTACCCCTTTTTGTATCTTTTTGTATTTATCTTCAATGGGAATGAAATATCTTCAATATAGCACCCTGTGAGGGTTGCTGATAGTGGATTTTACATTCTTGTCTTTTTCTCTTGAATTTCTAATGCTCTTAACTATGATTTCTTGATTTAGGAAATAATTGAGCAATATTTTTCATGATAGTGTATTAATGTACTCGATTATGTTGTATACTTCATGTTTGTATAGGATTTCTGAAAATTGTGTTGCTTATGGTTATTTTCCTATTTTGGAAGTTGTAGGTAGTGATATGGATATTTTAGGCAGATTTTTATTTGTACTAATTATGATAGGCCATTACACGATTGATGAATGTTTGGAGCAATGTAAATGAGATGACCAAGAGCTACAATGCAGTCTACATGTAGTACCTTTAGCCCTCAAAATTTGCTGAAATTTGTGGTAGTTTCTTGGGAAATATTTCTCAATATAAGAACAATGCATAATGGTTGTAGCCAAGCTCCCTTTGATCCTATTAGGTTTCTATGTAGTCCATTCTTGAAGAAAGAAGAAGATTAAAAATGGAGATAGAGATTTCTTGCTATAAATTCTATGGAAGCTTGAGAGAATGAAGAAAAAGATGATCTCTTGAAAAAATAGCTAGATTTTAAACCTTCCATAACTTCTATAAACATCCCTTTTACCAAAATATCTCTACAATTTACTCTTAAAGAGTGAGAAGCTACTATTTTGATCTTGATGCTACCAAACTTATCCAAGCCTCCTATGAATAGCTCCTGATGTGGTGTTTATGGAAGACTTGCTAGTCTACATTGCTATCCACAATCCATAGCTTGTATCTGCTATACATGTTGCTGCTATAGATTCATTGAGAGAAAAATAGGAAATTTTGATATAGAAAGTAATTGAAAATGGATCAAAGGCTAAAGTCTTGATACCATTTGTCAAGAATACAAAGGAGAGAGAAGAGATAAAGATTGCAAAATAGAGAGAAAAAGAAGAGAGAAAGATAGATGAAGAGAGAGAAATACAAAAAGAAGAGGGCGAAGGTGAGAGCAGCCGTGAAATGTGTCCAAGAAGATAAGATGAAATGGACTTTTGATTATTACTCATAATGATTTAAAAAATAGCCCTCTTAATATCCTTTATACCAAGCTACTGTCATTGGTATTTTCTCCTTATTTTTCCCCAAAAATACTAATGTCTTTTCACTTCTTTATATAAAATAATTGTTTGCATTCCATGTAGTGCTTCCTTAACATAATATCCTTTGATGCTCTAATCACTTATTTAATAAACTAAATCAATAGTCATAATAAGAACTATCTTGGATCATCTTACAATGCTTCCTAAACTTCTAAAACTAATCAAATAGGAAATAGCCACTTTAGCATACCCTTGAGCATGTGCACGTGTGATAAAAGTCACATTATCTCTAGAACGTTTTGTGATCCCTTGAGTTTCTTAGGTTCATACGAGTTAAATGATGTATTCCTTGTCCTTTCATAATCACATCATCTAGCAAGGCACATTGAAAAGAATTTTTGAAAAACATAAGGATGTTTAATGTGATGTATTCACACCAAATGTTTTGTTCAATATGAAAAAAAAAATGAAACTTATGGATTTAAACATGTTAAAATGTAAATCATGATCAATTTAACATGTTTTTTCAGCTGTAGGAAAAACTCGTGTGGTTAATATAAATAGGTACCTAGTAAATTGTTAGCAAAAAAAAACCGACAAAGATGTATCTCAAAATAATGTTTCAATGGGAGCTTGTATGCTCAATAGTTTTCTTAGAGCTCGATGTTAATAAACTATGACTAGTTACAAAGGAATGTTTCAAAGCAGGAGCTTGTATACTATGTACATTTCTTAGAGCTCAATGTTAATAAACTATGACTAGTTATTAGTCCCTTAAGTACATTACTAAAAGCCTCAAACATTCATTTATGTGACAAATGAGGGCACATTGCTTCAATTTCATGGAGCTCAATGTTCATAAACTATGACAAGTTAATATTACTCTTCTAAGCACATTAATAAAAGCCTCAAACATCCTTTCATGTGAAAATTAATCTAGTGATCACATCACACATAAATTATGATATTGAATACGTTTTCATATTGCTTGCACCAAAGGCCACAAAAACATGTCTTAAAAGGTTTACTGGTTAAAAGTATGAAAGATAAACATTTCCATATGTCATAATAAGCTACATGGCAATTAGTAGTTTTATTTTCCAAAACATAGATACTGTAGAAAGAGAGCAACAAGCATGTGTCCAATAGAGGGTTACAACTTGTAAGCACGAGAGAATAGGGTGAATAACATTTGAAATAAAGTGAATATGTCAAAATCCTAGTAGCATAATTGACCTAGAAAGAACATGATTTACACAATTTTCAGTTAGAACATCTTGTTCCGAAATGGTTCATGTTTCTAAACAATAAATATGAACAACATGAAATAATGGAAGGATAGTGTAGTTATCATTACATACACATGCACAATAAAATGTATGAATGTATGCATAAACTATTGGATGCGCATACTATGTTGCGCACACCTAACTATTGAATGTACATACTATGTTGCACATGGCAAACACAAATGTAAACAAGAATGCACAAGTGCACATGAGCGTAACCCTTTTGAAGGTGGTCCTTCTTTTTTGGTAGAGCTGATCCTGTTTTTGGTTGTCTTTGAAACAACATAGTTGACAATGTAGATACTATAGTTTGTCTTTCATTCTCAAAGTGTTCTTTTTTATAGCTAAGGATCTTGTTTTGTAATTTCATGTTAGGTTTTGGATTATGTGCTTCATATGGTTGTGTAGCTTGACTACTTTTTAAAGGTGTCCCATGTTATTTAATGTAGACAGGGTCTATGAGTTATGATACAAGGTGCAATTACACATGTGGAATCTCTAGCTAAATGGTTTTAACTAGAGAGTGGCGCAGTAAAGGACATTGATCCAATTATGTCATTGTTATGTGACATTACTAGTAACAATAGATGTCCCTGTTGATGAAAGATTTATTAATTATGCATCATATATAGTGAATCATGGCTAGAAATGTGTAACCTCACCAAAATAAAAAATACAATTATGTGTAATGTGAATCAAATCTCATCATGAGATATTTATAAAAATCAAGTTCATGAGGATATGTGTTTATAGTAAATCATAAGTAGATCATGTTCCTAAGTGTATAAGGTCAACATGTGACTTTTATCACATCACATAACTACATTTTCAACATCAAGCAAAGGCCCTACTTAATTTAACGCAGATGTAGCATATCAATCTCAATATCTAAAGAACTCTCTAATATTTTCAATGCTCTATAGGACCACATGATCAACACTTGGATTAAAATACTTAGGCTCTAATTTTTGTGGTCTAATTGGTTTTGAGATATAACTACAAGTACCTTCTACTTTCTCCACAAGAACAAAGATTGTTTCCAAAGGCTTCAAAAAGGTATGCATATGTTATTTCTAGGTTGCATCCTTGACAAGGGATGCATACACCAAAACAATGATGGCCACACTCAGTGCCAACATGAACAACCCTCAATCCATAAATCTTCCCTCATTATCTTGAAACAAGGGTTTTGTTCCAACTTACATCAAGAAATGTTAGTTTCCACTCCCTATTCATAGACATCATAAAGATGTCTACATTACTCCATGTATATGAGTGTATTTAAGAGTCACCCTTTTCACTCTATATTCTAAAAGTAGATAGAAAAAATATGTCTACATATCCATGCATGTGATTGATCCGCCCAGTGAAAATTTTTCCCTATTCATGAGATATAGTTGTTGTGCATGTGTGATATATGCGCTTTTATGTGGCAAAATTGACTCATGTATCTAAAAGTTAACCCACTCAAAAGTTCACTAATGTGATGCACATGCAAAAAGTAAAAATTGTTATTTCATATTTAACCTATAAAACTCATTTCGATGTGCAAATAAAATGTCTATATCAAGTCACATATACAAAAAGGAGAGAGTGCACACAATATGTAGAAAACAATAGACGTGTTTAAACATGCCAAAAATCACCAAAAACCACGTGTGAATTTTAAAGGCTTGGGGCAAAGCATGTATATTAAAAATTGTCAAAATGATCTTGAATCACTTAACTAAGAGGCCCTAATTATGTGAATATACACACATTCGAATGTTATATGTTGTCAAAAACATGAAAAAATGAATAGCAAAAATAGTTATAAGAAATTGCAAATTATGCATCATGTCAATAATTAGGGTTAGCAATGAAAAATTGCAAGCACTAATGAAAAAAATATCTAATTGAAGTGGAGATTCATTCAATTAAATTTTAGGTTGTGTTTCATGACATGTGAATTTACTACAAGATGCTAGTAGCATAACTCAATGTTCAATAGTCTTCCAAATCCACCCAACCTTTTCAACATGACAAAAAACGATGAAGCCTTCACATTTTTCACTTTGTACTTATTTAGATTCCTAGCATTGATATTTATCTTAGATTTGATGTATTCACTTTTTACTTATATAGGATGATCTATTCACATTCTTCACTTTGTACTTATTCATATTTCTAACCTTTGTCTTTCTGAGATAAGACTCAACCTTAGGGAATGATGTAGTGAAACACCTATTGAAGTAGCTCTTTTATGAAACATGTAGAGATGTAAAATGATGTCCTAATCCTATATCTACCATTGTTAAGCTTCCATAACTAGGAAATTGGGGAGGGAATTCCCTATAGAAATGATGTTAAAACCCCAAATATTTAACACTAGTCTTGTAGCAAACAAGCCACTTTTTTGGCAAATCAAAGCCTCTATAATAAATTCCATTTCTCATCAAAATGAGAAAGATTAAGAAGAAATTATTATAAGGAGATGTGACCAGCACAAGATAGTAGTTGAATAAAATAGTAAGGTTCAAAACAAGCTAGGAAGTGTATATTTCTATGTCCACCTTTGAGACCATTCTTGTAGAAAATAAAAGAAATTTAATGTTTCTAAGAAAAATCATCTCAAAAAAGGATGTTATGACACTTATGTCTTGAGCTTGCATTTCTCTTTTCCATTTTGGATTTTGTTCCAATGGGAGTACTTTTCCATTTCATTGCAAAGCTTGATTTATTAGGGACAGTGGTGGTGGGCATCTCTTGCTTGTATATAATGCTTAGTTGATTTTGGCATGCACTATCCATGTAGACATTCTCTAGGATGATTTATCTTTGATTTGTACTCCTAGTACTTTCTCACGTAAGATAAGTTTGTCAACCTTGGATATATGCTATGTTTATGTACATGAGCTTCACTATTCATATGTAATGAGTTTGGTTGTAGTTATTGGATCTCCCTGTTGCTTGAGAGGTATCTTATGCACAATGAGCTTATGTATATGGTTATCCTATTGGTTGGGATGCATCTATATTACTAACATCTTTGGGCCTCTGGCAATATTTGGTATCTTGGTAGTTTATGCTCTTTCTTAACATTGCTAGTTGCATTGTATATTTCGGTTGCTACCAGGATTCCGTAGTGGGAGCTTTGTATCTTGGTCTTTTGTCTATAGTTGCATGTTCGTTTACTATAGCTTTATGGATGACAATGCTCAAATTTAGTTTTGAGTTAGTTTGTTGAGAGAAAACACTTGGTTTGCACATTCTAGTGCATTCATTTTGGATAGTTATACATGGGTCGTACCCCATCTCTTGCATTTTGTTTTGGGATGATTTTGGGGTATTTTACTATTATTATAATAGCCCATTCACTCTTTGCTTTGCAGTTATTATGGCATCTAATTTTGGGGAATAGTGTCATTTTCAACATAAACAACTTGGATGGCAACTCCTTTAATCATTGGAACACCCAAATATGGTAAGTTTTGGTTCAAAATAAGAAAATTAGATATTGAAATACAAAGGTATAAATCCCAAAGAGTTTAATGTAGAGACTTGGGTTGATCTTGATGAGTTATCCAAGTCCGCTATTATCTTGTCTTTGTCAAAGCACGTTTATTTTAATAACATTAAATGTAGTGGCAATCAACCACCAAGACCTATGGATCGCTTATTGCTTCAAGCATTCCAAGCCACGCACTAATGGCTACCTTTCACATAGCTAGCATGCTATCCATCTCTATGGGTGTATTGAGCTTAGCTCCATGCCCAATCAAGTTACCTCCTCTCCCGAGCACTCCAGTAGCTCCACGATCCAAGTGCAAGCTTCAAGCAAGCTCCCTCCTCAAGCTCCACACTCCAAGCTTCATTGCCATGAGCAAGAGAAGAGAAGAGAAGAGAAGAGAAGAGAAGAAGAGAGGAGAAGATGGAGAGCTTCACCACCACGTGTCATGCCGCTACATGCACACCGTGTAAAAAAATCTAGAGTGTGGCTTCCTTTTAGATTTAGAGAGCCAATGCCATTTTAGACATTAGTGTTAGTGTCCATGGTTCAAAAAAATTAGATTTTAGTCAATTTTTTATCTTCTAGATATTATCTCTTGTAAAAAATCCATAAAACTATAGACAACTTCTAGATTAGGATGACATGTAAAAGAAAACATGTAGCTTTTAGCTAATTTGAGAGGATTTTATGTAAAAAGAGAGATTAGCAAAATCGCACGATGTGTGATTACTGTTTTCAGGCAGTGAACAATACTCTGAAAGTGGGAGATAAAGAATGAGTGATCTAACATGATTCTGATCAGGTGTCCTGCTATTTAACCCCCCTTTCAGAGTCATTGGAAGCATCAGATTGGTGATCTTAGCAGCATAGAGGAAGGTATTATTTTGTACACGTTTTTATCTATTAGAGTTATATTTTCTCATAATGCTGAAAGAAACTGACAGGCTTCATCTCTGTTAGTATTCTTCTATATTTTCTAATTCTTTTTGGGAGTATTCTTCTACATCTTCAATCTCTTCGAGCCCCTTCTCTTCCATCTACTCCTCTCCTTGAATCTACCTACACCCTGATGTCTCTTATCTTCAAGAACTTGGCTTGAAACCTTCAACCCTTCTCTTATCTCTACCATCTTCGAAGTCTAAGCTCTTGAACCCCCATACATTCTTCTCTTGCAAACCCCTGTGGTGACCTTCAACCCTACGCACTATGAACCCGACATGAAGGTCGGTATAAGAGAACTCCAAGATGGGGGATTCTTCAGGAGATACTCTACAACAATTGGTGCGCATACTGCAGCGGACTCAGCAACAACAAATCCAAATGTTACAACAACAACAACAAAGGCAAGATGAAGAGAAGATTGATTCCACAGCTATCAAGGTCCTAGAGGAAGTTGGGTGTGAATTAAAACAATTTAATGGTCAAATGTCTCTATTTTTATTCACTTATATGTTGAAAAAATACTCTTCTTTGGTGTACCACAACATGCATGGAGCCGTTATTTTGCCAGACTAGCCAAGCATGGTCTTCAAGAAAGAATCCATGGTCTTTTTCAACAAGATGCGGATTGGGCTACATTTAAAAAAGCCCTACGCAAAGAATTCTTCTTAGAAGACTCTGGCCTAATGACGAAGAAAAGTTTCACTAAATGGGTTGAAAAACCCAACAAAGGTTTAGCTGTAACAACTCTATACCATGAGTTTGAAAGTAAATTTGGACAACTTGATGCGAAGACCAACAAAGTATGGAAGGTCATAAGATAGAATTATTCCTTAAGGCTACAGATCCCATTTTGCAAGAGAAGCTTGTCCATCGCCTAGAAGATGCTACCTCCAAATCAGGAGTCAAGACTGCATGGACAGATGTTACTGATGTAGTTAACATGATTGCTTGAAGAGAGCGGATGCGACTAAGATTGGGCTCTACTTCAACTTCAACAACTCCATTGATGGAGCTTGTTCCACCTTCAAAATCCCCTATTCCTTTGACTAATCAACCTACTCTTTCTTCTTCTGTTCCTTCTAAAAATGATGTAATGGATGAACTCATTAAAAGCATGTGTGACCTTCATTTGAATCTTACAGAAATTAGTTCCAAAGTAGAGAAGCTGGATGTCAAAGTCGAAGAGCGAGGACAAGCATAAACTCAAAGACACATGAGAGAAGGCTTTAAGAGGCGTTGTATTTGGTGTGACAGCCAACAACATGACAAGAGGGAGTGTTTTGCCTTCCATGAGGCTGAAGCACAGAAGCTCATCTTTTGGAAAGACGGAAAAATTCATGCGACTGAAACTGGTCTTCCACTGGAGCCAAATTTTGGCAATGGTGGAATGAAGAAAAGATTAGAAGATTTAGATGTAAATAATGCCTATGCAGCAATTGATGCAGCTACCTATGGGCTACAAATTGAGCCAATTAATTCAAGTTTGAAAGCATGTAAAGCTAATGTACAATGTAAAGTACAGATGCAGGCACTAGATCAAATGGAACGTGGTAAAGCAACCAAAGAAGATTTGGCTAATGCCAGTCAATATATTCGAGGAATAACTGGTTGGAAAGAATCGGTAGATTCTTTTTCTACCTTTGCACATTTGGCTGACATCAATCATAAAGAAGTCTTGATTGAAGAAAAGAGAAGAAGAGAAGATGAACCAGGGCCTTCCTCTTCTGGCCCTCCAAAACTGGTAACTAGAAGAACACTTGAACAACCAAATCTTGTTGAAAATATGACCCCAGATCAAGAGATGGAAGATGCACCACAAACAAAGAAGACCGAAAAAAAGAAGAAATGCAAGTAGCCAGGCTACAAATTGCAATCTGACATAGAATCTACAACCGATCTCAAACGAGTCCTAAAAGAACAAATTCTAGGAAGCAAAATTGAATTCACCTTAGGCGAAATTCTGGGAATTGCCAAAAGTGAATTCCATGATGTAATTATTAATGTAATCAAAAGGAAAAGACAATATGTTGGTGATGAAGAAACAATGCATGCTTTTTTGCAAGTTCTTCAAGTTTTTGTGCAGGATGAAGAGAAGTTGACTTCACAAGGAATTCAACTTGAAGCCGTTAAAGAAGTAATTGCAACAATTGATGCTGAAGATAAAGAAAACATAAATGCAAAAATTAAAGAAGTGAAAGTTGAAAATGTAATGGTCGACTGGTCCAAACCAGTTGGGTAGCCCACCTCTCAAAAAGAAGGCCGTCTACAACACATGCATGAGGAAGAAGAGGCTCAGTTCATTCCAAGCAGTCACTGCTCCCCCGTACGCATTGGGCAAGAGCAACAATGGAGACAATTGTCAAAATTGGAGAAAAAGAAACACCATGTATTGCACTCTTAGACCATGGCTCAAAGATAAACGTCATGGCAAGGAGAGTCTTTATGAAAGTGGTAGATGGCCCATAGATGTTGATCGAAGTTGGTAAATGAGAGCTGCAAACAAATCTTCTGGAGAGTTATATGCTGCATGTCCTAATGTGTAGGTAACTATTCGAGACATAAAAGACCATTTTTAATTTTTTTTTCAAGACTCTTGTAGTTACCCTATCATTCCTGGGCAACCTTACATTTCTGAAGCCCACTTCGAAACAAAACCTCTTGATGATGGTTCTTCCTATGTTCGAATTCGAAGCAAGGATAATAAACGAGCTGTCCAATTTCTTACTCTGTGTGTTAACCATCATCGAAACAAAGATTGACTGAGTGATTATCATGTGCCTCCTAACACCCGAGAATTCAAGGGTTTTCGGGCTGCACTACTATAAAGGGAGGCTATGGTAGTGCATCATGTAAAAATATTGAACCTCCTCATGCAACAGAAACTATGTCTCTAGCAAATTTATATGTGTGTACAGCCAATAGTATGGGTTGTTATAAGTCTCTTCTGGCCATGACTAAGGCTGAAAGAAAATATTTATGTCATGTAAAAAGAGAGCTGAAAACTTATGACATGATGGCTGAAAATGAAGATATTTCAAGCATTTTTTTTTTACTGATTACTACTAACACATTGACTGAAATATATACAGCTGCTCATGCAAATAATCAAGCAGAAAATCAGTCCATAGAAGTATGTACATTGGATTTTTATCAAACAATTTAAGAATTTGTTGAGCAGGAAGACAATGGTTTACTCAACAAGGCTGAAGCACAAGTAGAGACAAAATACAAGACAATGGATAAGAAAGTCTGTGGCAGTCCCACTGCCTCATGAAAGTGAAGGGCTCACTGATAGGGTAGCAAATCAGCCAAGTCTTCGTGAACCTTCCAACATTGGTCACAAGTTCACATCTGAAAGTATAAAAGAGCTCAAAATAGGTGAAATTTCTTTCCTTTCGCCGGTTGAAAAACACTCTTTTATGCAAATGCTAATGAAACATGGAAAAGCTTTTTCATTTCAACCAAGTGAAATAGGCTGTGTGGATCCAAATATTGTGGCTCCTATGGTTATTTTTACGGTCCCACATGTGCCTTGGAACCTCAAGCCCGTTCCCATTCCAAGGGCGTATCTGCCCAAATTTTTGTAAATGAGAAGATCAAAATGAATATTTTAGAACCTTCTTCAGCACCTGGTTTACCGTACCTAAGAAAAATGGATCTTTACGATTCATTCAAGATCTACGGTTTGTCAATCGTGTCACAATCCGAAATGTTGGTTCGGGTCCAATTGTTGATGAGTTTACTGAAGCTTTTATAGGTAGAGCAATTTATTCTATGGACAATCTATATTCCGATTTCAGCTTTCATTAGAAAGCTGAGACATTACCACAATGAAGACACCTCTTGGATTGGTCCGCATGTGCACTCTACCACAAGGTGCAACAAACTTCATAGCCCATATGATGAATACCATGCACAAAGTCTTAAGGGACTTTATTCCACAACTTACTCTTCCATTTCTTGATGATGTACCTATCAAGGGATGTGACTCAATGAAAAGAATGAGGAGCTTGACAAAGATGGTTGCATGACATTTGTAGTTAACCATATTCATGATTGTGACAGGATTTTGACAAGGCTAGAAGAGGTACATCTTACCCTTTCTAGAGCTAAGTCGATTTTTGGAGTAGAAGAAGTCCTAGTGGTTGGTCATGTATGTGGCCCCTATGGACTCAAATCTTCTCCAATCAAGATAGATGCCATCAGTAGAATGCAAGAAAAATGCACAAATGTTTGAGAGGTGAGAAGATTTCTTGGCGCATGTGTATTCTATCTCATATGGATACCATATTTTGCTCATGTAGCCAAAAATCTTTATCAATTATTAAGAAAAGGCCAAAGATTCTCTTGGAATAAAGAACATACTCTCACTATGTGTAAATTAAAGAAGCTATTAATTTCAGCCCCCACTCCAAAAGGACCGACTATTCAAATGGTCAACCCATCATCCTTACTATGGATATAAGTCCCCTTGGGATAGGATGGGCTGTTGGCCAAGAGGATCTTGAAGGTAACAGGTATGCAATTCGTTTTGGAGCAAAAGTTCTCAATGAACATCAAAGAAAGTATGCACAAGTAAAAAGGGAATTGTGGGGAGTTGTAACAACATTAAAGTGTGATCATGAATACTTTATAGGTGCTTCCATAGTGGTAGAAACTGATTGTCTTCCACTCTTGGGCATGATTGCCAATTGCTCTACACCCAACATTGCTATGCTAAGATGGATTGCATATATTAAGTCTCTCAACCTCGAATTAAAGCATATTGCAAGAAAGGCGAATCCAGCTGACATGCTATCATGTGTAAGATATGACAATGAAGAAGAGCTGATGGAAGAAGATGAAGTTGAAGAATCTATACTTGTTGAATTTCATTCCATCGCTGCTCAAAATACCTTTTCAATTACTGCATATACTGGCCCAAAGCTGAAAACAACAAGATGGTCAACTAGAAGCCAGCATGCTCATTGAATTGCTCAAGTTCTAGTTCATTTCCTTGAAGAAGATTATGAAGAAGATTGGCTAAAGGCTAAAGATCAGCCAATATTTGAGCACAATGAAGAAGAAGGAGACTTGGACTAATGAGGAGTTAAAACATATCAAGAGGAAAGCTTATGGTTTTTTTCTTAAAGAATGACATCTATGGAAGCACACAAAGAAGAAGAAAGGAGCGCCTGTCCGAGTTTTAGGTAACAAAATATTGCAACAATAGGTAATGAATGAATTTCATGAAAGCCTGTGGGCTAGCCATAAAGGCATATGGGGAACCTTTAGTAAAGTCAAAGAAAAATATTGGTGGCAAAACATGTATCGGGACATAGCACATTTTGTTGAAACCTGTTATGTGTGTCAAATGTATTCTATGGTCAAGCATCAAGATGGGTTACAACCAACTTATCCTTTGTCTATACATTATAGATGGGTTATTGATTTATAACCATGCCTATAGGAATATGGAATATGCGGTATTTAGTGCTTGAAAGAGAGGATCTAACCAATCAAGTTGAAGGCAAAGCCTTAACAACCAAATCCACTCAAGTTGTTTGTCGTTTTTTGCTTGAAGAAGTGTTTTGTAGATATGGTTGTGTGGGTAAAGTAATTGCAGATAGAGGAGAGTTGGATGTTGATGAGGCACGCAACTTCTTTGCTCAATTGGGTATTAAGTTGGCTTTAACATCATCCTACAACCTTGAAGGCAATGGAAAGAGTGAGAGAGGTCATTAACCTATTCTCAAACCTCTAGCAAAGTCTTGTAGAGGAAAGATCAAAGACTGGCCTAAAATGCTATCTTTTGCATTATGGGCTAATCGGACTACTCACAGTTCAGTGACTGGCTATATGCCAACTAAACTTATGCATGGACAACAACGAACTATGCCAAGTAAAGAATCTATTCTCACATGGAGTCTTCTACCTTGGGAGGAAGGCATCAGTAGAGAAGAGCTGCTGACTTTGTGTAAAATATTACACGGCGCAGCGAACAAAATCTGAGAAAGAGATAGAGAGTACACAACAGATAAGAGGAGAATCAGTAAATTCTTTAACTCCAAACAACTGATACAAAGATGGCTCTGTCCACCCGTGCGCTTCCACTGTGTGAAGCTTAGATGGCGATCTAGACAGAAGATAGGTGAAGAGCTTAAGGCTAGCTGGAACAACAACTCTGACTGGGTGAAAGATGAGTGTTAGATGGCTGCGAAGGGGTTTAGCTTTTATAGCCCGCGAAGGTCGTTAGGTCGGCCTGCTGACCGACCTACCATATGAGCCTCCACTAGTCGGAGAGGGAATATTCCAGGGAATATTCCCTTTACCATCGGGCCCCACAATAGGGGCCCCTTTTAACTCCCTTACCATGCAACTCAATGCAATGTGCCTCGAGTTGCTACCAGCTTAACCACTCCGTCTAACCCAAAGATTAGACCCACAACAGTCACCTTTTTGCCATCCGGTCACATAGACCTCATCTGATATACAAGTCAGGACTCAACCAATGTCCGGGCTCACATTTGGCTTCTCCTCATAATGGGGGCCTTACAACTTTGAGCACCATGGATCATTGGTAGCACCTAATGAGGGTGGGGCATTAATCATATCTAACACCCCCCCTCAATGTCCACCCATAGGTGAACTATCTCCTCAGCCCAATGCCAAGTCTCTGAAGATGAACTTGAAGCAGATCCTTCATAAGTGCTTTGGTGAAGATATCTTCTCCATTCTCCTTTGTTGGACAGTAGACCAATTCCACTATCCCATCCTCCATCAAATCACGCACATAGTGATATTGGATCTCTATATGTTTGGTGCGTGCATGAAACACTGGATTTTTAGCAATGGCGATGCAACTCTGATTGTCACATCTCAGCACAGTTGGTTCTTCATCCTGCACTCCCATATGCCATAGAATCCTTCTCAACCATACGGCCTCACATGCAGCAAAACAAGCTGCCTTGTACTCTGCTTCGGTAGAAGACAGTGCCATTGTTGGTTGCTTCTTACTAATCCAAGAGAAAATTCCTGAACCCAAAGAGAAACAATAACCAGAAACTGACTTCCTGGAATCAATGTCTCCTGCCCAATCTGAGTCACAATTCCCCACAAGAGAAGTTCCGAAACTGTATGTGATACCATAGTCAAGAGTTTTCTTCAAGTATCTGAGCACCCACATCCCAGCCTTCCAATGACTCTCATGAGGTTTGTTTGAGAACCTGCTCAAAACACCAACAACAAAACTGATATCTGGTCTAGCGTTACACAAGTAGATCAGACTGCTGACCAACCTCCTATACCTCCCAATGTCTGCTAATGCTGATGTATCCTCGACGGATAACTTTGCATTCACCTCCATAGGTGTAGCTATCTCCTTGCACTCGGTCATGCCAAATGCCTTCAAGATCTCCCATGCATACTTCTTCTGAGAGATGAAGATCTTTCCTGGCTCTTGCCAGACTTCAATCCCCAAACAATAGTGTAGCAAGCCCAAGTCTGTCATTTCAAACTCAGAACTCAAAGCCTTTCGAGTTTGGTTGATCATATCTTCATAGTCACCTGTAATAAGAAGGTCGTCCACATATAGGACAATCACTACAGACTTTTTACCATCCCTGTAAACATACAAGTTAGCATCTGAGGCACATCTTTTGAAGTTTAGGTTTAAAAAGAACCTATCTATCTGCTGGTACCATGCTATGGGGGCTTGTTTCAGCCCATACAATGCCTTCTTCAGTTTACACACTTTGTTCTCAGAATGGGGGGCCTCAAACCCTGGTGGCTGAGCCACATACACCTCCTCCTTGAGGTCACCATTTAAGAACGCTGACTTAACATCCATTTGGTACACTGGCCACTTCTTGTGGGCAGCCACTGCAAGTACCGTGCGAATAGTGGTCATTCTGGCAATTGGGGCAAATGACTCTTGAAAATCAAACCCTTCAACTTGTGAAAATCCTTGGGCAACCAGTCTAGCTTTGTACTTTTCTAAGGTACCATCAGCCTTGTACTTTACCTTCCAGTCCACTTGGTGCCAATAACCTTCCGCTTTGCTGGTCGATCCACTAGCTCCCAAGTGTCATTCTTCATTATGCTGTCATACTCTGCCTGCATAGCATCCTTCCATGATGGATCTGCAAGTGTTTCTTCTAAGTCAGTTGGCTCCTTTACTTCTCTCATAATCTCAACCATCAAGGCCATATTGACTATGTGAGCAGAAGCCCTCCTTTGCTCCTCTATTCTCTGAGACCTCCTTGGTCCATCTGCCTTCTCCTCAACAGATGCAGGCATAGGATTATTGTGGTCATAGAGCTACTTCACCCAGCGTGGCAATGGCTTTTCCGGTGGGGTGATGTCAGGTTGGTGAACTTTTTCCTCATCATCTGAAGATGATGCTTCCTCCTCCTTAAGGATAGGGATAGCTCTCGGGACAGGTTCATAGTGGACTACTTCTTCGCTTGATGATAAAGTGGAAGAACTTGCCTTCTCCTCCTCCACTGTATGCGGCTCCTCCTTGAACACCACATCACGACTCGCGATGATCTTCTTTGCCTCTTGGTCATATAACTTGTAGGCCTTCTGCTCATCACTATAACCCAAGAAGATACATTTTCTGCTTTTTGGTTGTAACTTGTTTCTCTTCTCATCTGGAACATGTGCATAACATTCACATCCAAAAATTGTGAAATGTGAAACAGATGGTTTCTTACCAGTGTAAGCCTCATGAGGTGTTTTTCCCTTGAGAGCCTTTGTGTAGCTCCGATTTAGAATGTAGACTGCAGTATTAACAGCTTCAGCCCAAAAATGGTTACGCCATCCCTTGCCCTTTAGCATGCATCTTGCCATCTCCACAATGGTACGATTCCTGCGTTCCACAACACCATTTTGCTGAGGTGTGTGAGGCGTCATCAATTGACGCTTGATCCCTTTGCTCTTGCAAAAGCCTTCAAACTCCTTTGAATTGAACTCACCACCACCATCTGTTCTAAATTTCTTCACACTTTTCCCTGTTTCATTCTCAACAAGTATTAGCCATTCTTTAAACTTACCAAAAGCTTGAGCCTTATCACGAAGGAAGTACACCCACATCTTCCTACTGTAGTCGTCGACAATCAACATAAAATAAGAAGATCCCCCCAAGGCCTGTGTAGGCATCTTACCACACAAGTCAGCATGCACCAACTCTAGAGAAGCCTGTGCTCTATTCTTGCTTTCTTGTGGAAATGCCTTTCTTTGTTGCTTGCCCATCATACAAGCTTCACATGGTTCCTTCAATTCAGTTATTGTAGGTAGGTGAGCAACCATACCTTGCTTTTGCATCTCCTTCAATACTGCAAATCCGATGTGTCCAAACCTTTCATGCCAAAGCTTACTTGTGCCCACTCCAGCGGTGGCTGTAAGAGCACTTAGCTCATACAAGTTGTTACTTCTTTCTCCTTTGCCAACAATTGTGCCAGCACTATCAATAATTTTTGCACCTGTCTTCTTGAACCTCACTTCATGACCAAGATCAGTTATGGCAGCAACTGATAAGAGATTTCTCCTGATTTCGGGAACATACAACACATTTGAAAGCTTTTTGACTTCACCATTTGCAGCAACAAAAGAAATAGTACCTGTGCCCGCAGCAGGGCATTTAGCATCATTTCCAACCGTCACAGTGATGGATTCTTGTAGAGGTTGCATAGAATAGTATAGACCTTTCTTGTTGGTCATGTGACGGGAGGCCCCACTATCCAACACCCAAGAGTCAGTGGTAGATTCTTCTTGTGCCGAGGAGCACACTTCCTCAATGGTCGCCATGAATAATTCCAACTCTACTTCAGCCGTATTGGCTGTCTCTTTCCCTTTACTTTTAAGGGTACCATTCTTTTCATCTGCCTTCTTGATACGACAATCTGCAATTGCATGTCCTTTCTTCTTACAGTAGAAGCACTCTCCTTGAAACTTCTTCTTGCCGCCCTTCTTCTTTTTGTCACCATCATTTTTGGTGGAGGAAACACCTTTGCCTTTTGCATTGGCAGAGAATACAGCATCTCCATTGTTGCTTCCTTCTCGGGCTTTCAGCCTCAACTCCTCCTCCATTAATAATGCACAAAAATCCTCAAAATTCAAAGCTTGAGGTCTCACCTGAGTATTAAGGGCAGTTACTAGTCCATCAAACTTTTGTGGACAAATCCGAAGACACCTCCGAGCTAGCTCTTCACTAGTCTTTTGTATCCCAGCGCCAGCCATCTGGTCACGCAGATTCTTAATCCGAGTGATGAATGCTTCAACCGTCTCTCCTTCAGCAAACTTCTCCGCTGCTAGTTGATTCTCCAAGTTTTGAATCCTTGTTTGGTTTCGTGTTTCATACTGACTCCTTAGTACATTCCAAGCATTTGACGCTTTGGTTGTATGCTGAATCAGAGTCAAAACACTATCAGAACAGCTTGTAACTAAGGCACACAATGCATCTGCATTCCTTCATTTCCAAGCTCGTAGAAGATCTGCATTCGGAGGAATCATCACACTAGGATTTGATGGGTCGGGGGTAGGCTGTGGTTCTGCGTCAGTCCCCAGCACAGTCTCCAGAAGCTCATAAGAATCAAGGATAGTTGTAATTTTGAACTTCCACAAGGTGTAGTTTGTACCATCTAACTTGCCTTCGCTGAAGGTTGGTGGACGAATCCTCAGTGTTTGAATAGCCGGTACAGCAGCACCACCTCCTGCACCGCTTCCTGATGCGCTAGAACTGCTTCCCGGAGTCGACATCGTTTCTCTTTGCTGTTGAAGCCTTTGCCTCTTGCATGCTCTCCGATCTCTAGAGCCCCCTGGGCTCTGATACCATGTAAAATATTACACGGCGCAGCGAACAGAATCTGAGAAAGAGATAGAGAGTACACAACAGATAAGAGGAGAATCAGTAAATTCTTTAACTCCAAACAACTGATACAAAGATGGCTCTGTCCACCCGTGCGCTTCCACTGTGTGAAGCTTAGATGGCGATCTAGACAGAAGATAGGTGAAGAGCTTAAGGCTAGCTGGAACAACAACTCTGACTGGGTGAAAGATGAGTGTTAGATGGCTGCGAAGGGGTTTAGCTTTTATAGCCCGCGAAGGTCGTTAGGTCGGCCTGCTGACCGACCTACCATATGAGCCTCCACTAGTCAGACAGGGAATATTCCAGGGAATATTCCCTTTACCATCGGGCCCCACAATAGGGGCCCCTTTTAACTCCCTTACCACGCAACTTAATGCAATGTGCCTCGAGTTGCTACCAGCTTAACCACTCTGTCTAACCCAAAGATTAGACCCACAACAGTCACCTTTTTGCCATCCGGTCACATAGACCTCATCTGATATACAAGTCAGGACTCAACCAATGTCCGGGCTCACATTTGGCTTCTCCTCATAATGGGGGCCTTACAACTTTGAGCACCATGGATCATTGGTAGTACCTAATGAGGGTGGGGCATTGATCATATCTAACACTTTGCGCATATGGCAGCTAGAAAGAAGGCCTGAAGATGTTCAAGAAGCTATTGGGAAGCTAAAGATAGCAAGACTAAAGAACAAAAGAAGATTTGATAAACGACATTAACTTTGGCCAAGAGTAATTCAACAAAATGGTTGGGTTCTTGTCTATGATAGAAGCCTAGACAATCAATACAGTGCTTCTAGGAAGATGGTAAAGCGTTGATTTGGCCCATATGTGGTAACGGTCATTCATGACAATGCCACATATTCATTGGTTGAATTGGATGGAACAAGCGTGAAGATACCCATAGCTAGAAAAAGGATCAAGCTTTTCAAACGAAGAGAAAGTTCAACATATGAGCTAGAAGACTTGAATATAATTCAAGAGCATGAAGACATAGAGGAATAAGAAGAAGTAGAAGATGAAGACATTGACATGGCAGAAGATACTTCTTCTAACACTGCAAATCCGTAAGACTTTGGCACATGCTAGAGGATGTGCCAAAGATATTAGATTTTAGTCAATTTTTTATATTCTAGATATTATCTCTTGTAAAAAATCCATAAAACTATAGACAACTTCTAGATTAGGATGACATGTAAAAGAAAGCATGTAGCTTTCAGCTAATTTGAGAGGATTTCAAGTAAAAAGAGAGATTAACGAAATCACGCAACACGCCATCGCTGTTTTCAAGAAGTGACGAAAGTGAGAGATGAAAGAGTGATCTGGCATGATTCTGGCCAGGTATCCTGGTATCTTGGAATTTAACCCTCCTGTAGGAGCCATTGGAAGCATCAGATTGGCAATCTGAGGAGTGTAGAGGAAGGTATTATTTTGTACACGTTTTTGTCTAATAGTATTATATTTTCTCATAATGCTGAAAGAAACTGATAGGCTTCATCTCTGTTAGTATTCTTCTATATTTTCTAATTCTTTTTGGGAGTATTCTTCAACATCTTCAATCTCCTCGAACCCCTTCTCTTCCGTCTACTCCTCTCCTTGAATCTACTTACGCCTTGATGTCTCTTATCTTCAAGAACTTGGCTTGATACCTTCAACCCTTCTCTTATCTCTACCATCTCCGAAGTCTAAGCTCTTGAACCCCCATACATTCTTCTTTTGCCAAACCCTTGTGGTGACCTTCAACCCTACGCACTGCGACAACGGTCCCTCACCCTCACACACTCACTCCCTCACACTCCCTCTCTCAAGCACAAGCTCAAGCAAGCAAGAAGAAGAAGAAGAAAAGGAGGAGAGCTGCTTTTGGCCACACACAAGAATGAGCTTCTCATTCACTTTTCAAATTTATATAAAAAACCCTAAATCCCCTTATCCCCTTTTTTACATGGCTAGCCTAGGCCCTTTTTCCCATTGTCCTCCTATCCTCCTAACTTTCTTCCTACTACCTATCTACCTTTACAAATTGTACGGGTGAGAGCCTGGCACTCTTAAGATAAATCATGGTGCGCCTTGCACTCTTTTATAAAAGTATTGACTTGCACCTTTTTCTCATGCACCTTTCTCCTTGATTTAGGACTTTTCTACACTTCTTGTGTTTCCAGATTCTTGTTGGTATGCCTTCGTCTTCTGTTTCACTTTTGCATTGGCCTTGTCATCTACTTATATAAGAAATAAAGAATAAAATGACAATGATGGATAGCCACCACCTATAGAGCACAAGTATATGTGTAGTAATTATAGAGTAAGTGTGAGTGGCTAGGCACATGTGGCCTTTAATCCCCCTAATCACCTCCCACTTTAAAGTGAATGTGCTTGAGTGAGGACAAAAGAAGAAAAATGTGAAAAAGTTCAAAGTTTGCATAGAAGTATAAAAATATGAGGAATACATGTCATCTCATTTTATTCCCATCGTCTTCCTAAGGAAGGCATAACATTCCACGAGGAGACTTTTAGTGAGCAAATCTGTAGAATTCTAATGGGACCTAAAATGGGTCGGCACTAGCTATGGCACTAGCCGGACCTCATGCTCATAATAGAAAAACACACCCTCACGGCCTTGCGAGCCAGGAGCGTCTATCTAGTGCTAGAGGATGAACTTCCCTAAAGCCTAATCTATGCGTTTATAGTTTTATAGTCCAACGTTTCCCCGTCTTGGTGGAATCACCGCGGCCCCACTGCAATTCTCCTACATTGCAAGGATTAGCCCCTTGATGCGCTGCTCAATATATAGAACAAATGAACCAACTCCACTCTTTCATTTTAAAAGCTTTCTAGGAGATATCATGTGTCCTCACCAAATAATCCCCAAGAAACGAACGTCTATCCTATGGCTTAGGATGCCTTTCCACACTCAAGAGTGGGTCATTATCATTGAAAGCAGGTGCTATGCATCCAGTCCTTTTATTCTGACACCATGGTTAACATGCACATGCAAAAGTGGATGATTCTAAAGTGATCAAACATAATTTCCAATCAGACAAATGTGGTACACAACCAGGCTTTATAATGCATTTACTACCCCATTGCGGCGATGTAAGGATAGCATCGAGACAACACTCGTGCTACTATCCTCTTAATTCAAATACCACGAACTCTATGTCATGAAATGCATTAAAAAATCAGCAATAATCAACACGCAAATCACACCATTCAAACATCCCAACGCCCTACATTTAGGTATTGCTTTCGTTGCGTAGGTGTAGAGGTTCATTTTGTCATGTTTTAATGTATAAAAAGCAATAAATCACAAACTTTGACAAGGAGATAGAGCAAATTAAGGTCAAACCTCATGCTTTGCCACTATCATACATCCACAAATAATTATTATATTTTTCTCTATTTTTGTGAGTCTTTTTTCTATTTTTCCCTCATTTTCCCCACATGGGAACATATTTCACCTACCCGAAACGAAAAAACTACCATTTTACCACTTAAAAACCGCATTTTGGGTTTACGTGAATTAATTAACACATGTAGATCATTGCAAAATTAAAAAATTTATGATAAGCAGCACTTAATCATGGTGCAATCAGCACTCAAACAAATTTTCATCCAATAAAAACGTCATTATCATCATAAACTATCAAAATCCCCTCATTTTTCTTCATAAAAATGGTCATACCATGTTTTTACGTAACCCGAGATGCCTTGAATGCATGCATAACTAGCAGACGGAAAAGGTCCCAAAGGGCACTCCCCCTTTGGTCCAAGTTTTGTCCACCCTTTCGTATCTTAGCCAATTTGTGGCCTCTTCCTCGTCCGGGCTCCGTTTCGAGCTCTAAAAAATCCTGCACATCCATCTCAGTATCCCACACTGACTGGCAGCTTCTCGCATCCCAGACTGCAGTCAAAAAAATTATGAAAAATCCACAAGTGTCGCTCATACGCCTTTTAAAAGATGTCTTTCACTTGGTGCTTAAAATGGTCCTAGCTGTAACCACTGCCTTCGATGTTGAATATTTTTCCCCTAAATTTTGGATTTTTTGGCAAATTTTAGGCACATCCTGAGCTCAAAACTCCGCTCTCATTGGCAACCACGGGATAGGGCGACTCAGCCCGTCGAATCCCACAATAGATCTACACAAAATAACTAAAGGAAGCATCAAGCTAATACAAAATAGATACATATTAAAACACAGCACAATGCTCACCCTACCCCCTAACAAAACCAAGGTATGAAATCCACAAGGAGTAGGCCTAGCATAATCTGATAGAAGGTCCGAAGCTAGTCACTAACCGACTGCAACAACACGACCAAACTAAAAAGAACTATCAAAGAGGTCACCCTAAGTGGTGGTCTGAACTACCTACCTAACTAAGGACAACTCAACCATGAGCTCTTACTAGGCAAGGACTCCTATAGCGTGATCAAGAAGTATTTTCTTTTAGCACATTTCTTCTTTTAGATTTTTATGTTTCCATACTTGGGCATATAAAAAGGAGGGAGCTGAGTGTAGTGACCCAAGAGAACAAGGCATCGGCCTCAGGTCCTGTCTTGGCACCCAAGAACCTACCAAGCCCTCGCAAGGCGACACTTAATCCTTTTCTAATGCTCACGTTTATTTTCACCCCAACCTTCTTTACTTTCTTCTTTTCCAGCAAGATGCCACCCTTAGGAAGACAAGGCATTGGCCCCAGGTCTGACTCATTCCCAGGAACCTACCAGGTCTTTGCAAGGCAATGAGCAACTGCTTATAAGTTTTCCTTTCTTTTCTTTTCTATTTTTAGAGGGGTTAGAATCCCTTTTTACATATTTTGTATATATTTATTGTCTTTGAGATATTCAGGGTTTCTTTCCTCTCTATCATCATAATTTTTCCTTTGGCAGGCTTCTCTAACTTCCTCGCAACTAACAAGAACTCCAAGAATGGCTGCCTAGCAGGTTAGCAGAATAGGGTCACTAGAACTACTTTCTGAAACAGGTCTTTCGATGCCTAGCAATGTCTTTATAGGAGGCAACAACTACTCAGTCTTCCCTCGGACCTAACATAAACCTGGGACTTCATGCCTTGGTCGCCGGTCCCCAATAAGAAAAGAAAAATCCCCTACAAGTACACAGACACATATAGCATAAAAACACCTTACTCGTAAAGGAGAGATATTACCTAGATAGGTCCACGAGAAGTTTCCGCGCAACAAATGCTCCTTCCAAGCTCTTCTTTAAACATATCTGGCACAGGACTAAAACAAGAAACCATTAACCGCACCCGTACTAAACAGACGACTGGCCCTCTTGTCCTAATGAAATAAAACATTTCACTACAAAAAACTAACCGGCCCTCTTGGCCTAATGAAATAAAATAGAATAGCACCTACACATCCCTTCCCGAAATAGTACAGATATACAATAATATGCTCCTTTCCAAGGAGGAAAAATAGGGCTCACAGCCCTAAACTAAATGCATAAGGTTATGATCCATCCCTCCTGCATATATAGCAAGAGGCGTATGCATAACATGTTGTCTAATCAACCTATGGGTCCAGGATAACAATGGTAGATTGATCTCGGCTACTCTTTGCATCACCCCTATCAACCATCGCCTGCCATATATCGCATGCTCTTATAACATTCCCCACAAGCGACCGGGTCCTGTCTCATTATTGATAGAAATATCCAAACTAGGACCACAGTTGAAGAAAATGTCTTCTTTATAAGCAAGTGAATCCACAAACTGATTCCAGTAATGTGGAATCAGCTGAAGAGACACTCTTTTAAACTCCTCAAGTAGGGTCATGGAAATTCGATGATACATACAAAGAATGGGATTCCGCACTGTGTGTGTCCCATCTAGCTGATTCAAGATCAACTGGGAATCCCCTTTTACTAACAACCGCCGAATACCACCTTGCTTGGCAATATGCAGTCCCATAATCAAGGCTTTATACTCCGCCATGTTGTTAGTGAATCCTACCCCGAGATAAGCAGCTAACTTCATTGTAACTCTACGTCGGGGATCTTGGATTACTACTCCAACACTTCCTTTTTTATTAGGGCCCCTGGACGCCCCATCAAAATATAATGTATACGTCCACAATGGGTTTACACAGCCTGCCATCACGAACTCCTCTATTCGTAATTATGATAGTCAAAATTTAGCATGTTTAGAGGGTGAACTGACGGCTCCATCCCACCTTCTTCATTAAACTCAACAGGGATACTTGTCAACATTCGTAAGCAGTGATGGCAGAAGACTTTGATCTCCCACATAAAGGTTCCATCCTCTGGCTCAATCACTTTATCCTTTGCTCCACCAGATAAGTTTCCCCTGATGGTATCTCTACTCCAAATATGGGTGCTCCAAATAAGGAATTAACTGCCCCATCAACCAACTTTAAGCTCTTTTGCAGGTCACAAATCATCCCCAACATGGACCTGCAATGCATTTCTCCGGGTTAGCATACTTAGAAATAATAAGGTTTAATCTTATTAAGATTAACCTTATTTTTAAATTCTACTCCCTGTAGATCAGCTTGTAGATCTATTTTTTCCTATCCTGACAATCTTGTAGGGGCCATCCCATCTAGGTTCCAGCTTCCTTGGAAACAGCTCCCTACACGCATCATAATACAGAACTAATTGCCCCTTTTTAAAGGTATACTTCTTTGCTTTGAGGTCGTGCAACTACTTCATCCAACGTTTAGCTACCTCCTGGTGTAATAAGCTCTGCAATTTCAATTCATCCAGGTGGGCTATGGTCGTAAAACGTTCAAAGAGTGCATCCTCATCTCCCAAAGAGTGGTTAATTGCAAACCGTATGGTTGGCAACTCGATTTTGAGGAATAACACAGACTCTTCCCATAAACTAATTTAAATGGAGTATGGCCGATAGCTCACTTGAACGTTGTATTGTACGTCCATACTGCCACATACAACTTCATGTCCCAGTCTTGTTTCTTCTCAGAGACTATTTTAGACAAGATACCCATGAGCTGCTTATTAGTACTTTCGGCTTGTTCGTTGGCTTGCGGATTATAGGGGGTGGTTTTGTTGTGCTTGATTTGCCAAGCTTCAATTAAGCTTTTGATCACTTTATTCAAAAAGTGGGTTCCACGGTCTGACACTAGCTCCTTTGGTAGACCGAAACGGCAGATAATCTACTCTAAAAGGAAACTTGCAGTCTCTTTTACATTGTCCTGCCTCATTGCCCACGCTTCCGACCATTTTGTAAAATAATCAGGTAGTAGATGATGGGGTGATAGGACCCACAAAGTCAATGTCCCACTTCTCAAATGGAAGGATAGCCATGATAGGCATAAGTGGGCATTTCCTATTATCTCTGCTGTCATGTCTTTGACAGGTATCACATCTCTTAACATACTCAAAGGAATCTTGAAAGAAAGATGGCCACCAATATCTAGCTCTTAAAGCTTGCTGTGTTGTCAACCATCTAGCGAAGTGCCCTACATACGTAGAGTCATGGCACACTTCCAAGATGAAAGGAACCTCGTCAGGCATCACATATCGACGATACATATCATCAACACCCTGCCAATATAGTGTTCCTGCAATCAAGAAAAACTTCAAAGCCTGTTGTTTGATTTTTCTCTTTTCAAATTTTGATAAATCAGCTCTAGTCTCTCCTGTTGATAGATAATGCGTAATCGCAGCATACCAAGATGGGATAGAAGCTGTATCAATTTTAAACATTTCTTCAATATCACTTCCTTCAGCCAAATTCTCTTTCGGCTCCTTGAAATCCACAAGGCATTCCACAATATCCTGCAGCCTCGATGGTTTACTCTTAATCTCATAGATTAACCACTTTACCAAACGATCAGGCGGTTGTAGCTTGTTCATAAGCAATCTAAGCCCTTCCTCCTTCGTATAGAGAACTACCTTCTCATAGAGGATGTAGTGCCTGAATTTTTTTAGTTGCAAAGACCATCGCAAGGCACAATTTCTCCATGTAGGTATAATTGATTTCTGATATGCCCAATTTTCAACTAGCAAAAGCTATCAGATGATACCACTTTTCCTCCTAGATTTGGGCTAAATAACAATTGATACTATGCATGGTGGCTACTAAAAATATGTAAAATACCTTGCCTCTTTTAGGTGCTTTTAAAATTGGTGCTTTTACTAGCTCCTATTTCACATCCTCGAAAGCTACCTTACAAGGGTCACTCCATACAAATAGACAGCTAAAGGATAACAAGTTCGTTAATGGAAACATCCTTTCTGCCAAGGCATTTATAAACCTCCGATAGTACCCTATCGATGATAGAAAGCTATGTACCTCTTTCGGAGTGCGTGGTGGACTCATAGCGACTATAACCTTGATCTTTTCAGGGTCAGTTGGCGATCCCTATTGAACTGACCACATGGCCTAGCAATAGCCCATAAGGCACTCCAAATACACTTCTGTGGATTAAGAGCGATACAAAATTGTTTGCAACGCTCAAAGCACTTTCTTAAGATAATCAACATCCTTTCCCTTATAGTGGCTACCCCCAGGTCATCAATAAATACTTTCAACTCATCTAGGGAGATGTTACCAAAGGTCTTGTCTGTTGTTCATTGCCATGATCTAGGTGCATTGCACAAACCAAAGGCCATCACATGGTACGCAAAAGTACCAAAGACAGTAATGAAAGTTGTTTTCAACTTGTCCTCTTCTGCAATTGCCATCTGGTTGTATCCTGTAAAGCAATCCATAAACGAATATATTTCCCTACCTGCTAATTGATCCAAAATCTGGTCAATCAATGGCAACGGGTAGTAATCCTTAACCGTCTTCTTATTCAGCTCTCTAAAATCTACACATAGTCGAATCTGGTTGTTTTTCTTCTTCCTGATGACAACTGGTGAACACCATTCTGTGTGCTATATAGGGAAGATTAAACCAACTTTCCTTAACTTCTGTAACTCCTCAAACAGCCCGTCCCTCAATTCAAAAGGCATATGCCTTACATTCTGACGCATAGGATGACTGCCTTCTTTTACATGAATACTATGAACAGCCAGGCTGGGAGGAATGCCTCTCAGCTCGTCATAACTCCAAGCAAAGTTATCACGGAATTCTTGAATCAAGGATACATAGTCCTCCCTTTCGCCTAAACTGAGCATGGAACCTAATTTAATTGGCCGCGAATCATTCGGCGTACCAAGGTCCAACTCAATCACATCCACATCTCTTATCCTATATTGCGGCTCTATCGGCTCATTTAGAGTTATCTGATAAATATCCTCTATAGTGGACCCCTCTTTAGATTCATCACTGGATGATGTCTCACTGCCAAATGGATCATCTGCTATTTCTAATTTAGTAAAGGATAAAGGAGCTCTCTCACTCTGAGGAGACTCTGGGTAAGCATCGACTATTACTCGATTAGTACCTCTACCTAAAACCACTCGACCGGCGGGTATATCAACTTGACAGTCTGTTCGTAAGATCCAAGGCCTACTTAGCACGACTCGATAGCTCAGATGTCCTACAAATCTTATCACCCTAAAGTCCAAGAAGCATTCTACACTTGCCACTGTAACATGGACTTTAGTAACCAACCTTCTGGTTGCCTTAAACTATCATCAGCCATTCTAAGAAGGGTGGAGCCATATTTTTGGATACCTAGACCCAACCTCTCCATCAACTCTGAACTCATGATATTGACAAAGAATCCAGTGTCTACAATAGCATGCTCTACTAATATTCCATCCATGTATGCTGGAACCCTAGTGCAATTATTTTCATCGTATTCAAACCAATCTTCCCCTACTCATGCTATGCCCAAAGGTTCTACAATATACCCAATACGCAAGATCTTCTTGAATTCCTTGCATACTCCTGGAGATAATTTAATCAATTGTAAGAGGTTTACATCTGGTTTGACTTCGCAAAGAGAACTTGCTAAATCAAAATCATGATAGCTATCCAAAGCTCTCTTTTCTCACCAAACCATCCTCTCTTTTGGTCTCGGAACCAGGTTTGGTGCTTCTCTTTTAGCTCTTGCCTTCTTTCTTGGCACTTCCTCATCCTTCTTCGGATCGACTTTTTTGTCAACAGGCCTTAGAGGTCCACATTCCATGCTAGGATTCAGGACTTGCATCCCCTTATCCCCTTGCTTAGGGTTTCCCTCGACCGGTTTTTTATTATCTTTATCACCCTCTTTAGCCTTTTGGCCTCTTGTCACGGCTTGTAGGTTAGAGGCTTCAACGCTATTGACGTGTACAGCCTCGATAAGGCTGACTCCATTGCCTTGTGGCAACTCCTCTATAGTGGTCTTTCCCCTTTGCAATATTTGTCTTAGTCCATCATTTTGCTGGAGGTTACTACCTTGCGCTCTATGATTAATTGGACCTAGTCGTTTACTCCCTTGTTGGAGGGAACTAATCTTACTCCAACAAGTAGCGGCTAAATGGCCCGTGACTTCCCACAAATATCACATTTGACATTTGGATAGTTTCTAGGGAAATGTTGTCCACCACACCACTTACAGCTGAATCTTGAGGGACCACCCTCTTCAGGGCGTCGACTCCCTATCAGATTCTGCTGCTTCTTTAGAAAATTGATGTCAACAGCTATTTGCCGATATTGTTTAGAAATCATGTCGATGTAGTGCTTCATCATATCCTTAACTTTGCCAAGGACATTAGAGGCACTCGACTCATAGGCTTGATCGTCTATCCGTCCTTCCATTGGCCTAACAATTTGATTGGGCATTGGTTGTTGACTCACAGGAACCACATTAGGGTTCGAAACTTGGCCTCCAACATTTGGTGAAGCCAACTGACTAGCCATAGGCATAGTCACATTGGGAGGAGTTGGTAGCAAAGGTACATTTTGAACCATGCTTCCTCTCCCATTAGGGTTATTCATAGGCATCCCTTGACTTCCATTTATCAATGGTAAATTGCCTCTAGGTACTAGACATCCATTAAGATTTATCCGAGAGGATTAGGCCGTTTGTAATCGTGACTCTACTCCTTCTACCCGCGTAATGGCGGTGTCTGTATCAGCCAAAGCCACACTACTCAATTATACGTGAATATTGAAATCTAATCCATGCAAGAAGTATTGCAATTGGGCAGCCGCCGAAATAAGAATGTAAGTTTGTAACTTACAAAACACTTCCTTAAGCTTCTTGGAATAGGCTTTCACATTCTCATGGGGGTCTTGGTGTGTTACATTCAAAACACGCAACTAGTATTGGCCACCTCTTTCAGGGGCATATTCTCCTCGAAAAGCTGCATAAAATTGGTCGATTGTAGTGATGGTTCCAGTCTCTATGCTATGATACCATATCGCATCCCTTCCTTTCAATGTCATGTTAAAGAACATCATAAGATGTCCCTCATCTTGGATGCGGTAATTAAACATTAATCTTTGGAATTCACAAATGTGAAACTCCACATCTTCTTCGGTTAACCCATTAAAAATGGGCAAAGGAACTCCTAAAGCTGGCAGATTTGGCGTCCCTGCAGGAATTGCAATAGGTTGTGCCATGACAACAATCGGATTGACAATAGGAGTTTGAATTGATGTGATCACACCCCCACTTGAAGGGGGTTGACTTGGTGGAAGAGAGGAAGAACTTGCACTTCCTTCTGCACCTAAAATACTATATGTAGCAGTTGGGTTACTAAGACCACTGCCTCTTATGCGTATCGGGCTACTCCTTTGAGGAAAATAGTGACTTACAATCTCCAACCGCCATCTAGCCCTCTCAGCATGTTCTACTTTTTGTATTTTTGCTTGACAGTCCTTGTCAGAGGACATAAACCAACTTTTTGGTCCCTAAAAACCCTAGATTCAAGAACCACCACTTGTTGGTAGCTCCCAGAAAACACACCATTGATGGGACCTAAAATGGGCTGGCACTGGCTATGGCACTAGCCGGACCTCATTCTCATAACAAACAAACACACCCTCACAGCCTCGCAGGCCAGGAGCGTCTATCTACTACTAGAGGACGAACTGCCCTAAAGCCTAATCTATGCATTTATAGTTTTATAGTCCAACGTTTCCCTTTCTATAAACTCCACAGAGGGAGAACCCATACACATTGGCAATAAATACCACGATAATCACATACATGGGAGGCAACCTCTCAGTGGAATCACCACGGCCCCACTGCAGCTCTCCTACATCGCAGGGATTAGCCCCTTGATGCACTGCTCAACATATAGAACAAACGAACCAACTCCACTCTTTCATTCTAAGAGCTTTCCAGGAGATACCATGTGTCCTCACCAAATAATCCCCAAGAAATGAGCGTCTATCCTACGGCTTAGGATGCCTTTCCACACTCAAGTGTGGGTCATTATCATTGAAAACAGGTGCTATGCATCCAGTCCTTTTATTCTGACACCATGGTTAACATGCACATACAAAAGTGGATGATTCTAAAGTGATCAAACATAATTTCCAATCAGACACATGTGGTGCACAACCAGGATTTATAATGCATTTACTACCCCATTGCCGCGATGGAAGGATAGCATCGAGACAACACTCGTGCTACTATCCTCTTAATTCAAATACCACGAACTCTATGTCATGAAATGCATCAAAAAATCAACAATAATCAGCACGCAAATCACACCATTCAAATATCCCAACCCCCTACGTTTAGGTATTGCTTTCGTTGCATAGGTGTAGAGGTTCATTTTGTCATGTTTTAATGTATAAAAAGCAATAAATCACAAACTTTGACAAGGAGATAGGGCAAACTGAGGCCAAACCTCATGCTTTGCCACTACCATACATCCACAAAAAAGTATTATATTTTTTCCTATTTTTGTGAGTCGTTTTTCTATTTTTCCCCTCATTTTTCCCACATGGGAACATATTTCACCCACCCAAAATGGAAAAACTACCATTTTACCGCTTAAAAACCGCATTTTGGGTTTACGAGAATTAATTAACACATGTAAATCATTGCAAAATCAAAATTTTTATGATAAACAACACTTATCATGGTGCAATCAGCACTCAAACAAATTTTCATCCAATAAAAACATCATTATCATCATAAACTATCAAAAATCCTTCATTTTCCTTCATAAAAATGGTCATACCGTGTTTTTATGTAATCCGAGACGCCTTGAATGCATGCATAACCAGCAGACAGAGCCTCCATTGCTCTCAATCCAATGCTGCACTTCAATCTTCATCATCTCCATCAATCTCCTTCACCATTTCCTTCATTCTTCCACCCGGTTCCTTCTTCAAGAGAGTACACATAAATAGCCCATAAGAAGAGAGAGAGGGAGGAGAGAGAAAGACTAGATTATGTTCTCTTCATCTGGACAATCATATTTTGTGCGAGGACAGGTGATAGAGTCAGCCAAGAGGGAGAAGTTGAGCCCCAATCTCCGTTCCATAGGTTACTCACAGCCAGGAATCATCATCCATAAGAGAAGAAGCGAAAAATGCGCCGCCTTGCATCAGGCCATCTTCTTCTTCTTCTCCATGATTTGTTGCATAAAATTTGAGGGGGGGTGTTAAAAGGTCCCAAAGGGCACCCCCTCTATGGTCAAAGTTTTATCCACCCTTTTGTATCTTGGCCAATTTGGGTCTCTTCCTCGTCCGAACTCCGTTTCAAGCTCTGAAAAATCATGCACATCTGTCTCGACATCCCACACTGATGACTAGCAGCTCCTGGCATCCTGCACTACAGTCAAAAAAATTATCAAAAATCCACAAGTGTGGCTCGGGCACCTTTTAAAAGCTATCTTTCACTTGGTGCTTAAAATCTTCCTAGCTGCAACCGCCACCTTCGATGTTGAATATTTTTCCCCTAAATTCTGGATTTTTTGGCAAATTTTTGCACATCTCGGGCTCAAAACTCTGCTCTGTCAAATTCTCATATAAAGAGATCTTAACAAGCTCTATCTATTTGTCCTCAACTGCCTCTTTAATAAAATAGTAATAGATCTCAATATACTTGGTCTTTGCATGAAAGACTAGATTACATGCTAACTATAGGGCATTGATAGAGTTTGAATTCATTGTAGGAGTCATATTTGTTTACAACCAATTAGTCTAACCATAGGGGCTCCTTGCAAGCCTCAATGGTGGTTGCAATGCACTCAACCTTGGTAATAGATAAGGTAGTGCATTTTTACACCTTAGATGTTTAAGAAACAACACCTCTAGTAAAGATAAAGACATAGCGAGAGGTAAACTTCCTACTCTCTTCACGTCTTACGTAATCAGAGTCTGTATAACCCATGACTCCATGTGTAGAGGCGAGCTCAACCACCAAGACCCACTGACTGCTTATTGTTTCAAGCGTTTCAATTTGAGTACTAATGGCCACCTCTCACATAGTCGATGTGCTATCTCTCTCTACGAGTGTAGTGAGCTTACTTCCATGCCCGATCAAGTTGCCTCCTCTCTTAAGCACTCCGGTAGCTCCACAATCCAAGTGCAAGCTTCATGATCCTCAAGCTCCACACTCCAAACTCCATTGCTGTGAGCAAGAGGAGAAGAGAGGAGAGGAGAGGAGAGGAGAGAAGAGGAGAGGAGAGGAGAGGAGAAGAGAAGAGCAGATGGAGAGCTTCTCCACCATGGTCCCTCACTCTCACCCTCACCCTCACATACTCACTCTCTCACACTCTCATACTCCCTCTCTCAAACACAAGCTCAAGCAAGCAAGAACAAGAAGAAGAAGAAGAGGAGGAGAGGTATTTTTGGCCACACATAGGAATGAGCTTCTCATTCACTTTTTAACTTTAAATACTAAACCCTAAATCTGTTTTGGGTAGTCATCCCCTTATCCCCTTTTCTGCATGGCCAGTCCCTTTTTTCCATTGTCCTCCTATCCTCCTAGATTCCTTCCTAATGCCCATCTACCTTGTTATGGCCTTTCAACATGCCATAACAGCCACGAAACATCATTATGACTGAATACATAACATTGCTATAAAGGAACTTTCTAAATGTATTTCTAGCCATCAACACTACATTATGTTCAAGAAATCAACAACATAGAATGGCTATTCATCAATTGCAACACTGTTTTCTATCACCATAATCATTATTGATTAAACAACATGAAAGAGAATAACACCAACACTCAAGAGACAATTAGAAGATAATGGGATCAAACATCAACAGCCATTTTTGGGCACTACATACAATCATGTTCCATTTGTAATCAAGAACCAACTGCTCGAATACAATTGCCTGACGTTTTTGACATGCACCTTGTAACATGTCTACTCGTCCACTTGTGGGACACGTCTTAGCAGCCCATCGGGAAGAGAGTCTAGGAAGAGCCACCTAGCACTCGCAAGGAATGTCACTGGGTTTGCGATCTAGGTCTTCCTGAGTCTACCCCGAGCGGAAGTATTCGGCTGTTCCCACTTAGGACCGGACCTGAAGTCATGGTCTCTTTCCTATCAGCAAAGTCTCTAGGAAGTAGCTAGTGTTGAGCTTCAAATGACCCACTTTGAGTAGGAACAACAAAGTCGAAGCAGATTTATACTGCACTTGGTTCATGGAGAATGGGAAACAAGAGGGATGCGATGTCAAGATTGTGGGAGAGAAGGAATGAGTCTCACATGTAGCTTTCTCACTTACACAATGGGGGAATACACACAAAGCTAGAGGCTGAAAACAGTTTCCCTCTTCTTAGTTGTGTAAGCAAAAAAGAACACACGTACAGAGAAATAGAAGAACCCTATATATGAGTCTCAAACCAAACTCAACTAACTAAGGTGGCATACTAACTGAGCCATGAACTAGAGTAGATAAGGATAACTGTCATCTAGCTATTATTCATGGGCGGTATACCAACCTCATCTGCAGCTGACAAGTCGGTGACATAAATGCATAACGGTCACCCTGCCATATCACGAGTGGAGCTCGATATCTCAACACTCCCCCTTGAGCTCAATCCCAATTCCTACACAGCAAGCAAGTCTTTGAACTTGCGCAGCTTCTCTACGCCCAATTCATAAATATGTCAGCTACCTAATCCTCTGTGCTGACATAAACTAGATCAATAAGACCTAATAAAACCCTCTCCCACACATAGTGATAAAGCACCTCAATGTGCTTTGTTCTAGCATGATAGACTGGGTTATTTGCCAAGTGTATACTACTCATGTTGTCACAATAAATGATAACTGGCCCATCTGTAGGTTGATGCATATCATAAAGTAGCTTATGCAACCAAGCTACCTCACATGCAGCCATTGTTGCACCCCTATACTCCGCCTCTGTGCTCGACAAGGCAACTGTAGGTTGTTTCTTGCTGCTCCAAGTGACTGCAGAACTCCCAAAAGAGAACACATATCCACTGGTAGATCGTCTATCAGAAATACTACCAGCCCAATCAGCATCAGTGTATCCATGCAACTGTATCTGAACCCCAATCTCATAAAATACTCCATACTGCAATGTGGACTTCACATACTTGAGTATGCATCTAGCCACATCCAAATGCGGTTTCCTTGGAGCCTGCGTAAACTAACTTACCAATCCAACAACATAGCTCAAATCTGGCCTGGTAATAGTCAATTTATGTTGATGAAGATTTGATACACAGATTTTCACATGAAGGATATCTTCATCACTATCACCTATGATAATCAAATCATCAACATAAATGACAAGCAGCATAATACCTTTCTCTGTTTTTCTCACATAAAGTGAGAAATCTACCTTGGAAATCTGAAATCCAATAGTGACAAGATATTGTCCTATCTTGTCAGACCATGCTTTAGGTGCTTGCTTCAAGCCATACAAGGCTTTCTTCAACCTACAAACAAACTCAGGATGAACAGCATGCACATAACTTGGTGGCTGCTCCGTATAGACCTCTTCTTGCAAATCACCATGCAAAAAGGCATTCTTTACATCCATCTCATGTAAAGACCATCCCTTTGATGCAGCCATAGCAATGACTGCTCTTACGGTTTCCATCCTTGCAACCGGACTGAATGTTTCTTCATAATCAATGCCATATGTTTGTGCATACCCCTTGACTACTAATCTTACCTTGTATCTGTTCACAAAACCATCTGCATTGTGCTTCACCTTATAAACCCACTTACAACCAATTGCATTCTTATCTTTAGGCAAAGGTACCAATACCCATGTAGCATTTTCTTCCAAGGCATCCATTTCTTCATCCATGGCTTTCTCCCATTTTTCTTTTCCCATGGCTTGCTCAAAAGAAGTGGGTTCTGGTTCCTATATCACTTTGACTATATAGGCATAGTAAATGGCTGTAAATCCATCATATTTCAGCCCATCCACAGGATATCTAGCTTTGGTAGACCTGCACAAAGTAGGCTCACTTCCAGGTGCTCTCAAAACATCCCTGGTCTTCCTTACTCCAGATATAACAATAGAAGGAATACCCAACTCATCATCAATGCTCTGTTCTGAGCCACTGGATTCACCATCCACATAAGAGTGACCTGCATTCACATCAAACATGGTTTGATCTACCTTCTCTTTTCCTTTTCGTGATATTTGCATACCACTATCTACATTGCTTTGAGGAGATTCTCTTGATCTCAATCTACCTGTCCATGGCGAAGAATGTGAACCATTGCTAGAGGACACTCCAGGTCCACTAATATCTTGTGACTACTGCTGTGAATTCTGTGCACCATTACCATTTTGTGCATCTACATTATCAATCACATTTACTAGTTTATACTTGCTACTCATCTCATCAAAAACAACATCTCTGCTCACACTGTAAACTTACGAGTAGAATGGTTATAGCATCTATACTCTTTCTGTTGCTGCAGAGAGTAACCAATAAAGATGCACTTCTCAGCTTTTGGATCCAACTTGGATCTCAACTCATCTGGCACATGAACATAGGCAATGCAACCAAAAATTTTCAAATGAGAAATATCTGGTTTCCTACCAGTATACCTCTCCTCTGGAGTCATGCCATGTATTGTTGCAGTGGGAGTCCTATTCATTATGTAGACTGTTGTAGCAACTATCTCAGCCCATTAAAAATCTGGCATGTCTTTTTCATTGAGCATGGCACGAGATACCTCTCCAATATGCCTATTTTTTCTTTCTACAATTCCATTTTGCTGTGGGGTATGACTAGATGAATATTGCTGCTTTATGCCATGCTCCTACAAGAACCTTGCAAACTCATTTGAGAGGTACTCTCCCCCTCCATCTGACCTTAGACATTTTATTTGCAGGCCTGTTTCTTTTTCAACCATAACTTTAAGAGTTTTGAAATGCCCAAAAACTTCACTTTTCTTTTTCATAAAATACACCCAAACTTTTCTACTATAGTCATCAATAAAAGTGACAAAATAATGATAGCCTCCAATAGATGCAGCTTTAGTAGTCCACACATAAGAGTGGATTAATTCCAATGGCTTCTTACTCTCTTGAACATGTCTAGGAAATGATTTCCTTGCATGTTTTCCAAATTGACAGGCTTCACATACCTTATGCATTTTTGCAACCTTGAATTTAGGCAATCCTGCAACAATATTTTGGGCTTGCATTGGTTTAAGTCACTGTACATTAACATGACCAATGCATTTATGCTAGATATCAATATCTGCAACTACACCGGTCCCATGTGCAAACATTGCTGCACTCAATTCAGGCATGTCTGTATCCAACGTAAACATTCTGCCCTTCTTCTTTCCTTTTGCTATCAAGCGACCTTTATTTTTCATATCCTCAACAAAGTATCCATGAGGATTAAATCTAACCTACAAGTCCTGCTCAACCATTTGACCAACAGAAACTAGGTTCTTGGTGATATTCGGGACATGAAATACATCCGACAGGTATTTCTTTTTTCCATCTTGCATAGACAAAGGAATTTTTCCAATCTGCACAATAGGATGTGCAGTATCATCAACAGCCTCCACAAATCCTAGTTTTTCCATTTTCCTTGCATCCTGTATCCATTCTGCATGACCTGTCATGTGGTTTGATGCACCTGAGTCAACATATCACACATCGTTGCTTTCTTCTACACTTGTCACTGAATTGGTCATGTGCTGTACCATAAACAAATGCTCATTTCTGTCATCACCCTGTCTACTAGAAGATGCATAATTCCCTTGTTGCAATTTTCCATTCATGATGTCATTTTGCTTTTTATAGCAGTCTTTAGCCATATGACCCATTTTACCACAGTAGTAGCATTCAACATTGCTGTTTGCATTTTGGCCTCTTTGCCATCCACCACGACCTCTTTGGCTCCCCCTACCTCTAGAGTTACCACGTCCTCCTCCATAGGACTGGTTGTCTTGAGTTTTCTACATATTCTGATTTCTACCACGGCCTCCAGATCGGCCTCGTCTACCTCTGCCTCTACCTCTTCCAGCATTTGAGTAGAAGACAACTTCTTTTGAAGTTCCTCCTGAAGAAGATGCACCATCATTTCTCTACTCCTCAGAAATTAGAAGAGCAATCAACTCCTCAAAATCAGGAAATCTTTCACAAACAAAAATGGATGTTCAGAACTGTGCATAATCCTTTCCTAGACCATTCAAGGTCATAGAAACTAAATCATCATCTTCCACTGGCGACCCAATGGAAGCAAGTGCATCTGCAATCTTCTTCACCTTCATGTGTTAGTTATTGATGCTCATACTTTCTCTTTGCACATTGTGCAACTCTTGCTTGAGCTGCATTTTCGTGGCTTGCGTATTTGTGCTATACATTTTTGACAAAGTATCCCATGCCTCCTTTGGTGTACTTGCATCTTGTATATGCACAATCATAGAGTCTAAAATACTGATAGACAGCTAGTACATAACTTTTCTGGCTCTCTCATGCCATCATTTGCTGTTGATTGGGAACATCAGGAAGAACTGGTTCTTCTTCATTTCCTGCAATGAATTCCCAATATTCTTTTCCCATAAGGAAATTCATCATTCTAAACTTCCATGCTTGGAAGTTGTTCTTGTCAAGCTTTTCAGTGACAATCTATGAAAGAGAATCAGACGCCATTACAGAACACTGCAAAAAATTTTGTCACTGCAAAAAACACAGCTTCAGCCTCACAAGGGCAAATCTGCAAAACTGACGAAAGTGGTATTTGACCACACAATCACTTCCTAATGATGATTTTGCATTAACAAGCAACAAGGATGATTTTGTAACTCCTAATGTCTCTGCGCACAGGCATTTGATGCAATTTCTACGGTAACTTTTCACCAACCTGTAGAACAGTGGTCACATAGCAAAAAACAGGGCCTTTTCCTGAGTGTGTGCCGAAAACTTTTGCCTCTAAAATAGACCCCGAAATGGCCTTGAATCAAAAAAACAGGGCAACCAAGGGCTAAATCCCTTACCTGCAACATATACTACCTTCTTGCTACACCGCGAAGGGTGTCTCAATCTAAGACAATGCACTCTTGCACTTTCTAGCTGTGCTACCTGTAGAGACTTGCTCCCAAACTCAAAAAATGTAAGCAACACTGGTCCTCTTACCAGATCATCGCAAACTTGGTTTGCTTTCTTGAGCTCCTTACCACAAATCAGGCTTTGATACCATGTCAAGATTATGGGAGAGAAGGAAGGAGTCTCACTTGTAGCTTTCTCGCTTACACAATGGGGGAATACACACAAAGGTGGAGGCTGAAAATAGTTTTCCTCTTCTTAGTTGTGCAAGCCAAAAAGAACACACGTACAGAGAAATAGAAGAACCCTATATATGAGTCTCAAACCAAACTCAACTAACTAAGGTGGTATACTAACTGAGCCACGAACTAGAGTAGATAAGGATAGTTGTCATCTAGCTATTATTCATGGGCGATGTACCAACCTCATCTGCAGCTAACAAGTCGGTGACATAAATGCACAACGGTCACCCTGGCATATCATGAAAGGAGCTCGATATCTCAACATGCGAAGCTCGACCTCTCTACCCATAAGGCATAGTCCCATTCCGCTCCCCTAAAATAGCATAAATCGGGATTCTAACTCTACTGACTCTAGGGTCTTCAAGTATCGTTTTTATGTCTTTTGAGAAAATTTCCCAGCTAGCTAGGACCACCCTTCCGTAGGACGGACCCAAGTCACATCCACCGCACTTCCGTCGGTTTGCTTAGTTATCTAATTATCTACCACATTATGTTTGACATGCAAAAGCAACTTCATTAATTAGTCAATTTAAACACAAGTTCCTTCACATAACTTAGGCACTGACACAAAAACAATGTCAAGCAAGTTTCTTTTTTAAATATCTGATCTTTATTTATCATAGTCTTGAAATACATCAAGTATCTTGTCCAAAGGCTATCCCAAAAAACAACAGGATTGCTACTCCAAGTTCCACCCATGGACTAGTACACGGGCCTCGAGATCCTATCTCGAGTCACGTTGGCCTCTTGTGTGAGATTCGGAGGCAAGGAATTTACAGCTAGAGCCTCCCTTGGCACCCAAGTGTCCTCTTGCTCCAAGCATCATCCACGGAGATACCTCTCGCTGCGGGTTCGGTCCATATACCTGGCACGGCTAACAACCCCCTTGGATAGGGCCACGCAGGTAGTCGGAGGTAACTGAACTTGCCTCTCCCTCCAGGCTTTTAACCTGAAGCATTAAGTGTTTTTCCTTAAATAAGTTCCTTCAGCAAAGAAGTTCAAATAGTGTACCTAAGTGTACAACCATGATCATAACGGTGGTCGTTCGTACGACCAACTACTAAGGTGTGATTCCTTCTTCCCAAATGCTCCCAGCATTCGATCATAGATCGTTCCCAACTTGGCGAGATTCCAAGGGCTTGGCAAGCTAGGTTACTTGTTTTCCCTTTTCCTTTGGGTTAGGATATGTACCCTATTGACCCTAATTGTCCTTACCTTAGGTCTCCTTGTAAAGTAGTGTCAGGAATCACATGGTGGGGGGACTTGCTCAAGATGCTGCGCCGAACACACACAGAATGCACAAGAAGAAGCTCACTCAAGAGACAAGAAGAGAGATGGAGGCCAAAAACGTTTTCTTACTAGTTTCTTCTTCTTCTTCCACACTCTTTACAAAGTACTCAAAGTATAGATAAGATACAACATAAAGGAAAGTGGCCTACTAAGTCAAACAATGCATAACCGACTACACTAGTTGACTGGTGCTATAACTATACTAGTTGTAAATAGATGTAACAACCTAAATATAATAAGTAATGAGTCAGTGGCCATGTGAGAGTCATAATGACCACCGACGTGCTAAGTGTAGATGTGTGGACCCATCTAACCAGGTGGTCCATCATCAATGTCCGCATGTGTTGAGCTTGTCATCTCAACACTCCCCCTCAAGCTCAACTACATCTCTGCAACTCTAAGTAAGCTTCGAAAATTTTGAAGCTTCTCTGTACCCAATGCCTTCATGAAGATGTCAACTATCTGATCCTGTGTGCTGACATACACCAAGTCAATCTCACCTACTAGTACCTTCTCTCTCACAAAGTGGTGGTGTACCTCAATATGTTTTGTCCTAGCATGGAACACAGGGTTTCTAGCCAACTATATACTGCTCATGTTATCACAATAAATGACAACTAGACCTTCCACTTGCACATCCAAATCAGCCATTAACTTTTGTAGCCATACTACCTCACATGCTGCAACAGCAGCACCTCTATACTCAACCTCTATACTCGACAAAGCAATTGTAGATTGCTTTTTACTGCTCCAAGCAACTGCTGCACTACCAAGAGAGAACATGTATCCACTAGTAAATCTTCTATCAGACATACTACCAGCCCAATATGCATATGTGTATCCAAACGCCTATACATCTGTACCTACCTCATAAAAAAGTTCATAATGTAATGTGGACTTCACATATCTCAATATGCGTCTGACTGCATCCAAATGTGGCTTTCTAGGTACTTTCATAAACTGACTCACAAGACCAACAACGTAGCTCAAGCTCTCTTTGATCCTCTAAGAACTCAGCATACATATGTCACCTCATGTAGATGACGGGTGCCCAAGGTAGCATGTAATGCTTCAGTGGAAAGTGATGCTTGTTTTCCACTATTTAATGACAGTTTCCAACCTGTCAATGGCTTTCAGATCTGAGTGTTCTGAGCAAAAAATCTCAGCTCCAAGACATTAGATCCAATGTATACATGCTTTGACACATTCTTGTGCTTTAATGATGCCTTCTGAGTGTAACACAAAGCTCTTGTATGTCAATAATGACTGAATGCATGCTATCCATTCATTTTCACAATAGTTCAGAACTGATTACAGGTCTGTGTCTGATTACTCCAGCTCATAATAGAGCTCCCACACAAGCATTTGCTTCTTGTACTCTTCAAGTACCTTCAAGAGTGAGTATTCATGCTTTATGGGTCTTGTTCATGTGCCCCATTTGATGTTTCACAAGTCGTAGTCCATTCTACCCTACAGGCGCAGTTCACGCAGAGTGAGCAGGGGTTTCTGCTGTACAGGATGACTGATATGAGCCTATACAAGGCTTGCATAGGCTCAATAGGGCCTTTCAAATGCTCCAGAAGGGTCATCAACAACCTCTTGATCAATGGCTATGATCAATGGCTAGTCTCCTTCAACAATGCATACCTCTATGTGACCAAAAATGTAAAAATGGCAATCAGTCCTCTTCTTTTTCCAGCCCTTCAGGTCAGTCTTGAAGTCATCTTTTGCAATGCTCTACTCCACAAAGCCCAGTCTTATGGGAGCTCTGATACCATGTTCAAAGATGAGAGAGAGAGAGAGAGACAAGGAAAAAAACCATATACATAAGCCTTCAGGCTCTCATTGTGCTTTCTTCATTATGCAGAATAACACTAAACCACACAATATAATGTAAAGTAAACTAGATTGACTAGACTAGCTAACTCTAGTCAAGTCACTGACTAACTACTAACCCGATTTATTTAATGTAGTCACATGGAGACAGCTGTACACAGTAGCTATCACAGATGTCAGTTACACACCAAGACAAACTGATGGCGGGTGGAGCTTGATTTCCAACATAAGTGTCACCTCAACATTATGGTATTTACACCATTCACACATGTAACTACCAATAACTGATTCTTTTGTCCCATTTGGAATGATAACATGAACATTTGAGTAATAAGGTTGTACTAACCTCTTAAGCCCAAATCCATTCACCGTAGGGTGTAAAACCTTCCCTTGCAAGTCTTCCAGCAAAAAAGTACCCTGACCCATGTCTTTGAAAATGACAAAGGGACATGCATACCTAAGTCTCAACGTACCAGGAAACTTGCCAAGGTGAGAGTTATAAGCTACAACCCAGTCTTCCTCCTGAAATTTTTTCTTCTTGGCATGTCTATTAACCCATGCATGTCTCCTCCATTGTGTGACACCCGTAATATAAGTTGCTAATATCTGGCCCTCTTCCAATTTCAAAAGTTGTTCTAATCTATGCTGCACTGATTCTTCAAGATCCATCTTGCTCATAACAGCAACTCTCAGACTTGGAACTATAAATTCCATAGGAATTACCACTTCCAAACCATAAACCAGCCTAAAAGGTGTAAGCCCTGTTGCAACTTTATATGCTATCTTGAAAGCTCACAATGTTGAATCAAGTTTAATATCCCAATCTTCCGATTATCTTCAACAAATTTATTCAAGATACGAAGCAAAAACTTGTTGGAACTTTCAGCTTGACCATTAGCTTGAGGATGATAAGGAGTAGATTTCTTGTGCAGAATCACATGCCTGATAGTCAGTTCTCTGATCACTTGATTCAGGAAATGCTTACCCTGATCATTGATCAGTTCAATAGGATAGCCAAATCTAGTCATGACATTAGAGTACAAAAACTTTGCCACACTTGCTGCTATATTATCCTTTAATGCCGGGGCTTCTACCCACTTAGTAGCATAATCAGTGCAAACCTCTGTTACCTGTCCTTTTTGCAGCTAGTTTGATGGGACCAATGAAGTCAATCCCCCGCTTTTGAAATAGCTCAAGTGGCAACACAGGATGATCTTGCATCCTATCCCTTGAGACACTGCAAACACTCTTCCTTGAGACACTGCAAACACTCTTTAGTGTCTCAAGGAAGGTCAAGTGGTTGACCTTCCTTGAGACACTGCAAACACTCTTTAGCATACTGATGAGCATCTTTCAACACAATTGGCCACCATAAACCAACTTGCAGTATTTTAGGGATGCCGAAAATCAACTCGATTCTAATTATTTTAGTTATGAGGGGTCACACAAACTTCTAGAATGTAAGAATAGACCCTAATGAATGATCATATATACTTAGAATAGCAAATAAACTCCAAAATACAAACAAACAAATTAAATCCTCTTGCCCTATTATGGCAGTAGAAACCCTAATGTCTATTTTCCTTTTGTTTTCTTTGTTTTTTCCTACCCTAATGCATCCAAGTCACAAAGCAAACACCTATACTACTCCAACCTACTTTTCCAAATCCAGAAAACCAAAAACATACTTGCTAAGGAGATTCAATAGCTCTTCAAACTCCCTCGCTTCCTACCTATCTATCCCTCAAGCACCAGTTCAGGGAAAAGCCTACTTTAATGCTCAATTCGGAGTGTGCAAGCACTCAAGGCTTGAATCCATTGGTCTCATCAAGGAAACCAAAATGTAGAGGTGATCAACCACCAAGACCCACAGACCGCTTATTGTTTCAAGCGTTTCAAGTTGAGCACTAATGGCTGCCTCTCACATAGCCGATGTTCTATCTCTCTCTATGAGTGTAGTGAGCTTACCTCCATACCCGATCAAGTTGCCTCCTCTTCTGAGCACTCTGGTAGCTCCACAATCCAAGTGCAAGCTTCAAGAGAGGTCGATCCTCAAGCTCCACACTCCAAGATCCATTGCTATGAGCAAGAGAAGAGAAGAGAAGAGAAGAGAAGAGAAGAGAAGAGAAGAAGAGAGAAGAGAAGAAGAGAGGAGAAGAGAAGAGAAGAGAAGAGAAGAAGAGAGAAGAGAAGAAGAGAGGAGAAGATGAAGAGCTTCTACACCATGGTCCCTCACCCTCACACACACTCCCTCACACTCTGACACTCCCTCTCTCAAGTACAAGCTCAAGTAAGCAAGAAGAAGAAGAAGAGCAAGAACAAGAACAAGAAGAGGAGAGCTACTTTTGGCCACACACAAGAATGAGCTTCTTGTTCACTTTTCAACTTTATATACTAAACCCTAAATCCCTTTTGGGCAGTCATCACCTTATCCCCTTTTTTACATGGCTGCTAGGCCCTTTTTCCCATTGTCCTCCTGTCTTCCTAGCTTCCTTTCTAATGCCCATCTACCTTTACAATTTGCACATGTGAGAGCCCTTTGCTCTTAAAATAAATCATGGTGTGCCTTGCTCTCTTCTACAAAAGTATTGACTTGTGATTTTTCTTGTGCACCTCTCTCCTTGATTTAGTACTTTTTTGCACTTCTTGTGTTTCCAGATTTTTCTTGGCATGCTTGAAGGTCTTCCATTTCACTTTTGCCTTGGCCTTGTCTTCTGGTTTAGATTTTTCAAATTCTCCACCTTGTTCCTCTGAGGGTTAATACCATGGCAAAGTCATAAGTCTATAGTACCTCTTTAAGGCACAAGTCTATGGTATTCTTAAGATATCTCATGATACCCTTCACAGTGTCCCAATGTCACCTACTAAATGTCACAATGCAACTAACCACATCTCCCACTACAAGTGCTATGCCAATTCTAGTGGTTCTCAAGGTATACATCAAGCTATCCACTCGAGCTCAATCCCAATTCCTGCACACCAAGCAGGTCTCTGAACTTGCGCAGCTTCTCTGCGCCCAATGCCTTCGTGAATATGTCAGCTACCTGATCCTCTGTGCTGACATAAACTAGATCAATAAGACCTAGTAAAACCCTCTCTCGCACATAGTGATAATGCACCTCAATGTGCTTTGTTCTAGCATGATAGACTGGGTTATTTGCCAAGTGTATACTACTCATGTTGTCACAATAAATGACAACTGGTCCATCTGTAGACTGATGCATATCATAAAGTAGCTTATGCAACCAAGCTACCTCACATGCAGCCATTGCTGCACCCCTGTACTCAGCCTCTGTGCTCGACAAGGCAACTGTAGGCTGTTTCTTGCTGCTCCAAGTGACTGCAGCACTCCCAAAAGAGAACACATATCCACTGGTAGATCGTCTATCAGAAATACTACCAGCCCAATTAGCATCAGTGTATCCATGCAACTGTATCTGAACCCCAGTCTCATAAAATAGTCCATACTGCAATGTGGACTTCACATACTTGAGTATGCGTCTAGCCGCATCCAAATGTGGTTTCCTTGGAGCCTGCATAAACTGACTTACCAATCCAACAGCATAGCTCAAATCTGGCCTGGTAATAGTCATATAAATCAAACTTCCTACTATGCGTTTGTACATAGTAGGGTCTTCTAGAAGCTCACCTGCATCTGTGCTCAGCTTCACATTCTACTCCAAAGGAACTGAAATAGGCTTACAGCCTGTCATCCCATAATTGGACAGCATGTCCAATCCATACTGCCTCTACAAGAGTTGTATCCCACTTGGTGATCTAATCACCTCAATGCCCAAGAAATAACGCAGCTCTCCCAAATCCTTCATCTCAAACTTCTGCTTCAATAGCATTTTCACATGAAGGATATCTTCATCACTGTCACTTGTCATAATCAAATCATCAACATAAATGACAAGTAGCATAATACCTTTCTCTATTTTTCTCACATAAAGTGAGAAATCTGCCTTGGAAATCTGAAAGCCAATAGTGACAAGATACTGTCCTATCTTGTCAGACCATGCTCTAGGTGCTTGCTTCAAGCCATACAAGGCTTTCTTCAACCTGCAAACAAACTCAGGATGAACAGCATGCACATAACCTAGTGGCTGCTCCATATAGACCTCTTCTTGCAAATCACCATGCAAAAAGGCATTCTTTACATCCATCTGATGTAAAGACCATCCCTTTGATGCAGCCATAGCAATGACCGCTCTTACGGTTGCCATCCTTGCAACCGGACTGAATGTTTCTTCATAGTCAATACCATATGTTTGTGCATACCCCTTGACTACTAATCTTGCCTTGTATCTATTCACAGAACCATCTGCATTGTGCTTCACCTTATAAACCCACTTACAGCCAATTGCATTTTTACCTTTAGGCAAAGGTACCAATTCCCATGTAGCATTAGCTTCCAAGGCATCCATTTCTTCATCCATGGCTTTCTCCCATTTTTCTTTTCCCATAGCTTCCTCAAAAGAAGTGGGTTCTGGTTCCTGTATCACTTTGACCATACATGCATAGTGAATGGCTGTAAATCCATCATATTTCAGCCTATCCACAGGATACCTAGCTCTCGTAGACCTGCGCAAAGTAGGTTCACTCCCAGGTGCTCTCAAAACATCCCTGGTCTTCCTTACTCCAGGTGTAACAATAGAAGGAATACCCAACTCATCATCAATGCTCTGTTCTGAGCCACTGGATTCACCATCCACATAAGAGTGACCTACATTCACATCAAACATGGGCTGGTCAACCTTCTCTTTTCCTTTTCGTGATCCATGCATACCACTATCTGCATTACTTTGAGAAGATTCTCCTGATCTCAATCTGCCTGTCCATGGCGAAGAATGTGAACCACTGCTAGAGGACGCTCCAGGTCCACTAATATTTTGTGACTGCTGCTGTGAATTCTGTGCAGCATTACCATTTTGTGCATCTACATCATCAATCACATTTACTGGTTTATACCAGCTACTCATCTCATCAAAAACAACATCTCTGCTCACTGTAAACTTACGAGTAGAAGGGTTATAGCATCTATACCCTTTTTGCTGCAGAGAGTAACCAATAAAGATGCACTTCTCAGCTTTTGGATCCAACTTGGATCTCAACTCATCTAGCACATGTACATAGGCAATGCAACCAAAAATTTTCAAATGAGAAATATCTGGTTTCCTACCAGTATACCTCTCCTCTGGAGTCATTCCATGTATTGCTGCAGTGGGAGTCCTGTTCATTATGTAGACTGTTGTAGCAACTGCTTCAGCCCAATAAAAATCTGGTAAGTCTTTTTCATTGAGCATGGCACGAGATACCTCTCCAATATGCCTGTTTTTCCTTTCTGCAATTCCATTTTGTTGTGGGGTATAACTGCATGAATATTGCTGCTTTATGCCATGCTCCTGCAAGAACTTTGCAAACTCATTTGAGAGGTACTCTCCCCCTCCATCTGACCTTAGGCATTTTATCTGCATGCCTATTTCTTTTTCAACCATCGCTTTAGGAGTTTTGAAATGCCCAAAAACTTCACTTTTCTTTTTCATAAAATACACCCAAACTTTTCTACTATAGTCATCAATAAAACTGACAAAATAATGACAGCCTCCAAGAGATACAGCTTTAGTTGTCCACACATCAGAGTGGATTAATTCCAATGGCTTCTTACTCTCTTGAACATGTCTAGGAAATGGTTTCCTTGCCTGTTTTCCAAATTGACAGGCTTCACATACCTTATGCATTTCTGCAACCTTGAATTTTGGCAATCCTGCAACAATATTTTGGGCCTGCATTGATTTAAGTCGTTGTACATTAACATGACCAATGCGTTTATGCCAGATATCAATATCTGCAACTACACCGGTCCCATGTGCAAACATTGCTGCACTCAATTCAGACATGTCTGCATCCAATGTAAACATTCTGCCCTTCTTCTTTCCTTTTGCTATCAAGCGACCTTTATTTTTCATATCCTCAACAAAGCATCCATGAGGATTAAATCTGACCTGCAAGCCCTGTTCAACCATTTGACCAACAGAAACCAGATTCTTAGTGATATTCGGGACATGAAATACATCGGACAGGTATTTCTTTTTCCCATCCTGCATAGACAAGGGAATTTTTCCAATCTGCACAATAGGATGTGCAGTATCATCACCAGTCTCCACAAATTCTGGTTTTTCCATTTTCCTTGCATCCTCCATCCATTATGCATGACCTGTCATGTGGTTTGATGCACCTGAGTCAACATACCATACATCATTGCTTTGTTCTACACTTGTCACATAATTGTTCATGTGCTGCACCATAAACAAGTGCTCATTTCTGTCATCACCCTGTCTACTAGAAGATGCATAATTCCCTTGTTGCAGTTTTCCATTCATGATGTCATTCTGCTTTTTATAGCAGTCTTTAGCCATATGACCCATTTTACCACAGTAGTAGCATTCAACATTACTGTTTGCATTTTGGCCTCTTTGCCATCCACCACGACCTCTTTGGCTCCCCCTGCCTCTAGAATTACCACGTCCTCCTCCATAGGACTGGTTTTCTTGAGTTTGCTGCATATTCTGATTTCTGCCATGGCCTCCAAATCGGCCTCCTCTACCTCTGCCTCTACCTCTTCCAGCATTTGAGTAGAAGACAACTTCTTTTGAAGTTCCTCCTGAAGAAGATGCACCACCATTTCTCTGCTCCTCAGAAATTAGAAGAGCAATCAACTCCTCAAAATCAGGAAATCTTTCACGGACGGAAATGGATGTTCGGAACTGTGCATAATCCTTTCCTAGACCATTCAAGGTCACGGAAACTAAATCATCATCTTCCACTGGCGACCCAATGGAAGCAAGTGCATCTGCAATCTTCTTCACCTTCATGTGGTAGTCGTTGATGCTCATACTTTCTCTTTGCACATTATGCAACTCTTGCTTGAGCTGCATTTTCCTGGCTTGCGTATTTGTGCTATACATTTTTGACAAAGTATCCCATGCCTCCTTTGGCGTACTTGCATCCTGAATATGCACAATCATAGAGTCTGAAATACTGATAAACAGCCAATACATAACTTTCCTAGCTCTCTCATGCCATGTTTTGAATGCCTGCATTTGCTATTGATTGGGAACATCAGGAACAACTAGTTCTTCTTCATTTCCTGCAACAAATTCCCAATATCCTTTTCCCATAAGGAAATTTGTCATTCTAAACTTCCATGCTTGGAAGTTGTTCTTGTCAAGCTTTTCAGTGACAATCTGTGAAAGAGAATCAGATGCCATTACAGAAGACTGGAAAAAATTCTGTCACTGCAAAAACCACAGCTTCACCCTCACACAGGAAAATCTACAAAACTGGCGAAAGTGGTATTTGACCACACAGTCACTTCCTAGTGACGATTTTGCATCAACAGGCAACAGGGATGATTCTGTAACTCCCAATGTCTCTGCGCACAAGCATACAATGCAATTTTTACATTAACTTTTCACCGACCTGTAGAATAGTGGCTGCCCTGCATAAAACTGGGCCTTTTCCTGAGTGCGTGCAGAAAACTTCCGTCTCCAAAACAGGCCCCGAAATGGCCTCAAATCAAAAAAACAGAGTCGCCAAGGGCTAAAGCCTTCTCCCGCAAGATATACTGCCCTCTTGCTTCACCGCGAAGGGCGTCTCAACCTGAGACAATGCACTCCTGCACTTTGCGGCTGTGCTACTTGCAGAGATCTGCTCCCAAAACAGAAAATGAAAGCAACACTGCTCCTCTTACCAGAACACCGCAAGCTTGGCTTGCTTTCTTGAGCTCCTTACCACGAACAAGGCTCTGATACCATATCAAGATTGTGGGAGAGAAAGAAGGAGTCTCACTTGAAGCTTTCTTGCTTGCACAATGGGGGAAGACACACAAGGGTGGAGGCTGAAAACAGTTTTCCTCTTCTTAGTTGTGTACGCCAAAAGAACTCAAGTACAAAGAAATAGAAGAACCCTATGTATGGGTCTCAAACCAAACTCAACTAACTAAGGTGGCATACTAACTGAGCCACGAACTAGAGTAGATAAGGATAGCTATCATGTAGCTATTATTCATGGGCGGTGTACCAACCGCGTCTGCAACTGACAAGTCGGTGACATAAATACACAACGGTCACCCTAGCATATCACGAGTGGAGCTCGATATCTCAACACTATAGATGATACATGATCATGGCCATGTCAATCTTCTCATCATCTTACTTGGGACAATTGGTCTAACTAACCTTCACATGAGAAGAAAAATCATCTTACCACCTTGCATATGGAATTTTTGAAGTGCTTTGTGAATGTACTCATTATATGATAAGTAGAGGAGTCCCTTAGAGATATTGTGCACAATGTGCATACCAAATATGTGCATATTGACCATTAGTACGGCTTCTAATGGTGCGTGCACAAGAGGCACCAGCTACATCAATATTTTTCCTCTTTACTTTCTCAAAATAAGCAAGGTATCCTCCACATTTGTGAGCGTAACACCATCTACATTAGAAGCCTCGGTACTTATGGTAGTGTGGAAAGTATCCCAAGAATCAATGAGAGTAATAAGCAAGAACACAGCCTTGACATTTTCCTCAAAGGTAATCCCCTACCAAGTAAGCTGGCTAAAAGTAGAATGAAACTCATTCAATTGAGCAAACATAATAGTGCCATACAAATATCCATGGGTTTCTTAAGTTAATACAACTATGAACCATGGCTTTGCTTATCGTAGAGACCACATACTTTGTCCCATATCTCCTAATAATTGCACTTTATCTTTATGTTAACCCTCAAATGAACAAGTTGGAAAAGCCGGAATAAGTGAAGGCAGGTTGCACATTATGACTATTAGAGTTCCCACATATAGTCTTGCTCTCTTCTTACTCCAACCTCCATATCTCTTGCTTACTTCTTTTGCTTGTGCTCTCATTCTTTCTCAATCCTTCCACCTTTCAAGAACTAGGTAATTTTTCAATACTCGAAGCATGCAAAATTATACTTTCAACTAAGCATTGTCTGGCATGAGTCCTATTGCAGTTGTATGTAGCACCAACTAGATACATGTGCACTAAGAGAGGAAGCACCTTCACTTGTTTGCACTCACAATTGGGTAAATTCTACCACAAGCTAAGAACCATGGGGAGAGAGGGAAAGAGGACAAGGCAAGCTCGATGGTCATGAAAAGCTTCACCTATTTTGAGAAGGGTGCTTTTCTTGGGGCCCATATCAATTTGCCTATCTTTTTTCTAAGTGAATGTGAGAATTATGGATGAGGTGAGAGAACTTTTCATTTTTCAATAGAAATTATGGGAGAGGATAAGGACAAAAATAATAAAATAGAATTTCATGTTGCATCACACACACACACACACATTTAGTTAGGCTAGACATTTTTTTTGAATGCATACATGGCATCATTCAAGCATTTATTATTCAAAATGCATTATATTACTTCACATGTATGTACATTAATAAGTATGCATGTTTGAGAATGATTCATTTTTCTAATCATTCTTTTATTTATAGGAGCAATGCATTATTCTTCAAATAATCTTAACAATGTGTTTTTTTGGAGACTCGAGAAGCTCGATGCATTTTTTATTCACAAGCAAGAACTAAAGATTGGTGCATATAGCTCACATTCACAAAAGAAGGGCACAATAATGCATGCACGCTCAACAAAAGAAGAACATACCAACAAATATGTAGGCTCATGGGAACATGTGTTACAAAGCAAAGACATGGAGCTAAATCCTTGGATTTTTTCCACCAAAAAAATCTACCTCAGCTTGTGATTACAAGTAATACAAGGGTGTTCATGAAAACATCTAGCAATCAAGGTACAAAAAATCTAAGGTGTGGAATTTCCCTTTTGCAAAAGAAGAAAGAAGTGACCAACGAATGCATAAAGGAGTATCACTTTAACCAAAAACATGACCAATTTCAAAGGGCCAATTGTGTGGACAACAATTGGGTGACAATTCCAAAGTCTTAAGGCACATATATGTATAATAAGGGAGACCATGAATTGGCAAAGGAGGAGACTTCGGGAGTTTTTTTGGGGGTTTCATGAAAGCTTTGAGATAATGGAATTTAAGGAAAATTTTTATGGATTTGTGAGGGTAATCATTCAATTTGGGTTAAGAGAGTAGAGGGTACTATCCAATGGGGTGTGTGTGTGTGTGTGTGTGTGTGGAGAGATTGGTTTTTTGTGCAATTAGGAGGAAGCATCATCGCATTTTTCAAGGCTCTCAGAAGAGAGAAAAGGATCAATCCATTACTATTTGTTTTCATGCAAACACAACATTCAAAGAACTCATCCAATGATTGCAAAAAAAGGACTTAGTGGGGTCAACATCAAGCTGAAAGCATAAAGATTGGAGGACTTAGCATGAAATCTAGGCCAACTAGCCTACGTTTTGGGATAGTTGTTGTGCAATTTTTGGGAGGCATCTACAACATTGTACTTAATCTCTTTTTTTCTTTTTCTAAAATCCTATTTGCTATTAAGCTTTGTGAGCATTCTTTTGTGAGCTTTTATAGTTCATTTTCCTAAAGTCAAGAGCTTCATTTTTGTTCTAATTCAAACAAAATTTCCTTAGGTTTTTTGTATGGATTTTGCTAACATTACAACTTTGATGTGTTGTTCCTTCTTTGTAACTTGTTGGTGCTAACAAGGATTTTTATTGTTCTTTCTTGCTATGTGCAATGCTTTGAAAGAGGTGTAATAAGTTTTCCTTCGCAAGGGGCTAATTTGCAAATTCATAGTGATTGGAGGAATTTTTTCTAAGGCTTGTAAATCTTGCAAATTAATATTACACAAATGTGAGTTGTGTTTTGCCCTTCTCTTGGATATACCCTCTCCTAATCCAAATTTTCTAATGCTTAAGAATTCATTTAATGTGAAGGTATTGAAAGAAGATTGAGTTGTGTGATGTTTTTTCTAATGTGAAATTGTGCAATTGGGGACTTTTGTTGATTTGCTAGTAAGAGGTTTCAAGCCTTAGGTTTTTTTTTGCTAACAAGTTTGGAATGTGTGTTGTGCACCCTTGTGGTGGATGGTTTTCTTGAGAATTGAAGTATTCAAAACAACTCTATTTGTTCCCTTGCTTGCAAGATTGATGTTCCCTCAATCTAACTCTTTGTAGTGAACTTTGGTAACACTTAATCTTTTGGGTTGTTTCAAAATTTTGGATGTAAAAAATACCTTAAAGTTGTGTTACTTGAAGAAAATTATAAATTGTGTTGTTGTACAAAGTGTTCCACCTTCATTCATCAAAGATTAAATTGTGTCTTAAAGATTGGTGTGTCATGTCTCGTTAAGTTACAAAGAGGCACATCTATTCCAAGCATGTTATGTATTTTCCTTCTTTGTTACTTTATCTTATTTCAAGTGCTCCTTGGTTGAAGTTCTTTCACATCTACTAATACTCCTTGTTCTTTGATGGTAGGTTTTTTTCCTTACATCCCTCACACCACATCGTCATATTATCATTTGGTAGAAAAGATTAAGTATCATTGGGATTCCTATCTTGCCCTCCTTTTACTTTTCACATACTAGCCTAGATACTCCCTTTGTGAGTGTTGAGACCAAAAATGGGCTTAACACTGGCTCTAAGGCTCTAGTCGGACCTCTATGCTCAACCAAAACACCCCACTACCTTGCAACCAGAAGTGTCTGGAGGCTATACACACTTGTCTAACTTACACATGCATTTGTACCATTCATAGTCCAACGGATCCCTATCCAACTCCTCACAAGGAGTACCCAAACATAATGGTGCCTAGCATTTCACAGCACATACACAGGGAGCACCCCTAGACTGACTGGCATGGCCCACTTCCACTCTCCTACACCCCGGGGACTGGCTCCAAGATGTGCCATTCAAACATAAAATACATACAACACATAGTCCTCTCTTTATAAAAATTATTCTAGGAGATGAGATATAATCCTCACTGAATAAGTCCTCCAAGAAACGGATCACTTACCCTATAGCTTGGGACTCCTCATTCTCAACGTTAGTCAATGTTCATAAAAGCAGGTGCTATTTATCCAATGTATATATTTCCAATACCATGTAATGAATGCAATGCAAGAGTGGATGATTTGTCATGCTCGACCATTTTACTTATTCAAAATAGCATTGTGGCATTGCACAAACACTTCTCTTCATGCTCTTCATACTAACACATTTGCTTTGTTGCATAGGGAACAACACCGAGTATACTCATGCTACTAAACCCTTTAACTTTCAAAACAAATATATCCTATATGTAAAGTACACCATAAAAACTAGATTTTAGTCTATATTCACTACTTATGACCCCTCCTCCTTCCTATTGTTTAATGTTATGCTTGCGGTGGTAGGTGTAGAGGATGTTTCATGTCATTTTCTTAGTTGAAAAGCAATAAATCACACCATAACATGGAAATGAGCTAAGTTGAGGCTAAAACTCATCCATTAGACCCATCATATATCCACAAATACATTTATAAATTTTTGTAATTTTTGGCACATAAAAACTATTTTTTTCATTTAAATTCCATTTTTCTTGATTTTTTATTTATTTATCAATAAATTACTATTATTCTCTAGTTTTCTAGTTCAACCTAGTTGGGAGTATTGAGATTCATCATTATATTTGATTTCATTTCGTAAGAACATGATTTTTCCACCCCGAAACGAAAAAAAACCCCTATTTTTTCACTTAAATACTACATTTGGGACTTTTAACTAGTAATAACAACCACATTTAATAGCATGTTCTACATAGTATCATTTAGAGCCCTCAAGGACACATAAAACAAGGTTCACATAAATTTTCATACCATATGCACTTCATTTAGACCATAAACATTTAAAAACAAGCAAATTTTCTTCATAAAATAGACATACCGTTAAATTGTGTGTTTCGTGTCATAGAAATTGAATGTGTGGACAACCATCCACCCGCCATCAATCTCTACACATCATAAAACATCAATTCTCAGCATCTTGCAACAATCCAATGCATGCCGGACAAGCATTCTTTATCCTGTTCTTCTCTTTCTTTCACCCACATGAATATCCTCTTGGAGGAGAGAGAGAGAGAGGAGAGAGAAAGACTGAATTTCCATGTCTACATCCGAGCAGGCATTGTTTGATCAAAGAGTGGACATAGGGAGTGAAAAATTGAAGGATTATGCTAGAATGATTAGAGCAATAGCTTGTTTTTAGCCTCCAAACCCTCCTTCTCCCAAATCATCACATGGCATGGGGGCAGCTATTTTCTGATGCCATTTTTTTCCAAACACTGCCCTCCCCCACCCTCACATGAAATTTTTAGGGCCTTTGGGCCCCAAGGCCCATGCCTTTTCCAATCTTGGCCAAATTTTGATCGTTCTAGTGCTTGGCCAAATTTTGATCATCCTAGTGCTTGGCCTCTAGTTCCTCCGCATCTAGTTTAAGGGTTTTTAGACAGCACTGCTGGAGGTTATGGCAGTGCCTCTAGGGAGATAATTATGCCTCCGCGTCCGAAAAATCTTGTGTATCTCCAGTTCCTCTTCTAGATATGGTACCTGATTTTGTATTCCAAAAATTCTATGCTTCCGTCTTGAAAACCCTGAACTGATGGGAACTTGTCTTGCTTTGATCCAACACCTGGAAAATTTATGAAAAATCCTCAATCACTACAAAGATCGATCGTTTGAAGTAATTTGAATTCCTGTCTTCCATAGCCACTTAAAATTGTCAGATCCACGTCTTCCACTTCCATTGGTCTTTAAAATTTGCTTTAAATTTACATCATTTGACACTTATTTGGCAATTTTTTGGTATTGAAATTCAGCTCTCATTGTTGACCCCACGAGATAAGGCGACTCATCCCATCGAATCCATGAACTAATCTGGGCATACATCAACTATAAAAAGCATCAAGCTACCACCAAAAAAAAACATAACAAAGTACACAAACAGCTCTCACCCTACCCCTTGACAAAATCAAGGCATGAAAATCCATCAGGGATAGGCTAGGTATAACCTAATACAGATCCAGAGCTGGTCACTAACCAACTACTCCAACACAGACAAGTTGAAAAGAACTACCAAAGAAGTCATCCTAAGTGGTGGTCTAAACTACCTACCTACCTAGGACAACTAAACTAGGAACTCCTACTAGGGGAGGACTCCTATAGCTTGGTCTTTCATTTTCATATACTTTTAATTCATCACTTGTTAATACTTCAAGCTTGGATACTCGGGTATGTAAAAAGGAGGGATTTGAGCATCGTGACCCAAGGAGAATGGGGCATCAGCCTCAGGTCCTAACTTGATACCCAAGAACCTACCAAGCCCTCATAAGGCAACACTAAATCTTTTTCTTGCACTTGCTTCTATTTTTGCTCCAACCTTCCTTATTTATTTTGTCCAACTAGACATCACCCCCCCCCCCAAGAAGATAAGGCATTGCCTAGCTATCTCGTCCCCAGAAACCTATCACGCCTTCGCAAGGTGATGATTATATGCTCTTTGATTTTTCTTATATTTCTTTTCATTTTCCTTTTTTCAAGGGTTAAAACCCCTTTTTACACACCTTCGTATTTTGAGTTTTTCTAGATATATTCATTATTTCTTCTCTTTGTTAATTTAGCAGGCTTCTCTAGCTCACAACTAATAGAAACTCCTAGAAATAGCTACCTAGTAGGCTAGCAAGACAGAGTCACTTAGGACTTCCTCAAAAACAGGCCTTTCAATGCTTGACAATGTCTTTGCAAGAGGCAAGCAACCACTCAAACCTCCCTCAGATGTTCCTAACCTAACCCTTGGACTTCATGCCTTGATTGTCAATCCCCAACCAAAAAAAGAAAAGGAAAACCCCCATAGATACACGTAACCATTCAGAATACAAGAAAATAGTTCATAAGGGAAGGAGATCACCTGGACTTGGCCAATATAAGAATCAATGCTACAAAGACTCCCTCAAGGCACTCTATTAAACCTACTTGGTACAACACTAAAACAAGAAAACCATTAAACGTACCTACACCAAATAGGAATATGGCCCTCTTGGCCTAAATTTGAGATATAACATTTCACAACAAATGAGTTGACCCTCTTAGCCTAAAGAAATATAACATTGTGCATCCAAAACAATCAACCCTCTTGGCCTAAAGTAAAAAAACCAATACAGCTTATACACATCCCTCCTTGGAGTAGTACTGACATACAACAAGATGCTCCATTCCAAGGAGAAAAGAGGGCTCCTATCCCTAAACTAGATGCATTAGATTATAACCCATACCTCTTGCATATACAACAAGAGGTTATGAATATAATGTCGTCCACAATATAGGTCCAAGATAACAATGGTAAATGGATCTCGGCCACTCTTTGCATTACCCATACTAACCATTGCCTACCATATAAAGCATGTTCTAATAAAAGTCCCCATAATCGACCAAGTCTATCTCATCATCAATGGAGATATCTAAACAAGGACCAAAATTGAAAAAGTGGTCTTCTTCATAAGCAAAATTTGCTAATGAATTGGCAAACTAATTTCAATATCATGGAATTAGTTGAAGATACACTCTCTCAAACTTATCAATCAGCTTCATAATAGCGTGATAATACATATGAAGAATGGGATTCCATACTGTATACATCCCATTCAATTGATTTAAAAGCAACAGGGAATCCCCTTTTAGTCGTAATTGGTGAATACCACCTTTATTAGCAATATTCAATCCCATGACCAAGGCTTTATATTCCACCATATTATTAGTAAATACTACCCCACGGTAGGTAACTAATTTCGTCCTGATTCTACATTGGGGATCTCTGATGACTACCCCAATACTCCCTTTCTTATTGGGAACCATGGACGCTTTATCAAAATATAATGTATATATTGTTGAGATATCGAGCTCCACTCATGATATGCCAGGGTGACCGTTATGCATTTATTTCACCCACTTGTCAGTTTGCAGATATGGTTGGTACACTGCCCATGAATAATAGCTAGATGACAGCTATCCTTATCTACTCTAGTTCGTGGCTCAGTTAGTATGCCACCTTAGTTAGTTGAGTTTGGTTTGAGACCCATATATAGGATTCTTCTATTTCTATGTACTTGAGTTCTTTTGGCTTACACAACTAAGAAGAGGAAAACTGTTTTCAGCCTCCACCTTTGTGTGTATTCCCCCATTGTGCAAGCAAGAAAGCTACAAGTGAGACTCCTTTCTTCTCTCCCACAAACTTGACATGGTATCAGAGCCTTGTTTGCGGTAAGGAGCTCAAGAAAGCAAACCAAGTTCGCGGTGTTCTGGTAAGAGGAGCAGTGTTGCTTTCATTTTCTGTTTTGGGAGTAGATCTCTGCAAGTAGCACAGCCGGAAATTGCAAGAGTGCATTGTCTCAGGTTGAGATGCCCTTCGCGGTGAAGCAAGAGGGCAATATATGCTATGGTAGAGGGCTTTAGCCCATGGTGACCCTTTTTTTTTTATTTGAGGCCATTTCGGGGCCTATTTTGGAGGCGGAAGTTTTCTGCACGCACTCAAGAAAAGGCCCTATTTTATGCTGTGTGACCACTGTTCTACAAGTCGGTGAAAAGTTACTGTAGAAATTGCATCGTATGCCTGTGCGCAGAGACATTGGGAGTTACAGAATCATCCCTGTTGCCTGTTGATGCAAAATCGTCACTAGCAAGTGACTGTGTGGTCAAATACCACTTTCGTCAGTTTTGCAGATTAGCCCTTGTGAGGCTGAAGTTGTGTTCTTTGCAGTGACAGAAATTTTTGCAGTGTTCTGTAATGGCGTCAGATTCTCTTTCACAGATTGTCACTGAAAAGCTTGACAAAAACAACGTCCAAGCATGGAAGTTCAGAATGACGAATTTCCTTATGGGAAAAGGATATTGGGAATTCATTGCAGGAAATGAAGAAGAACTAGTTCTTCCTGATGTTCCAAATCAACAGCAAATGCATGCATTTAAAGCATGGCATGAGAGAGCCAGGAAAGTTATGTACCGGCTGTCTATCAGTATTTTAGACTCTATGATTGTGCATATTCAGGATGCAAGTATGCCAAAGGAGGCATGGGATACTTTGTCAAAAATGTATAGCACAAATACGCAAGCCAGGAAAATGCAACTCAAGCAAGAATTGCACAATGTGCAAAGAGAAAGTATGAGCATCAATGACTACCACATGAAGGTGAAGAAGATTGCAGATGCACTTGCTTCCATTGGGTCGCCAATGGAAGATGATGATTTAGTTTCTGTGACCTTGAATGGTCTAGGAAAGGATTATGCACAGTTCTGAACATCGATTTCCGTCCGTGAAAGATTTCCTGATTTTGAGGAGTTGATTGCTCTTCTAATTTCTGAGGAGCAGAGAAATGGTGGTGCATCTTCTTCAGGACGAACTTCAAAAGAAGCTGTATTCTACTCAAATACTGAAAGAGGTAGAGGCAGAGGTAGAGGAGGCCGATCTGGAGGCCGTGGTAGAAATCAGAATATGCAGCAAACTCAAGAAAACCAGTCCTATGGAGGAGGACGTGGTAACTCTAAAGGCAGAGGGAGCCAAAGAGGTCGTAGTGGATGGCAAAGAGGCCAAAATGCAAACAGCAATGTTGAATGCTACTACTGTGGTAAAATGGGTCATATGGCTAAAGACTGCTATAAAAAGCAGAATGACATCATGAATGGAAAATTGCAACAAGGGAATTATGCATCTTCTAGTAGACAGGGTGATGACAAAAATGAGCATTTGTTTATGGTGCAGCACATGAACAATTCTGTGACAAGTGCAGAAGAAAGCAACGATGTATGGTATGTTGACTCAGGTGCCTCGAACCACATGACAGGTCATGCAGAATGGATGGAGGATGTAAGGAAAATGAAAAAACCAGGATTTGTGGAGACTGGTGATGATACTGGACATCCTATTGTGCAGATTGGAAAATTTCATTTGTCTATGCAGGATGGGAAAAACAAATACTTGTCCGATGTATTTCATATCCCGAATATCACCAAAAATCTGGTTTCTATTGGTCAAATGGTTGAGCAGGGCTTGCAGGTCAGATTTAATCCTCATGGATGCTTTGTTGAGGATATGAAAAATAAAGGTCGCTTGATAGAAAAAGGAAAGAAGAAGGGCAGAATGTTTACGTTGGATGCAGACATGTCTGAATTGAGTGCAACAATGTTTGCACATGGGACCGGCGTAGTTGCAGATATTGATATCTGGCATAAACGCATTGGTCATGTTAACGTACAGCAACTCAAATCAATGCAAGCCCAAAATATTGTTGCAGGATTGCCCAAATTCAAGGTTGCAGAAATGCATAAGGCATGTGAAGCCTGTCAATTTGGAAAACAAGCAAGGAAACCATTTCCTAGACATGTTCAAGAGAGTAAGAAGCCATTGGAATTAATCCACTCTGATGTGTGGACTACTAAAGCTGCATCTCTTGGAGGCTGTCATTATTTTGTCACTTTTATTGATGACCATAGCAGAAAAGTTTGGGTGTATCTTATGAAAAAGAAAAGTGAAGTTTTTGGGCATTTCAAAACTCTTAAAGCTATGGTTGAAAAAGAAACAGGCCTGCAAATAAAATGCCTAAGGTCAAATGGAGGGGAAGAGTACCTCTCAAATGAGTTTGCAAGGTTCTTGCAGGAGCATGGCATAAAGCAGCAATATTCATGTAGTCATACCCCACAACAAAATGGAATTGCAGAAAGGAAAAATAGGCATATTGGAGAGGTATCTCGTGCCATGCTCAATGAAAAAGACTTGCCAGATTTTTACTGGGCTGAAGTAGTTGCTACAGCAGTCTACATAATGAACAAGACTCCCACTGCAGCAATACATGGCATGACTCCAGAGGAGAGGTATACTAGTAGGAAACCAGATATTTCTCATTTGAAGTTTTTTGGTTGCATTGCCTATGTTCATGTGCCAGATGAGTTGAGATCCAAGTTGGATCCAAAAGCTGAGAAGTGCATCTTTATTGGTTACTCTCTGCAGGCAGAAAGGGTATAGATGATATAACCCTTCTACACGTAAGTTTACAGTGAGCAGAGATGTGGTTTTTGATGAGATGAGTAGCTGGTATAAACCAGTAAATGTGATTGATGATGTAGATGCACAAAATGGTAATGCTGCACAGAATTCACAGCAGCAGTCACAAAATATTAGTGGACCTGGAGTGTCCTCTAGCAGTGGTCCATATTCTTCGCCATGGATAGGCAGATTGAGATCAGGAAAATCTCCTCAAAACAATGCAGATAGTGGTATGCAGGTTTCACGAAAAGGAAAAGAGAAGGTAGATCAGCCCATGTTTGATGTGAATGCAGGTCACTCTTATGTGGATGGTGAATCCAGTGGCTCAGAATAGAGCATTGATAATGAGTTGGGTATTCCTTCTATTGTTACACCTGGAGTAAGGAAGACCAGGGATGTTTTGAGAGCACCTGGGAGTGAACCTACTTTGCGCAGGTCTACGAGAGCTAGGTATCCTGTGGATAGGCTGAAATATGATGGATTTACAGCCATTCACTATGCATATATGGTCAAAGTGATACAGGAACCAAAACCCACTTCTTTTGAGGAAGCTATGGGAAAAGAAAAATGGGAGAAAGCCATGGATGAAGAAATGGATGCCTTGGAAGCTAATGCTACATGGGAATTGGTACCTTTGCCTAAAGGTAAAAATGCAATTGGCTGTAAGTGGGTTTATAAGGTGAAGCACAATGCAGATGGTTCTGTGAATAGATACAAGGCAAGATTAGTAGTCAAGGGGTATGCACAAACATATGGTATTGACTATGAAGAAACATTCAGTCCGGTTGCAAGGATGGCAACCGTAAGAGCGGTCATTGCTATGGCTGCATCAAAGGGATGGTCTTTACATCAGATGGATGTAAAGAATGCCTTCTTGCATGGTGATTTGCAAGAAGAGGTCTATATGGAGCAGCCACCAGGTTATGTGCATGCTGTTCATCCAGAGTTTGCTTGCAGGTTAAAGAAAGCCTTGTATGGCTTGAAGCAAGCACCTAGAGCATGGTCTGACAAGATAGGACAATATCTTGTCACTATTGGTTTTCAGATTTCCAAGGCAGATTTCTCACTTTATGTGAGAAAAACAGAGAAAGGTATTATGCTGCTTGTCATTTATGTTGATGATTTGATTATGACAGGTGACAGTGATGAAGATATCCTTCATGTGAAAATGCTATTGAAGCACAAGTTTGAGATGAAGGATTTGGGAGAGCTGTGTTATTTCTTGGGCATTGAGGTGATTAGATCACCAAGTGGGATACAGCTCTTGCAGAGGCAGTATGGATTGGACATGCTGTCCAAATATGGGATGACAGGCTATAAGCCTATTTCAGTTCCTTTGGAGCAGAATGTGAAGCTGAGCGCAGTTGCAGGTGAGCTTCTAGAAGACCCTACTATGTACAGACGCATAGTAGGAAGCTTGATTTATATGACTATTACCAGGCCAAATTTGAGCTATGATGTTGGATTGGTAAGTCAGTTTATGCAGGCTCCAAGGAAACCGCATTTGGATGCGGCTAGACGCATACTCAGATATGTGAAGTCCACATTGCAGTATGGACTATTTTATGAGACTGGGGTTCAGATACAGTTGCATGGATACACTGATGCTGATTGGGCTGGTAGTATTTCTGATAGACGATCTACCAGTGGATATGTGTTCTCTTTTGGAAGTGCTGCAATCACTTGGAGCAGCAAGAAACAGCCTACAGTTGCCTTGTCGAGCACAGAGGCTAAGTACAGGGGTGCAGCAATGGCTACATGTGAGTTTGCTTGGTTGCATAAGCTACTTTATGATATGCATCAGCCTACAGATGGGCCAGTTGTCATTTATTGTGACAACATGAGTAGTATACACTTGGCAAATAACCCAGTCTATCATGCTAGAACAAAGCACATTGAGGTGCATTATCACTATGTGCGGGAGAGGGTTTTACTAGGTCTTATTGATCTAGTTTATGTCAGCACAGAGGATCAGGTAGCTGACATATTCACGAAAGCATTGGACGCAGAGAAGCTGCACAAGTTTAGAGACCTGCTTGGAGTGCAGGAATTGGGATTGAGCTCGAGGGGGAGTGTTGAGATATCGAGCTCCACTCGTGATATGCCAGGGTGACCGTTGTGCATTTATGTCACCGACTTGTCAGTTGCAGATGCAGTTGGTACACCGCCCATGAATAATAGCTAGATGGCAGCTATCCTTATCTACTCTAGTTCGTGGCTCAGTTAGTATGCCACCTTAGTTAGTTGAGTTTGGTTTGAGACCCATATATAGGGTTCTTCTATTTCTATGTACTTGAGTTCTTTTGGCTTACACAACTAAGAAGAGGAAAACTGTTTTCAGTCTCCACCTTTGTGTGTATTCGCCCATTGTGCAAGCAAGAAAGCTACAAGTGAGACTCCTTTCTTCTCTCCCACAATCTTGACATATATCCATAAAGGATTCACTCATATGGCCATCATCGGATCCTTTATTCGTAACTATGATAGTCAAAATTTAGCATATTCAAAGAATTAACTGAAGGCTCTATCCCACCTTCTTCATTGAATCCAATAGGGATGCTCTCGTCAAAATCCTTAAACAGTGATGGCAGAAGACTTTGATCTCCCAAATAAATGTTCTGTCCTCTTGCTCAATTGCTATATAACATTCTCTCCACCAAACAAGTCTTCCATGATGGCATCTTTGTTCCAAATATGGGTGTTCTAAGTAGGGAATAAGCCACCTCATCAACCAACTTTTAGCCTCTCTTGTAGGTTTCAAATCAGTTCAACCTTGATCTGCAAGACAATTATCTCATCAGTATACCTAAAGATAATAAGGTTTAATCTTATTTAGATTAACCTTGTTTTTAAACTCCACTCCTTGCAAATCTTCCAGTAATGTTGCCTTATTTTTTTTCAATTCTAGCGATTTTGTAGGGATCATCCCACTTAGGCCCTAGTTTCTAAGGGAATAGCTCCCTATGTGCATCATAATATAAAACTAATTGTCCTTTCTTTAAGGTATACTTCTTCACTTTTAAATCATGAAGCTACTTCATTCGACACTTAGCTACCTCCTGATGTAATAGGCTCTGCAATTTGGGCTCATCGAGGTGTGCTAAAGTCTTAAAGCACTCAAAGAGTGCATCTTCATCCCCCAAAGAATGGTTAATTGAAAATCTCATTGTCGGTAACTCAATCTCTAGGGGTACTATGTACTCTTTTCCATAAACTAACTTGAATGGGGTGTGGTCGATAGCTCAATTAAAGGTCATATTATACATAGAGGATAACTCCTATTATGGCTATACCACTTCTGTGTAGAGGATGCCCCACTTCTTGAATGGTAGTATAGCCATAATAGGAGTCAATGGATGCTTCCTATTCTCCCTACTATCATGTCTTTAACATGTACCACATCTCTTAGCATATGAAAATGCATCCTAAAAAATGAACAGCTACCAATATCTGGCTCTTAAAGCTTTTTGTGTAGTCAACCATCTAGCAAAGTGCCCTCCACAAGCCGAGTCATGGCACCCTTCCAAGATAAATGCAACCTCATCAGGCATAACACATTGGCAATAAACATCATCAACCCCTGCTGATATAATATATATGCAATCAATGCAAATTTCAAAGCCTGATGTTTAATTTTTCTCTTCTCAACCTTTAACAAAGTAGCTCAAGTCTATTCTCTAGATAGATCCTGTAGATAGATAGTGCCTTATGGTGGCATACCAAGATGGAATAGAAGCCGTAACAATTTTGAATAGACTCTCAAGATCACTACCTTCAACCAAAATTTCCTTCTACTTCCCGAAATCCACAAGACATTCAACGATACCCTGTAAGTGCGGTGGCTTACTCTTGATTTCATAATAAAACTCTTGCAAAGTAATCAACCACTTTACTAGGTGGTCAGGTGGCTACAACTTATTCATCAATAGCCTCAACCCCTCCGCCTTCATATAAAATACAACCTTTTCATAGAGAATGTAATGCCTGAATTTCTTTGTCACCAATACCATCCTAAGGCACAACTTTTCCATGTAGGTTTAATTAATCTCAGAGATCCCCAATTTAAGGCTAGCAAATGCAATTGGATGATACCACTTCTCCTCCCAAATCTAGGCTAAACAGTAGTTGATGCTATGCATTGTGGCTACTGCTGAAAATATATAGAAGACCTCACCTCTTTTGGGTGCTTTCAAGATTGGCACTTTCACTAGTTTTTGCTTTACATCCTCAAAGGATAATTGACATGGGTCACTCCAAACAAATTGACAATAAAAGGATAGTAGATTCGTCAATGGCGGCATCCTCTCTTCCAATGCATTGATAAATCTTTGTTGATAGTATCCCACTGATGACAGAAAAATATGTACTTCTTTAGGAGTATATGGTGGACTCATAGCAATAATAACCTTTATCTTTTCAGGGTCAATCACAATACCAACCGAGCTAACCACATGACCCAATAGCAATCCATAGGACACCCCAAAGACACACTTTCTTCAATTAAGAGCGATGCAAAACTGCTTGCAATGCTCAAAACATTTTCTTAAAATAACTAGCTATCTCTCCCTTGTGGTGGCTACCCCCAGATCATCAATAAAGGTTTTTAACTCCTCTATGAAAGTATCACCAAAAGTCTTATCACTCGTACATTTCCAAGAAGTTCATTGCATAACCCAAATGCCATAACATGATATGCAAAGGTACCAAATACAGTAATAAATGTGATTTTCAACTTGTCTTTCACTGCAATGGCAATTTGGTTATATCTAGCAAAATAATCCATAAATGAATAGATATCTCTACCTGCCAACTGATCCAAAATCTATCAATAAATGGCAGCGAATAGTAGTCTTTGACCGTCTTCTTATTAAGCTCCCTAAAATCTACACAAAGCTGGATTTGATTGTTCTTCTTTTTTCTAATAGCTACCAATGAACATCACTCCATGTGTTGTACAGAAAATATCAGGTTAGCCTTATGTAATTTTTGCAACTCCACCGCAAATAGACCGTCCCTTAGCTCAAAAGGCGTACACCTCACTTTTGTCACACAGGCAGCTACCTTCCTTCAAGAAAATGGTATGCACAACTAAACTAGGAGGAATACTGATTCCAAGATGCATATTTTGCAGTGGATTCCATGAGGTTTTGTGATGGATTCCGTAAAATTATATTTGTTGCCGGGTCTCATACACAAGGTGGATTCCTTGTGCGAAAAGTCGATGGGGATGCCTGTCCTTTTCGGGCATCTTGTTAATTTAATGTGCAAGTGGGTGATTTCATAAGCGAGTGATTCCGTAAAATACATATTTAAATTAATGGACATTTATGAGTTTAGAGTGCTAGGTATTCACTCGTTAATAAATTAAGGTTAGGATTGAGTTCTTACCAATTTATTTATTTTGTAGCTGAAGACTGCGAGGTATTCACTTTTGTCAGTTTAATTTTATTATTTTCTAACAATTGTGAATGCTTTAATTGATGTGTAGAGTAGGCAGTGGTAGCATTGGGAAGCACTAGGCGATAGCATATATTCAAGTTATTTAGAAGAAATTATCATTTTTGATGGACACGCATCTTAAGCATGGCACCAATATTTATTTTGACACGCTTATTTATTGAAGCATCTAACATTTATTTATTATTTTATATGTGCATGGGTGCACGATTTAAATATTTGTTATTGGACATTGTATTTGGGCACAGCTCGACTCTTTAGGTGCCCAATCGCTTTAATTCTTTAGTGGGACAAAAGCAAACACAAAAGCTAAAGCGTGCTAATTGTAAATTGGGCTATTTTTTGAATAATATATCAAATACATGCTTTGTGGAGCGCTCACACAAGGCATGGGGGGAGATTGTACCCAATTCATCTTTTGCTTCATGTCATGCAAGTCTTCTCTCTTGTTTTTTGTGCAAAAGTAGAGTTCTTTTGTTCTTGCGGACCTTCCGACGCTCGCTACCCATGCATACAGCATCCGATCTGTGCACATGTAATGTCTCGCCCTCATCCCGCCCTCACACATTCCAAGAAAACACGTTTTTTTCTTGACATTGGCACTCACCTCCAAGGATCGAATCTAGTAGTGGTAGTCAAAAATTAGTAGGCATGTTAGTAGGGTGAGGTCGAAGGAGTTAGTCGATTAAGTAAGGTTAGTTAGTTAGTAAGGGTAAATTAAAAACATTAGAAATATAGAATATGTTAGTATAGGTTAACATTAGTAATATACTATAGTATAGTATATAAAGCTTCTAAGACGGGTGAAACCGCCATCTCCCACCACCTCTGCAACAACTGGAGCCAACATCATCATCATAGTCGTCAGTACCAACGTCATTCTCACCCTCGTCATCGTCTCGAGCTGGCCGTCCATGCGAGAGGACACGACTCCAAACCTGTATACTCATGCCACCTATCGGGAGCATGAGGATAGCAACCCCTTCCCTCCCCCCAGCTATATAATAAGCTTTTTCCCCCCGTTGCAGAGGTGTGCGGACCTCTATCGCCTATGCCTTTCGCATGTAGTAGGCAGCCGTCAATAATCCTGGGCCTCCATTCTGTTCTCTCACCAGATCTCCAGCGTCGCCACCTCCCTGCAGACATACGGGTCTTCTTTATTCCCCCGTGGCTATTTGCATTGGCGGCAGCCTGCACCACCTAGCCCATGTGCCTTCTTCCCTGGATCAGTCTGTGGCGGCAGATCTGCGGCCGCTTGGCCCACCCAGCCCCATGATATCTTCTTTTCCCCCCATTGTCTCGACGTAGGCCATGTAGGCTCTGACCCAGTCCACTTTTTCCCTATCATGGCGTCACAGACCCCCCCCGGACCCCAATTCAAACCATCATCATGGGCCCCAGATGTTGTTCCGTGAGGAGTAGAGAGGAATAAGGTGGGAGAAGATAAAGAAAAGAAGAGGGGTGAAGGAGGAAGAGTAGAGAGGAATAGGGTGGAAGAAGATAAAGAAGAGAAAGAAGAGTAGAGGGAAATAGGTTAGGAGAAGATAAAGAAGAGAAAGAAGAGTAGAGTGAAATAGGGTAGGAGAAGATAAAGAAGAGAAAGAGAGGAGTGAGGGAGGAAGAGGAGAAGAACATATACGTCGCCCTGCCCGATTTCTGCCGGCTGATGCTGCCGCCACCAGCCGTCGCTGCCGCCCATTACCTCCAGCTTCCCTCCACAGCGCCACCGTCAGACTTCTCATCCCCCCCCCCCCCCGGCCAGATTATCTTCCCCCCCCCCTCCTGCGACGTCGCAAATGATAATGTATAGAACGTAGTTTCCTTCGAATAGCATCATGCATTTATAATGAATTACGAACAAGATTATCTACTTATTATAGTAGTATATTTGAGTTAAATTCCTGAAGGTATAAAAGCTGCATCTTGCACCATTAACCCTATTCCTTTAACAACGATTCATCATGAACTCCATGAAAGGTTTTTTTTTCTCGTTACTCAAATTACTAGGAAGTTATCATTGCTAACTGCATTTCTTAGCAAGGAAAAGATTATTATTTGGCATGAGTTCGTTTGCAAGGAAAAAGGAAGGTTAAATTGAATTCATCGACTGAAAAATCAATTATCACAAGGATAATAAATCGTGACGAGGTGATCAATATTACCTTCCAAAAGTTAACTAAACCAATCTAAACTTAGAAAAATACCATGCTGAAGAGAAAAATACGCCTCAGAAATGATTTAAAGACCAAAGAAACATTTATACCTTAAGCACTTGACTACTTTCCATATTGTAGGGTCAATAAATTCGTAACGATAAAGGACTAGGGTTTGTCCCTGAGGTTCTTAAAAAGAAACCGTAGGTTCAGCTTAAAGAAACTTAAACGGATTATTTCAACGCAGGACTTGCGCAGCAAGTACGAAGTCATGTAGTCTTGTGACTAATTCACAAGACTAAAGGGTAAATAACCTCAACAAGGATGGCAGATCCTTACTCAAGTTATCTTGCAAATGGATGTATTCTTGGATATCCTTCTAAATAAGGGAAGTTATAAATCGGAAACTAAAGTATCTAATGAACTTTAGGGTTGACCAAGTTGGGTTAATAAGGTACGCCCTAACCCGGACTATAAAGGATCTCGCCAAGTTACAAGACACCTTGGGAACGAGTGCTAATACACTCAAAAGGAAAGAATAATTCCTTAGTGGTTTGCCAAACAACACGGTCGATTTAATGGAAATGTTTGTGCTTGCTAGAGATTTTTTAGCACTGTTTGAATTATGAATTACAAATTAAATGAATACCTATACTTCAGGTTGAAGGCCTGAAGGGAGAGGCAGTTTCAGTTACCCCCGACTGCCTGCCTAACCCTAACCAAGGGGGTTGTTGACCGCACCGAGAACGTGGACCAAACCTGCCGCGAGAGGTCTCTCCGTTGAGCTCTACTTGGAGCAGGAGGACGCTTGGGTGCCAAGGGGGGCTCTGGCTGTAAATCCCTCGCCTTCCGAGTCCTGCACAAGAGGCTAACGTGGCTCGAGATTGGATCTCAAGGCCTGCATACTAGTCTACGGGCAGAAGCTTGGAATAGTGATCACTGTGGATTACTGGATAGCCTTTGGGTAGATTATGGACAAGCCTACGGGCGGAACTCCTTGTATTTCAAAGATAAAAATGATGATATGTTAATAAAGAACTTGTTTGATATTGTTTTTCTATGTCACGTGATAAGATTACGTAAAGGAACCAGTGTTTAACAGATTAATTAAAGAAGCTGGTTGTTACATGTCAAGCTAATGTGTTAGATAATTACATAACTAAAACAAACTAAGGAAAGTGCGAAGGATGGGCCATAGGTCCGTCCTACGGTTGGGTGGTCCTCGTTAGCCGGGAACTTTTCTCAAAAATCTCGAAGAACAGCAGGATGATCATCAAAACGAATAACGAAAGCGATGACCTAGAGTTATGTCTTACCCGATTTACGCTGTTTTAGGGGAATGGAATGGGACTATGCCTTATGGCAGAGAGATTGAGCTTTGCATCCCTCTCATTTCCCATTCTCCTTAAACCAAGTGCAGTATGAATCCACTTCGGACCTGGCGTTTCTGCGTAAAGTAGTTTGCTCGGGTCCGACGCTAGTTGTTGTTAGTTAATGACCAATCAGGAAAACCCTAATTCCGGTCGATCCTAAGTGGGAAGGGCCAGGATACTTCCACTACGTGGCAAACGCAGGAAGACCTAGATCACAAATCCTGTAACATTCCATGGGAGTGCCAGCCGGAGCTTTCTAGACATCCTTTCCGATGGACTGCTAAGACGTGTCCTAGATGATACTAAGAGGATACGTTACAGCACTAGTGGTATAAGAGCAAAGCTGAGATCGAGGGCTTCCAATTGCTTACCATCTCACTGAAGGCGGAGCTCCTAAAACAATCGAGCTCTACAATCAGTCTCGTGGCAATCCGTCAATACCAGTGTGTTCCTGGCAGTGAAGAACCCCCTACTACACTGTTGGATCACGAAGGACTGGTCTCTACACACGGAGGACCACTCAGGAAGTTCCTTTGCAAAACGTTTTTTCTCAAAGAGAAGAAGATAAGTAACTTTTATTAAGTTTGATTAGAAATCTTAATAAGCTTTCTAAAAATCTTAAAACTCCACAATTTCAATCGTGCGAAAGGACATTCTGAACAGCGTCGAATCAATCCACGCTCTTCTTGTACTATGAAATGCCAACGATTCTTTTAAATTATTAGTTCCTAAAGACTAAAGCTTCTAAGCTTTACACAAAGGCTCTGATTCAATTTTCAGCCACTCCCATAGTGGTTGTTCACATACAATTAGTCCTAAAAGGGTTTTGACTTCCATCGAAGCCCCTGTTCACAGCTGTGGACTGACAGAGTTCAATTCTAGCAAACAAATTGCTATACGCAGTCTGCACGCACGAATTATCCTCTTGGAAGACGATCATGATATCAAATTCAACATCCGCAAAGAAGAAATACTGCAAAAAGTCATTTAAAAAAGAAGAAATAAGCCTTGTAAACCCGAATTTGAGCTACACTCATCCCGCTAACAAGATTTCGAGTGTGTGAGGTCTTTTGGAATTTTGCAAGATGTCCGATCAAACCATGGAAGATTTTATAGCCGAAGGTGATCTATCAGAACCAACGATGGAGCAAAAACTAGATTTGATTATTTTACAACTTCAAGAGGAACGAAGAGCACGTCAAACTTTGCAAGCTCAATTGGCCATTCTGTAACGATCTACCGTCGACCAAAATGGACCACAATCTGAAGATCTTATACGACATACGATCAATGCGACACTTGAAGCGCAATCTATTCAGAAAGAAACAAAGATAAGTAAAAGAAATTTCAAATTTCGTACTTTCAATGGGTCACGCGATAGAAAGATTGTACTTGCTTTTATCAGTCAATTTGATTATTATTTCCATGAAGAACAGTATGCTGAGAAAGACAAAATTAAGTGTATCACTAATCATCTAGTGGACAGAGCATCCCTATGGTGGACTGTTGTCCACAAAAGCATTGATTGTCCTACTACTTGGGAGACTTTCCAAAAGAAATTTTTGCAAAATTTCCTTCCACCCCAATTCCACGAAAAAGCAATCAAACAATGGGAACTTCTGCAACAGAGGGAATCGTGAGCCTATTTCACAATATATCGAGCGTTTTTGGAATGCTTTATTGCAACTTTGAATGCTCGAAGATGTACCTGAGGCAACCCATAAACACAAGTTTATGTCTGGCTTACTTGGACATTTTTATGCGGAGGTGAACATGTTCAAGCCAATGACTCTCAAAGATGCAATTTCCTTGGCCCATGACACTGAAGACAAAATTCGAGAACAAGAGAAGCAACCACAACAATTTCAAACTAATGGTAACTTTGGTTCAAAACAATTCAATTCAATTTTTCGAAGATTCAATCAAAACCATTTTCTTCCATCTTCATTCCGTAAATCTTGGATGCAACCCCCTGCTTTACCATCAAACACAAATCCAAACCCTAAGCCATCTTTATAGCCAAATTCCAACATTCCTAAACTTTCAGCTATTACCAATAATGTGTCTAAAGTCAAATCCATAGTCTGTTACAAATGTCATCAACCTGGACATCTAGCGGCGAATTGTCAATCCAAAAAGCCAACTGTTCATATCAACTACTTGGGAGCGACAGAACATGAAGAACATGAAGAAATGCCAGATTTCACGGAAGATGATGACAATATTGGTACTACTTCAGATACTTTACCAGGTATGCCAAATCCCCATTCTTTATTAACAATGAAATGTCTTGTGCATGGTAAAGAAAATACTATTTTACATGATGATGGGAGCACACACGATTTTATCTCTGCAAAATTGGTCAAAGAATTGAATTTACATACTGTTTCTACTCATTATAGCATCAAGGCTACATTCTTAGGCACTAGATACAATGGGACACAAGAAGTGTATGACTTAGAAATTAAAATTGGTGACTATGTTGAACGTAGAAATTTCTTATTTGTGCCTTTGTAATCTAGTGACATTATCTTAGGAATGCCTTGGTGTCATCAGTACAATCCCGATATAGATTATTTCATGCATTCAATGAAGATTCATTCTAATGGGAAACAAATCACATTGCATGGTATGCACACTTTCAATAATTTTCCATTGCTTAGTCATACACAGGCTAAACATGCATTACGAAAAGGTAGCAAATCCTACTTAATATGGGTGAATGAAATTGAAGCTAAAGAAAATCAGATGCATCCTAGGCACGCACAATTTCTTTCACAATTTCAAGATTGTTTTGCTGTTGACTTACCACTTGGCTTACCACCTATACATCCCGAAGATCACAAAATAGATCTAATTCCTAGATCATAGCCACCATGTAAAGCACCATATAGACATAACTAAATTGAACATAAAGAAATTCAAGCCCAAGTTGAAAAATTGTTAACCCGAGGACTCATTAGACCCAGTTTGGTGCACCTATCCTATTAGTAAAGAAGAAAAACAATACCTATAGGATGTGCATTGATTACCGTGCCCTAAATAAGATCACTATTAAGAATAGATATCCGATTCCTAGGATAGATGATCTTATGGAAAAACTACAAGAATCTGCAATATTTAGCAAGATAGACCTTAAATTTGGATACCATCAAGTATGATTGGACACATTTGATATATTCAAAACTGCATTTAAAACACAATTTGGACACTATGAATTCCTTGTTATGCCTTTTGGTTTAACTAATGCACCAGCCACATTGAGTCGTATGATGAATCGCATATTTTTGAAGCATCATCATTGTGTCATTGTTTTCTTTGATGACATATTGGTTTTCAGTAAGAATGAGAACAAGCATTATGAACATTTATCTTTGGTTTTGAAATTATTGAAAGAGAATCAATTATATGCTAATCCTGAAAAGAGTGAATTTTTTCAAACACAAATTGAATACCTAGGACATATTGTTTCATCTGAAGGTATTAAAGTTGACCCTAAAAAGATAGAAGCAATTTTGAATTGACCGATACCTAAAAATGTACACGAATTACGTTATTTCTTAGGCCTTGCTAGCCTTTACAAAAAATTTGTGAAAATTTTTTCATTGCTTGCATTACCTTTGACACAATTATTAAAGAAAGACATTGTGTATCATTGGTCCGACAATCAATAAAAGTCCTTTGATTTATTGAAACATGCTTTAACTCATGCTCTTGTATTGCAATTACCTGACTTCAATAGACCATTTTTCCTAGTAGTCACTAACGCTAGTGGATCTGGAATAGGAGCAGTCGTTATGCAAGATTCCCATCCCATAGCCTACTCTAGCTACAAATTAAACCCTCTAAATTTAAGTATTCTACTTATGATAAGGAATTGCTAGCACTAGTACAAGCTTTACGTCAATGGAAACACTATTTAATGGGATCTAAATTCATGATCAAAACTGACCAACAAAGCATTAAACATCTCCTTAGTCAACCACAAATATCTTACCAACACATTAAATGGGCTGCTTTTATTCAAAGTTTTCATCCACTCATACAATATCAACCCAGAAAAGAGAATGTTGTTGCCGATGCTTTAAGTAAAAGACCGACTATTCACAATATCTCTGTGATATCTTTTGACTCTCTTCTCCCTATGAAAGATACCTACGACCAAGACCCTAGTTTACAAGCTGATTGGAATAAATTAGTTGCAAATAAATAGATTCCCATTGATTCATTGTCTTATTCTATGAAAAAAGATTATGTGTAACTGTTCCATTTTGATCATTTGTCTTGCATGAAATTCATTGTTCCTCATACCAAGGCCATAGAGGATTTATTTCTTCTTTGCATACACTGATTGAAGATTTTTATCAGTCACACATGGAATCTGATGTATCTAGCTTTGTATCTGAATGTTTAATTTGCCAAAGAGTTAAATGATACCATGGTAAACAATATGGTTTATTAATGCCTTTACCAATTCCAGAACGACCATGGGAACAGATCTCAATGGATTTTATCACTGGTTTGCCTAACACTAAAGCTAATCATGACATGATTTGGACTACTATCGATAGGTTTAGCAAACAAGCATATTTCATTCCATGCAAGAAAGCATTAACTACATCTCAAGCTGCTCAATTATTTTTGAAAACTGTTTTTACTAATCATGGTTTGCCAAAAGTTATTATTTCTAACCGTGATTCTAGATTCTGCAATAATTTTTTAATTACTTTGTTTGCTAATTTAGGAACAAAGATTGATTTTTCATCGGCATTTCATCCTGAAATAAATGGGAAAATAGAAGCTACTAACTATACCATTTTAGATCTTTTGCGTGCATACACAATTTCAAAACCACAAACATGGGATACACATTTACATTTACTTCAGCTTGCATACAATAACACACCACATACAGCCACACAGAAAGCACCATTTGAAATTATTTATGGATATAGATTACCTACACCTGTTACATCATTGTCAAACAAAGTTCAAACTATTGATGATATTCCTAACATGCATGTTATTATTTTTATGAAGTTAAAGATATGATTGCAAAAGCCTAGCAATCATACACAAAACAAGCCAACAAGAAAAGAAAAGCTATGAGTTTCAAAGTTGATGATTATGTTTGGTTACATATTGAAAAGCAAAGATTACAAAGTGTTGACAAACACCCTGTTGTAAAGTTAGCCCCTAGATTTTATGGACCTTTCAAGATTATTCACAAAATCAATGACAATGCATTTGAACTAGAATTACCACAACACTTGAAAATCCACAACACTTTTCATATCAGTTTGTTACGACCTTTTAGAGGCCAATTACACGTACATCTTGTCTATGAAAACCCTCCTTTGCTAAAAGAAGAAACTGAAATCCTTGAACCTGAAACTATTCTAGATGCTGACTTTATGACCACTAGAACTGGTCGTAGATATTCTAGATATTTGGTTAAGTTTAAAAATCGTCCTATTGAAGAGGCCCAATGGATGCATGCTCGAGACCTAAGTGCTTATCCCACCCCTCACTGCTGGCTCCACATTGAACTAATAGCAATTGAGGACAATTGCTATCCCACCCCGGGGGTATGATGTCAGGAGGCATATTCCATGATGGATTCCGTGAGGTTTTGCAATGGATTCCATAAAATTATATTTGTTGCCGAGGCTCATACACAAGGTGGATTCCTTGTGCGAAAAGTCGATGGGGACGCCTGTCCTTTTCGAGAGTCTTGTTAATTTAATGTGCAAGTGGGCGATTCCATAGTGGGTGATTCCGGATAATACATAAGATCCATGGACTTCCTAACAATACTAGATAGCTTGGCCACCCTACAAACCTAATAACCCTAAAGTCCATAATGTGTTTCACATTAGCAATGGTCATGTGGACTTTGGTAATGCAACCTTTAGGTTGCCTTAAACTATCATGAGCCATTCGAAGAATTGTGGAGGCATCGTTTTGGATGTCCAATCCTAATCATTCCATCAATTCTGAACTCATAATATATTAATGGAGGATAACATGTCCACAATGGCATGTTCCACTAAAATATGCCGATTGGTATGCTACCACCCTTGGGCAAAGATTTTCAGCATGTTCAAACCAATCATCTCCCACCCGAGCTATTCCCAAGGGCTCAATAATATACCCAATGCAAAGAATCTTCTTAAACTCTTTACGCACTCTTGGAGATAACTTGATCAATTGCAGGAGATTCACATCAAGCTTTACCTCGCAAAGAGAATTCCCTAAATCAAATTCATGATAGCTAGCAATGGTTCTCTTCTCCCACCAGACCATTCTTTCTCTTGGTCATTAAACAGGCTTTGGCACCTCTTTCTTAGTTTTAACCTTCTTCTTTGGTAGCACCTTATTGGGTCAACTTTTCCATCTGCTTTTAGAGGACCACCTTCCACATCAGGGTTTAAGGCCTCACTTCCCCTTATCATCTCATTTAGGGTTTGTCTCAACAAGTTTTACACTATTCTTGTCATCTTCTTTAAATTTTTGTCCTCTTGTAAGGGCTCATAAATTGGAAGCCTCAATGGCATTAACACGCATAGCTTCGATAAGAAGGCTAACACCACTTCCATTAGGCAGCTCCTCTATGGTAGCTTTTCCTCTTTGCAGTACTTTTCTTTTATCCTTCATCTCTTTGAAGGTTTTTCCCTTGTGCTCGATGATTTATTGGACCTAGCTGCTTACTCCCTTGCTGAAGAGAGTTGATCTTGCTCTAGCAAGTACTGGCTAAATGGCCGATCACATTTGACATTAGGGTAGTTTCTTGAAAAGTGCTGATTACCACACCACTTACAACTGAATCTTGATGGACTGCCCTCTTCAAGTGTCGACTTCCTATCAAGTTCTATTTCTTCTTTAGGAAATTAGCATCTATGGCTATTTATCTATATTTTGCTATTAGCATATCAATATAATGCTTCATCGTGTCCTTGACTTCACTAAGAACATTTGATGCACTAGACTCATAGTCACGATCATCTACATATTTTTTAGTCAATCTAACCAGCTGATTAGGGATCATTAGGGATAGACTGCTATTGATTGATTGGAACAACAATAGGGTTTATCATTTGGTTTCCATTATTCAATGGAGCCATGTGGCTAGCTGTGGACATAGTCACATTAGAGGGAGATGGTAACATAGGCACACTTTGCATTATGCTCCCTCTCCCATTCGAATTGGTCATGGGTATTCCTTGACTTCCACCAATTAACGCCAAATTATTTCCAAGCCCTAAACTCAAATTTAAGTTTATCCTAGAGGCATAGGTTTATTGTAATCACGAATCTACCTCCTCTACTTGTGTAATAGCAGTATCAATATTGGCAAGATCAACACTACTCAATTGCACCTAAACAACTGCTCGTAGAACTAGGGTCGCCACTAAGACCCCTCCCTTTAGGGATATTAGACTCCTCCACTGAGGAAAATATCTCCTAATAATTTTGGCCTACCATTTAGCCCTTTTAGCTCTCTCTTGCTTCTAAAGCTCGGCTTGACGGTCTTTCGGATCTATTTCACTACCTTTTGGCATACACTAATCAATTGGTCACTCTATTGACCAAGATTCGAACACCACCACTTATTAGCGGCTCTCGGAAAATGCACCACCCTGTTGGGACCAAAAATGGACCCAACACTAGCTCTAAGGCTCTATCCGAGCCTCTATTCTCAACCAAAACACCCCACGATTTACCATTCCTCTATTCTCAACCAAAACACCCCACGATTTACCATTCATAGTCCAATGTATCCCTGCCCAACTCCTCATAGGGAGTATCCAAACATAATTGTGCACCTCACAGCATATACATAAGGAGCACCCCTCCACTCTGGTGGATTGCCGCATCCCACTTTGACTCTCTTAGACATCGGGGATTAGGTCCAAGATGTGCCTTTCAAACATAAAACACATATGACACATAGTCCTCTCTTTATAAAAATTGTTCCAGGAGATGAGATATAATCCTCGTTGAATGAGTTCCCCAAAGAAGCGGATCACTAACCCTATAGCTTGGGACTCCTCACCCTCAATGTGAGTTAATATTCTTAAAAATAGGTGCTATGCATCTAGGATATATATTTCCAATACCATGTAATGAATGCAATGCAAGAGTGGATTATCTATCATGCTCAACCATTTTATTTATTCAAAACAACATTGTGATAGTGCATAAACAGTTCTCTTCATGCTCTTTATACTAACACAATTGCTTCATTGCATAGGGAACAACGACGAGTATACTCGTGCTACTGAAACCTTTAACTTTCAAAACAAACATATCCTATATGTAAAGTGCATCATAAAAACTATATTTCAGCCTATATTCAACACTTTCTCCTCCTCCCTACCATTTAATGTTATGCTTGTGGTATTAGGTGTAAAGGATGTTGCATGTCATTTTCTTGTTCGAGAAGCAATAAATCACACACTATAACATGGAAATGGGACTTTAAATTCCGTTTTAAATTTGCATCATTTGGCATTTTCTTGGTATTTAAATCCCGCTCTCAATGAGCATTTCCAAACTCTTTAATACACATGGAAACTAAGCTCCACTCCATAGACTTGAATACCAATGCAAAGAATTTTGTTCCTTTGAGTCAAGGAAATTGTCTAACAGAGGAATTTTATACTTGGATATTTCTATGATTTTTAAAATTTTAGATATTTTGAGAGATGACATTTTCACACCTCTCATTCTTATCTTGGTTCTACTTATTAGATTCTTTCTAGGTGTGAGTGACCTAAGTCACTTGGATGTGTGAGGAATTCATATATAATGTTCTCCTTGTATTTTGCTATTACAAGAGAAAGTATTTTGAATTTGGACCATGTAATCGGGTATGAGCACTAGCACCACATAGAATAGAGGGTGAACATACTCAAAACACACATAGGTGGGCACTAAGATCACACTCAACATGCAACGTCCAGGGTGCATAGCTAGGCATAGTCACAACAATGAGATCAAATACCAAGTGTAGTAAAAGATCAACCCAAAATATATTGATGAAATAATAACAGCATATCTATGAGAGATAGAAACTGGTAGGGACATAGGACTTTGGAAACAACTAGTGCAGGATCACAAAATCATCACGAATACAAGGCAACTACAAGATACAAGACAACAGCAATACTACTACCAAATTTGTTTACTATGGACAATACAAGATTGGCTCTGTTGATAGAGAGCACTTTGGATGCTAGCTAAGGGAGACTAGCCAAACGGACTCATGAAGGGTCTAACAATGAAGCATGAGAGCCCTTTGATCATTGAACTCTTGGACTATGCATGCACTCACAACCCTTGATCACTTTTTCTCCCTTCCCTATATAGCTATTGTTACTGCCTACTGTGACATTCTCTATGCCCATGTGTGGTGCTAGGTAGTCTTCACTGCTCTTGCACCCATCAGCTCATTAATAGGGTGTTGATGGCTCCTAGCTTTAAATCCCATTAATAACTACCACTACCTTTAACACTAGCATGCACAGTGAATTAGGATCCACAAAATTTACTTACTAATGTCACATTCATCCTTAGTGTCGTCATCCTGGATCTAGTCCACATGCAGAGGTGGGGCAATAAGGGTTGGGGGTGGGATGGGAGGTAGTAAGGGGTGAGGTGGGTTGGGGTTTGGTGGAGACTAGTGGTGGGGTGCATCCAGTGGGCTGAGAGGTGGGTGTCTGAGTGGTGGCAGAGGGGGTAAATTGTAGGTGGTGCTACTTCAGCCAAAGTTCCATGCTCGTCCATAGGGGAGGCTGCAGACATTGTGGTACATGAGCTCTATCACCATCTTCTCCCAAGTAAATAGCTCTAAGCTAGATTTGGTACCACAATTGGTCCCATTCGAAGGTAATCCAAAGAAAGCAAGTCTAGATTCCTTCAAGTTCCACTTTATGCATGCATTGGGCACTTAGGAGGGCATGAATCTCGGTGCCATTGCTTGAGAGAGAGAGGGATTTTTTGAACTAGGTCAAGCAAACCCAGGGCTAGGTGATATTGGCTAACTTCATGATGTCAGAGGTGGGAGCAGAGGGGTGTCCGAGTTGCTCATCAACCCCACATTCCACTCATCATCATGGACCTCACTCCTTGAGTGCTTTGTCATTGTAAGCTTCGAGGCTAAAGTTCATCATATATGCATCATGGCACCTGTGTTGCAACTTGAACTTGGAATGGTGATGGTGAAGAAGAAAAATATAGGCTTGTTTGCTCAATTTCCTTTTCAAAGTCCAAGTTGAACTCGTCATTCAACTCATTTGTGCCATATGTCATATCAAACTCATGCATTTGTGACATTTTTGCACCATGAGTTGTCCCTTTGCAAAATATGTTCCCAACTAGACATTATGAAATTAACTAGACTATAGTAAGGTTGCACTATTGTTTTTAGTCTAAACCCATTTATTGCAAGATTAAAAATTTTCCCTTTTAGGTCTTGTAATAAAAATTCACCTTAACCAAGATCCCTAACAACAATAAATATTCCAACATACCTCAATTTCAGCTTTCCTAGAAATTTACCAAGTGTTGAATTGTAAACAACCATCCAAAATTCTTCTTTAAATATCTTCCTTTCGACATGCTTGTTTACCCATGCTTGATGCCTTGATTGTGTCACTCCTAAGACATAAGAAGCTAAGACCCACTTCTCTTCCAGCTTCAAGAGTTTTGCCAACCAATGTTGAACCAACCTTTTAGGATCCAACTTAGGTTCACAGCAATCCTATTGCTAGGAACCATAAATTCCATTGGTACATCAACTTCTAACCCATAGACCAACCTAAAAGGAGTAATTCTTGTAGTGACCTTAAATGCTATCTTGAATGCCCAAAGTGCCAAATCCAATTTTGGATCCCAATCTTTCTTTTTGTCTTCCACTATCTTCTTCAATAATATACGAGGCAGAATCTTATTAGAGCTTTGAGCATGTCCATTTGCTTAAGGATGGTATGGACTCGACTTTTTGTGCAAGATCATATGCTTGATAGTTAGTCCTTGAATAACCTAATTCAAGAAATGTTTCCCCTATCACTAACTATCTCTATAGGACATCCAAATATGGTCATCATGTTTGAATAAATGAACTTACGAACATTGGCTAACTTATTATCTCTTTAGAGACTATGCTTCCACCCATATTGAGTAGTCTATGCAAACCAAGATACATATATTCCTTGTTCTTTAGGCTACAGTTTTATTGGCCCAACAAAATTATAACCCATTTTTAAAAGGCTTCTAATGGAAACACTAGGTGATTCTACATTCTATCTCTATCTAAAGGCTAACCCTCCTTCAAATATTGCAAGCATTCCTTTGCATATTGGTGAGCATCCTTCAAGATAGTTGGCCACTATAATCTATCTTGCAATATTTTACTTCCTATAATTTCTCTTGAAAAATGACTACGTGAAAGACTTGCATGAGTTTCATGAAGTATTGGTGGTTTCTCATGCTCATGCACACACCTCCTAAGGATATTATCCACTCCTCATCAATATAGCATACTTAGGATAACCTGATTAGACCTACTCTTTAATGCCAACCTTCTTCTTTGATCTACAATTACCAAGAAATGAAGTAATTGCTCATAATAGGAGTCTGGATCTACAACATGTACCTCAAATAACTCAACATTAGATAGCTCATCTAGTATGCCAGCCTCAATATCATCATTCTCTAAACTACTTAAGTAATTTGCAATTACATGCTCTTTGCTAAGAGTATGAACCACCTTGTAGCCAAACTCCAATAGCAATAACATCCATCTTGCAAGCCCTCCTATTCAACTAAGGTTTGTTAATCAAGAATAGTAAGGCCTAATTATCAATATGAAAGATAATCGATTCCTAATAGATAATGCGTGAACTTTTACAAGTAGACTAAGTACACAATTCCCAAAATTGAATAATTCTTTTTAGTGATGTTGTGCCTTATATTATCATAGCATATAGGTCTAAATCACCCAAGTACTTTCTCCTACATTATTATTGCTCCCATAGCCACATCAAAGGCATCAACAAATACATGAAAGGGTGAATCATATCCAAATGACTATAAGATAGGAGCCATAGGAGGCAGCATCTTTTTCAAAATTATAAAATCATTTTCTTGATCCTCCCGCCAAACAAATAGCATGCCTTTCTTAGTAATGGTAGAGAGAGGAAGGCAAATATGAGAGAAGTACCTCAAATACTTGCTATGCCATCTGACCTAATCTAAAAACCTCATCGCTTCCTAAATATTTGTTGGTGCCTTGGCTTTTTGAACAATACATATCTTCCTAGGATTGATGGTGGCCATACTTCTTTTGACAAAATATGGCCCAACAATACTTCCCTCATCTTAGCAAACACATGAATAGATTTAAGGATATACCAAAATTCCTATACCTCTCAAAACATATTATCAGATGCTTTAGGTGCTTCCCCTTGCTGCCAAATACATAGAAGTCATGAATGAATATTCTCATAAAGGTCCATTCTTAAGTCCAAAATTCATCACTGTACTAACATAAGCTCCCCATTTTGTAATAAATGCAGTCTTGTCCATATCATCAAGATGCATCCTAATTTGATAATAACCAAATCATCCACCTAAGAAGCTATACATTTCAAGTCTCATCAAGAAGGGAATCAATGTGAATGGTAGTGGAAATGGATTTGTTATAGTTGATGCATTCAACTTCCTATAGTCGACACAAACCCTAATCTTCCCATTCTTCTTAGGTGCCACTACTATCAAAGACAACCATGTCAATTCATTTACTAGTTTTATAAAACCAACCCTCAAAGTCTTGTCAATTTCCTCCTTAACCTGCTTAACATAAACAGGATTCGTTCTATACCTCTTTGGGATAATAGGCTTAGCATCCTTTTTCAAAATAATCATGTGCTAACACATTGCTAGATCAAACCCTCTCATATATATGTAATCCCAAGCAAATATATCATGAAGCTCCCTACACAATTTGATGAGATTTTTCTTGAGGTTATCCTCCACATGTATGCTTGCCTTGATAGGTTTAGTCTATCCTTCCTTTTTGAGGTTGACTTCTTATACTTCTTCCTCCACCACTCTTGTAGAATTCCTCATAGTGTGTTCATATCTTTGCTCAGCCTAACTAATGGCTCTCTAACCTTCCTCATCTAGCACATCAAGGATGTTCGTACACTCAACTTCCTCAATCTCTTGATTTTTTAAAGCTCCCTTGCTAACACTTTACACTACTCACTTCCTAATGTATCCTAAAATTCATATTGTGTCAAACCTACAAAAGATTCTTCAAGATGTTGCCCTCCTAACTGGTTTTGTTTTGCATGTTACATAGTTTGCTATTCAAGGAACTCCATTTCCTACACTTTGAGTCTGCTCTTGATACCCTTGAATGATGCTATCAATATCTACTTCAAATGTTGGAACCACCAAAGGATTTGCTTAAAGAAATAAGTCCTCCTCATCATCTTTAACTTCATCTACTAGGTTGATGATTTGAGCTACCACAGGTATGGAAGTATTCTTTAGGATTACTTTTTTGCATGTAGGTAACTTGATCTCCTTGAGTCCTTTAGGGATACATACATGCTCAACCCCCCAATCCTACCTCAATATGGCAAGTTTAAACCATGATCTTCCTAATAGCATGTGGTAGGAGTCCCCAATTTTTGACATTTTGAGTACCACAAAATTTACCCTGAACTTCAGGACAGCCACCTTTATTTGTTGGTGTTTAAGAATACTTATGGATGTAGCCTCTTTTGATTTGTCATCTTGAACTAGAAAGGATTGATAGCAATTCCCCCTACTTGCTAGCTAAATATGTCTCTTCAAGAATTATATTGCCTTTAGAATCACCATCAAGGAGAACATCATCATACTTTCTTCCTACATACTCTACTTGAATGGTGGGGACTTGATAGTCCGCAACCTCCTTTTGTCTAGCTATAGCAGCATAACATTCAATAAATCTTTGATCTTGCAATGAGTTGCCTTCAAGAACCTCCCATTGCTTTTGTCAGATTTTCAAGAGAAGATATTCCTTGAAACCAAGTATCAAATCTAGAATTTGATCTAAGGTTAATTGTAAAGAACATCTTGCTAGTGCCTGAAATGACTCTTCTGAGCCTCCTCCTTCAACTTTCTTGAACTTTTATCTTTAGGATGCTGATTTTCTTGATCAAGATTGAAGATTTCTTACCACTATTGATCTTCAAACTCTTCAAATACTACTTTTATTGCCTCTTTCTGCAACTTCCTCACTTTTGTGGCCATCCTCCTAGTTTTCCCATTTCTCCCAATCAAGTATCCTATGGGCTTGACTTCTTGTAATAGCTAGTACCATATGCTCTTCAGAATAATCTTCTATTTTAATAAAATAGAAACAATCACATTGGACATGTATACTTATAGATTCATATTACCTCACACCTCTTCTTCCCTTCCTTGGTCTTCCTCTTGATGAATATCCTTGTAGCTAACAACCATTACAACTTTACGAAGCTTTCTTTGTTCATCTTGTTCAAGTAGCTCTACTAGGATTGTTGCTAAACTAGGGAAGTTAGATGTTGTTAATGAGGTGCTCCTGCATCCTTCCATTGTTGCGGCTCCTTGCTACTAGCATTCCTCTCATAGTCGTATACCTCGCCCATAGTTCATAGTTGAGTCCTCCAAAGTGTCCTTGACTTCCACAATAATGGCATGCTCTTATTTATGCAATTTTCACCTATCCCTGAAAGTTACTCCATGACTGTCTCCTCGCCATTCTTCTTGGTCCCCTAACGGGTCTTTGAGGTCTTTGGTTAGGACTTACTTGGTCTACTACAACTGATTGTATAATTCTTGCCCTAGGTTGCATCACTGGCACATGCTATCCTAAGGGAACATTGGGATTGTACTAGCAAGTTCTAGTTGCATGCCCATTTCTTTGACATATTTCACAATAGTTTTCCCTCCTTTGTGTTTCAAAAAATACCAATTCTTTCAACTTCTACTTATTTCTCTACTCAAGCTTATTGTCATTGAGCTTCTTATTACCCTTATGCTTCACTTTCTTTTTCTTGCTTTTTCTAGACTTTGTTTTCCTTTCCTTCTTATGTATTTTCTTATTATCATCATTTGAATCTAACTTTGAACTACTTGAAACATCATTTGAATCTTACTCTAGATCCTTCTCATCCTCATCACTGTCACTGTCTTCATCTTACTCTTCATGCCCTCAATGAAATAAGAGATCTACATTTGTTGAGATGGTCTATCAATAACATTCAATCTATTCAACAAATTTTTGAACTTCTAAGCATAATCCTTCACCAACATATCTTTTTTATTTATATTCTTGATCTTCCTCAAAATATCTCCAAGAGTTTTGTCTTTCTTGAAACACTACAAAAATGCAGTCCTCAAAGCATCATATTAGGGAAGGCACCTATACCATAACTGCTACACCAATCCATAACATTCTTTGGTTTTGCAAACCGCTAGTTTTTGACATGGTCTCCATACAGTTGGTTAAACCCACCTGTTGTACACCTTGTTTCAAATGGAGCCACATGACAATCAAGATCTTCTTTCTTCCCCCTTAAAAATTTGGAAACTTGTACCTTAGAATCCTAAGGTGGTACTGCCTAGATTGACATTTTCCTACTCCTATTACCAAGACCTAGTGGATCAAACACTAGCTTTTGTTGTGTAGATGGCCTAAAAAGAGTAGTTCCTATCAACAAAATATATTGTATATTTCTCCTCAAATCATCAAGAGGAGTTTGTACTTCTAACTCAACATTGTCATTTCCATCTCCTCCTGCTACACTTGTGGATGGAATATCTTCTGGAACAATGTCCTCGAGTTCAAGTTCCATCTTGTGTAGGTCTTCATCACACTTGTCTTTTCTTTTAGCATGCACTTCTCTTACAACTTGCACTTCTGCATCCACTTGTACTTCAACTTGGACCTTTTTAAAAAAGCATTAAGCTTTCCTTCTCAAATATTCCCTTGATTCTCTTGCTCTTTCTCTTGTCAAAACCCAATCCCCTTATTGAGGGAATTGTCCTAACATATATGCTACCGATCTGAAGCACTCTAGACTTGATAACTACGATTATAGTCATGCACTCCTATAGCTAATTTTTTGCTTGATCTCCTCCATGAGCATTATGCATACAAATAAGGTAGGATCACCAAAGTGTAATGGCCTATCATAATCAATACAAATAACAATCTGCTTGAAATATCCATATCACTACCTACAACTTCCTAAAGAGAAACATAATAGCACATCATTTTTAGAAACCCTATACAAGCATGAACTATACAGTATAATCGTGTACATCAATACATTATCTTAAAAAATACTGCTTGATTATTTTCTAAATTGTGAAATCAGAGTTAATAGCATCAAAAATTTAGGAGACAAAGACAGGAGTGTAAAATACTCTATTAGCAACCCTCATAGGGTGCTATTGTATATGTATTTCATTTCTCTTAAAGATATATATGAAAAGATACAAAAATGGTTACATTAGGACAACTTCCACTCTTCACATGACATCTCATGACATTTGAAGTTTTTTTGACATACGATTAACTAAACACCTACATGCATACTAAAGTGCTAAGGTGTATTTCAAGCCTCAACAAGTCATTTGGTAAGGTTCTTAGCATAGATTGAGGCACAAATCTTTACTCTTTTTTGGCATGTTCCCTCTCAAAAACCTAAAAGACAATAGGTATCCATGGTTTGTCTTTATCAAGCTCTCAAATATTGAGAAAAGACTTCCTCTGTAGCTTCTTTGGCTATTGGACATCATGAATCTTGAGTCAGCATTCAAGATTGGAAGATTGAATGCATTATTTCAACTAGAATGGTTTATGGAGTAAAGATTTGGGAAAAACATCCATTTCAACCCCTCCTTTCATATTGAGATATTTATTCTTGCTTAGGAGTATTGGAAGAGTACTTTGGAGCTACCATTAAGGTTCCATACTTGGGAGATCAAAGGATTTGTGACATTTCTCAAGCCTTCAGCAACTCATTGGATGAGGTATTTCTTACAATTTCTATTTTGATCTCTCAATATCCATTTTTTGAAGCTCTGATCCATTTGCTGAAAGAGCAATTAGACCAATATTTTCTTCTACTTTTAATGATTTCATTGTTAGATTTCATAGATCATTGAAACCTTTGAATTAGAAAGGCCAATCATAGAAGTATGTACCTGCATTCATGCTAAATCAATCTTAAGCCTATGGATTGCTTTAATGTTTAATCTTTTGTGTTTCCCCTCTTGACAAATACAAACATTGTAAAGGGGTAGGCAAGAAATTCAGTGAGTTGTTGCTCTCCCTCTCCATATACATTGAATCTTCCAATTCTCATGCATATAATTGAAACGTGAAGGCTTCTTTTTATTCCATGCATATGCCCTTTTCTTCTTGGCCTAGAATGTAATTGGTATGTCAAAGAAATCCATTGAGGAAAAAGGTGGATGTCTGACAAGGTGGTAAAATAATAGAGAGGCAACCGTCCCTTACTACTAAAGACTCCAACGGGATGCACAACCTAGATCAAAGTGGAAATTTGCATACCACTCAATGATCCAAAGCCCATGTAGGGACCCACATATGTTGCTTTAATCCTCACAAGGGTACCACATATACAAGATTAAAGATGAAGACATAATTGAAAAGGAAATTTGAGGTCTCTACAAACATAGAGAAGGCAATCATAGGTGATACAAGGAATATATGGCATTTGCAAGTTATCTACAAGTACTACATTGGTATTTTCAAGTTCCCACAAGTGGTATTCATGTCCTCTAGTGTACAACAATGTACCTATAGGCCCCACAAGCATTCTACAAGAATTTGTAAGGTTGAATTTGGATATTGATGGCATTTATAGGTTGATACATACAATAATAGGCTCTAAATGAATTCTATAAATCAACTTATAGCTATAATAACTTTTTTTGCACTTAACAATGGTCAAGATTTAGTACTCTACTCAAAGAGGGCATAATGGGCTCTTGATTTGAATAGTTCTTTGAAATGAAAGCTCCCAAGCTAAAGTTATCTCATTTTTCAATTATATGGCACAAATTACATAAATAAGACCCATGAAGATTGAATAATACTTTGTCTGAACATGACACTCATTCCTACTTCAAGAAACAATGAACTAGTGGCAAAAATGGAACAAATCATGTTGATTGAACAAACTAAGTTCGCCATTCGTAGCTTATGGATTCAAATGCCCAACTTATATCTCAAATAACAAAATGGAAGGTATTCTAAATGGGAGATTTGGAGAATAGAGAAAAAGCACAATCAAGTGTTGATAGAGTACATTTCAATATAAGCAATCAAATTCTTAGGGCATCATAGGCAAATCCAAAATTCTTTATAGCTAGTATATGAGGTTGTAGAAGCTTCCAATGGAATGAAGATCACTTTGGAAATGAAAATGGTCCAAATTCTCAATGGGAAAAAAGAATCAATACATGTAACAAGATTTCAACCATCTTTTGGAAGAGAATGTTCAAGTACTGGAGGCCAAGTTTGAAGCCAATATGATTAGCCATATAATGGATAGCTAGTCTACTATGACTGACAACAGGGAGATAAGATAGTGCTATCAAAATATAATGTGCAATCATCATCTCCATTGGATCTTGAGGAGTGAATTTTGAAGTTAGAGTCTTATTATGACATTTTTCCAAAGGGCAATGAACACAATATGCATTTTGCCACTCTATAGTTAAAAGGATTTGAGCATACTTAGTGGTGTTATGTAAAGAAATAAAATAGACATATAGACACTTGGAAAGAGTTTGAGGAACTTATGGCACAAGTTTTTATATCCTCAATAGAAAAAGAGAGACTTGAGAGACTTGCTTGAAGATGGTATGGCCTAGAGCAATATGGACTCACTGTTAGGGAGTACATCGATCAATTTCATGTATGTGAAAAGCATAAGTGATGATCTAAAGTTGCATATGGATTGGATCCAAGTTTTTCCATCAATGTGATGGCTCAATTTGCTACAAATTTATTCAATACCATTGAAGTAGCAAAGAGGTATGTTAGGAAATACCAAAGAGAGCCCATAATTCAACTGTCATAACCAAGAGCTATCATAAATCAAAATTTTGGGGGAATATTTGGGGAAATAATGTGTCAAATAGTTTCCCTAGAGTGCAAACTTATCCACCATTTCATGCATCAAGACAGTAATGAAAATTAAGGATAGCATTTAGTCCCAAAATAGAGAATTGAAAAGTTGAAATAAATTGAGAAATACTTCAGCCCAAGGTGGTCAAAAGTTCATTTCCACAAATCTTTTTAAGGAGCACAAAGAAAATGACCTAGGTTTTAAATGTTGCCCCTTAGCCTATTTCATTTCAATTGGTACTTGGACAAGCTTAAGAAGCCCCAACATGCTAAGGATTCAAGGGAGCATCCATGCTACAGTTGTGTATATTTTGATCAATAGTGGTAGCACCCGTAGCTTCATTAATAAACAAGCAATAGATAGATTGCAATATTTGGGTGCCTATTCCTCATAAGAGACCAATGGATCACCCCATCAACTTGAAGGCCCATCTCAAAGCCAATTACTAAGCTTCCCTATAAGCTCTCTAAATGTGAAATAAAAGAAGTAGCTAATCAAATTAAAGATTTACTAGAGATGGGATTCATTGAGCCTAGCTCTTCACCATATGTTTCATTGATCTTGTTGGATAAGAAAAAGGATGGTACCTTTTCAATATAAGGACCCCAAAAAGATCACCATCAAAGATAGGTCTCCCATCCCTAGACCTGATGATTTATTGAATGAACTTAAGGGAGAATAATACTCTACCAAGATAGATTTGAGAGAAAGTGTGCAATCGTGCAAATGGAAGTTAAATACTTGGGACATATTGTAAGTGAAGATGGAATAAAGGATGACCCAAATAAAGTACAATGTGTCAGGGAATGTCCAAAACCAATAAAAACTATCTCTCTTCGTGGTTTTCTTATTCTTTCATCATTCTATTAGAGATTCATAAGGTACTATTTAAATATTGTAACATCTTTCATAGATAGGCTGAAGAAACAAAGCTTTTTGTTAGGATGCCATATCTGATCAAAGTTTCAACCAATTAAAGGAGCTAGTTAATTCAAATTCTATTCCAGTTTTCCCTAATTTCTCAAAGGAGTTAACTATCCAATGTGATACAAGCGAGTGAGGAATTGGTATTGTTTTACTCCAAGATCATGGTGTTATTGCCTTTGAAAGTTGCATGTTCAATGAAAAGGACATGGGAATAAATGTGTATGACCAAGAAATATTTGCAATCCTTTATGTAATCAAGAAGTGTTACAAGTTTAATGAAAAGGATATGGTAATGAATATGCACATAGATTTCAACATCCAGTCTTCCTATTGGACAATCCAAACAGCCCACCTCTTAAATTATGAGATTTTTAAGGTCCATTTTTTAGTCCTTTTTTTAAATAATGTGGTTGCAATGGATAATGGCATGTCATAGGATTAGCTTTTTTATTTTCGAGCATCAATCCATATTACTCTTCATAAAGAGTGGCTTACTACTTACAATATTGGAATAACAAGAATGCATTGATAGACAAGTGATTTACAACATAAACTATCTACAACCCAATGTCATGATGTGAAGGAGTGTTGTTAAGGGTAACGAACCTTGACTAGACACTAAATTCAATAGAAAAAGTGAGCCACTCAACTCACTCTCTTATTATAGTTCTTCCAAATAGAACCACACACAATATGTAATCATGTACTTTCACACTCAAGTCCAAGAAGAACACAAAGAAGGATGGCCTTTATAACAATCACAACAAAGCATTGCCTCTTTTAGCTAGTGAAAGAGTATCAACACAACAAAGGTCTCGCTCTTGTGTATGTAACAAAACTCTTCTATAATAAACCAAAAAAATATTATCTTCTCTCTTCTTATAGATGCAAATAGCATCTAGTAATTGTATTGGCAATCAATCAGCACGATATTCTCTCTTCTCTTCAATAAATATAACACTTGATCTTTCCAAACAATGTTTATACAACAACCAATGCTTTAACAGTATAGATACCTCTAACAATCACAATAGCACAATCAACTAATCTTGCACAACTAATTTCCAATGCCACAGAACATACACTTTCTTTTAACCAACATAATCATAAACACATCTAATACTACTAGGAACATGTTTGCATCATCACATAAAAAATGCCAAGCTCTCTTGCATCGTAGATGCTCTTATAATAGCTCATCCATATTTCAAAATTCACTAATTCCCTTATATTGTTTTGATATCATTAGAAAAATTATGTCAAAATTCCAAGTAATAGTAAAGTCTTACCCCCAAGCTATGAGTCTTCACAATGATTGCTTCAATGTCAACAGCCTTTGCATCCTTTGCATGTTTTTAGGGTTAAAGACCATGTTGTAGCTATCACTAAACAACTATCAATTTTTTATGGTAGCATTACTTGGGCCACATGTCTATTACTAGAATAAAAGCTTTGCACATTTTGAATTATATTCCATGTTTGAACTTCTCTAATCTTAGTTTTTGTGATCATTTTTTTTTAGTTTAAAAACTAAATTGTTGCATAAGAGAGATGATGGCACTAGAAGATCAATGTGCTAATTGTAGTGAGCATTCTTGTTATATTGATGTTATTATTAGGGATGATAATCATAAGTGCAAGAGAATTATGAAGCCAAAGATAGATTCTTTGGTGATAAATATTACTTAGGAGTTAGTTCCTTTACCTAAGGGAAAATATGCACTAACATGCAAATAGCTCTACAAGTTGAAGGTATCTCCACATCTAATGTATTGCTTAAGTATAAGGTAAGAGTGGTGACCAAGGGATTCAAGCAAGAAAAAAGATTGACTTTGATGAGATCTTCTCAGCAATAGTCAAGATGACCATCCTTCATATGGTATTTACATTGGTTGCCAAAGAGGATATGGAGTTGGTTCAAATGGATGTAAATACAGCTTCTTGGATAGAGATATGCATGAGGATATTTATATGTAGAAACTTGAGGGGTTTGTTGTGGAAAGCAAAAAATAGTGGGTGTGTAAGCTACATAAGAGTATGTGGTTTGAAACAAGCTCTCAAGGAATGGTATCATAAATTTGATGCATTTATGCAGTCTTAAGGGTACACTAGAAGTGAGACTCTGGCTAGTACATATACACTAGAAAGGCACAAGGTGGTAGCCTTATGATTTTGATTCTCTATGTGAATGATCTGCTAATTGCTAGAAAATTGGTCATGGATGTGGATGCACTAAAGAAAAGGTTGCATGAGACCTTTGACATGAAGGACTTAGGAACACATTGGCATATGCATTAAGTGAGATAAATACAAAAAGATACTTTATTTGTCTTAAAAGAAATGCATTGGCAAGGTGTTGGAGTGTTTCAATATGAAGAGAAAAAAGGCAATCAGTGTTCCATTTCCTCCATATTTGAAACTTATCCAAGAGGGCAACCCCAAGTTAGATGACGATTCTTAAACTTCCTTATGTATCTATACTTGATAGCTTGATGTACGCCATGGTTGCTACAGGTCCAGACATTGCCTATGCAATTGGAGTGGTTAGTAGGTATATGGAAAACCATAGCAAGAAGCATTGGGAGGTAGTAAATAGTATTATATGATAGCACTAGATCTATGTGTATATGCTTTGGAAGGAAGGATGCATTTGTTCTTGGATGTGTAGATGTTGATTTTGTAGGGAGTATAGACTCTAGGAGGCCTACTACAAGTTCTATCTTTACCTTCACAAGGTTGCAATCTCAACCATGATGTATGGCTTTGTGTTTCACTATGTTGAGTATGTTGTAGCTACTAGGTCCTATTAAAAAATTATATAGCTTATTCATCTAGTAGGAGACTTGGGCATTACAAGATAGATGCTTACATTGCACTTTGATTGTCAAAGTGCCATTCAATCATCATAGAACCCTATCTTTCATGCAAAGATAAAGCATGTTGAGGTGGAGTATTAGTTCATCAAGGAGATACTTGAGGATAAGAACATTGAGCTTATCAAGTCCATATGGATGAGAACTATATATATCCTCTTATGAAGAGTTTACCTTCTTAGCACTCTCCACATTGTAAACTACTAATGGGATTTAGATCATGACACATTCTTCTTATAATGTCATAAAGTCACATTAACCTTCAAGTGTGAGGTTGTTGGGGTGAAAAACAATGGCTAATAAGTAGGAAGACACTCCTTGCATAGATACTTATTGTATAGTCATACATAAGTGAAAATAACAAAGAATAAGGATACCAATGATTATACCCACAAAACTCTCTCTCTCTCTCTCTCTCTCTCTCTCTCTCTCTCTCTCTCTCTCTCTCTCTCTCTCTCTCTCTCTCTCTCTCTCTCTCTCTCTCTCTCTCTCTCTCTCTCTCTCTCTCTCTCTCTCTCTCTCTCTCTCTCTCTCTCTCTCTCTCTCTCTCTCTCTCTCTCTCTCTCTCTCTCTCTCTCTCTCTCTCTCTCTCTCTCTCTCTCTCTCTCTCTCTCTCTCCATAGATTTTATCTTATATCCCACCATTTCTTTCCTCACAACCATTGTATGCCCATTGTAGTTACTCCTTGGTGTTGTTTGATTGCTATTAACCCTCCTCCTCACAACATGTATTACCTTGAAAAGTGGTTATAATACACAACCCAATAGATGATCAATAGATGTAATCCTCTACACATGTTTATAGAAACTTCAGATATTCTTTTATGTAAAAATTGAGGACACATGCCTTCAACATATAATAATTAACTCAAATCGATTACCATCCTATCTAGCTTTTCATTAATTACACAAAAAGCCACACAAACATGGCTCAAAAAGATTATTAATTGGAAGGATGAGAACAAAGGGTAGATGTGGGCACGTTTCATAACCCATAATAATAGTGCAGCATTTGTGTGTGACCTAGAAAGGTGTGTGGAAATCTCTAAATTGATTGCACGAAACAAAGTGCACCTTCTAAGAACAAGAGAAAAAGAAATGTGAAATCTACAAAGTGAAATCTGTTGAAATAAGTTATCTTATTTGAACAAGAAAGAACACAACTTGCAAAAACTTTACCCCATTAAACGAAGATCCATTTAAATGAGAAATCTAAACCAAAAGGTTTATAGTGCCTAGTATTCTATAAATCTTAGAGCTTCAAGGAACAAAGTGAAGCCATTGAGATGATAGTGTTCATGATACTACATACAAGTATGAATGCAATAAAATGTTGACTTTATGCCTTTGTTAATCAATTCATACCTAAACTATCCAATGCAAAGATAATCATGCCTCAAACATAGGTTTAATCATAATCATTTATATATTGATGCAATCTCTTAAGTCTCATGATTGCACCAATGTACGGTTTTATGTATCATTATGGTGAGTATGTTGCAACCACTAAGGCCAATTCAAAAGGTATATAGCTTATCCATCTACTATGAGACTTGTGCATTACAAGAGAGATGCTTACATTACACTTTGATTGTCAAAGTGCCATTTAATTGGTATAGAACCCTATCTTTCATGCAAAAACAAAGCACATTGAGGTGAAGTATCACATCATAGAGAGATATTTGAGGATTAGAACATTGAGCTTATCAAGTCCATAAGGATGAGAACTATATATTTCCTCTTACAAACTATAGAGTGCTCATGGGCTTCAGATAATATCTTCATGTTCTTCTTATAATCCCAAAAAGATGCATTGACCTTCAAGTGGAAGATTCTTGGGGCAAATACCAATGGCTAATAAGTGGGAAGACACTCCTCGGAAAGATACACAATATAGAATCATATATAAGTGAAGATAACAAAGAATAAGGATACCATTCATTGTAAGCATAAAACTCTCTTGTTCTCCTCTCTTTCTCAATCCTCTTGCACTCCATAGATTTTATATTACATCCAGCCCTTTCTATCCTCTCAACAACTATATGCCCATTGCCGTTGCTCCTTGTTATTGTTTGATTGCTATCAACCCTCCTCTTCACCACATGTATTACCTTAAAAAGCAGTTATGATATACAACCCAATAGATTGTTAAGGGGAAGGTAAGTGAACTATCCACAAACTTTCCCATATTCTTGAGATAAAAGTAGTGATAGTGAATAAGATTAATAAGCTAGGATAGAGAGAAACCTAAGTCAAAGAGAGATGATCAATTTATGGAGCTTCTTGGCATAATAGGCCATTTTTCAAGTCCTCACTATTGAAGCTAGTTTCCTCCCTAGTGCTTGTTGATTTAAAATCAAACACATATATAGGCCATCCTAAGCTATAGAAACACCTAGTTCTTTACAACAAATGTGAATCAACCTCACCAGCAATCTCTCCAAAGCATATTTGGTCACTTTATGCTTTTATTCACATATTACCATACCTTGCATTTGACCACCCTTGGCAAGTATGCAATCCCTATCATAATGTTTTCATCCAATCCCAAAATTATAGTTTCTATATATATAAGAAGTCACATTGGGATAACTCGAACCAAGACCAAGAAGTCCCTCTTTGTAAGGGAGGAGCATGTCTTAATACATTACCAGACTGTATAGTGTTCAATTCACTTCTCTATTTTGTAAATGTTTTCAAAAATTGTGCTTGCAATTGAAAATTATATATTTTAAATTGACATTCCCATATGGATCTATCCACGCTAAGGTCAATCCTCTATGGATTCAACTAATAATACTCCCGCACATTTGACTTATTACAATAAATTTAAAATGTATCCATTGGAAATTAGTGTTGTATACTATAAAGTGTACAAAACTTCACATGTCATTACATATCGTAAAAGGAAAAGTATTTCCATGCATGTCCAAGGATGAGCTATTCAAAAGAATCTTTGAATATGACATTTTGAATCAAACACTTTGCTCGAGTTCCAATATTAATCCTCTACACATGTTTATAAAAATTTTAAATATTTTGTTATGTGAAAATCGAGGACACACGCCTTCAACATATAATAACTAACTCACATTGATTACCACCCTATCTAGCTTTTCATTAATTACACAAAAAGCCACACAAACATGGCTCAAATAGATTATTAATTGGAAGGATGAGAACAAAGGGTAGATGTGGACAAGGTATCATAACCTATAATAACAGTAGAGCATTTGCATGTGGCCTAAAAAGGTGTGTGGAAACCTCTAATTTGATTATCCAATCCATGATAATTATATAAGGAAAGTCATAAACTTGTGCACAAAACAAGGTGCAACTCGCAAGCACAAGAGAAAAAGAAATGTGAAATCTACAAAGTGGAATCTGGAAATAAGTTATCTTATTTGAACAAGAAAGAACACAACTTGCAAAAACTTTACCCACTAAATGAAGATCAATTTAAATGAGACAACTGGACCAAAAGGTTTATGATTCCTAGTATTCTATAAATCCTGGAGCTTCAAAGAACAAAGTGAAACCATGGCGATGATAGTGTTCATTATTACAAACAAGTATGAATAGAGTCAAATGTTGAATTGGTGCCTTTGTTAATCAGTTCATATATAAACTATCCAACTCAAAGATAATCATGCCTTAATCATAGGTTTCATCATAAACATCTATATATTGGTTTTGTATGCATCAATGTGCATTTTTTTATGTGTGTACATGGGTGACTCTATTCTTGCATGCATACATAATTAGACAAAGATAAGACATTTTGCATAAGTGAGTAATTTTATGCTTTTTTAAAGCACCTTATTAATAAACCAATGAAGTTCATGACTATAAGGAACTAAAAGGATGAAGCTATTGATCAAAAATTTTAAAATCAAGGATGCTTTTTTTAAATCATTGCATATGTGTATTTATGTGTGTGCACATAGCTTTGTAAATGATTATGTATAAGTATTGTGAGGTAGAGACATGTAGTAATACAGTTTTGTATTCTACTCACCAAATTTAGAATTTTCTCATAGATTCACCTTGCCCAAAAAAAAATTGTTTTAAGCTTGAGAGAAAGGTAAGGTTGACAATATCAAGGTGCAATGAAAGACAAGATGGGAAATAGATGGATGTGCTTCCACCCATGTCTTCTTCAAGGCACTCTAGAATAACTAGAGCAGAGAAATGATCACCATGATTGAGGATGAGCATGAGAGCACCTAATGGATCAAGGATTTATAAATGCATTGATGCTTAGAGGCACACAAAGACAAGTACAAACTAGATTTCCTTGTCATGGGATCCACATATACCAAGAACCTATCCATAATTCCAAAAAGGATGATGAGAGAGTAGTTACTCCTTGCATCCTCTAGTTTCTCCTCATATTCCTCTAGGTAGAATACATTCAAAGGTGGAACCATCACACTTGGGAAAGAGGGAGTATTTAGTCCTAGGACAAGTAAAGTAAAATGAGGGTAAGATAGGAAGCCCTTATCTTCTATAACAAAAGACAATAAGAGGGACTCAATGCATCAAAATCTATGTTCTATCATTAATGAGGAGTTGCACTTGTCTTTGATCAAATGTTCTTACTTAGATAATGTTGCTTGTGGAAGAATTCTATCATCCATAATATTTATTGCACTCATATTAGCATTCTTGAATAAGCATGAACAATAGTAAAATATCATGAAGGCATTCAATATTTCATAATAGTTTTAGGAAATTTTTTTGCATGCATCATGTTACTATGCTAACATATGAGTTAAGATTTTTTTCTCAATATAAATAAAAATTTTGGTGCAAAATGTGAATATTTCAAATAAATTTTTTCAAAGCACCTTAAAACCCCAAAAATGGCATTTGACACACCAAATATCAAAACCTAAATGAGGGAAATTTATTTCTCCTCTATAGTCTTTCGCTCTCCTCTCCAAATCCATGTCTTAAAGTGGTATTAGAGCATAGGATTTTGATCCATTTTCAATCGTTTTCCAAATCTATTTTTCTCTCAAATGTTCTCTAGCTACATAGGTACAATTGGTATAGAATTGGACCATTACAATGACTAGAAGATCTATCAAAGGTAGCTGTGACCATTCTTGAAGATATTGACATGAGATTTGGACAAATTTTGAGATATCAAGGTCGAAATATTAGGTTGTGTATCAATTTTAAGTTATTTTGGAAGGTATCTTGGAAAAAGGACCGTCATTGAAGTTAGAAGAGGGAAAAATTCATTGTTACTTTTGAAAGGAGATTTCTCTTTCCTCTTTTTCTCAAGCTCTTGCAATCTTCCATGGAATACCATAACTTTTTGCTGCATTTTTCTCTCCGATCATCACCTATATACATCAAAGGAACCATAAGAAGAGCTCCTACACCATGTGGAAGCATTAGATAGCCATCTTGTCGGGCATTTGAATCAAGAAACAACCAAAGAATTATGGCACAAATTTTGGGCCTAATCTATTGCATGGTAACTCTACTACACTCCTAACCTCATAGATAATCTCATGTGACACTTCTCCAACATTATACAATGATTTGGCAGGGTTCTTGCCATAAATTGAGGAAATATTTTCATTCTTCTTGGCATTTCCTTCTCCTTCAAATCCTAACAGTAGGACATCCATTAAATCTTGAGATCAAGCTTGAAATTTCTTAGATAAACTTTCAAATTTTTCCCTGGGCTTTGCCTACAATAGTGGTCCTTCAAGTTTTCTTAAACGTTGAATATTCTTGGAGCTTTTTTCTTCAAGATTGCAACAATGAAATATGACTTGGGAAAAATGATGAATTCAACCCAAGCTCTCATTGTTAAGCTTTGAAGACCCATTTGAAGTATCATGGATTCACATGGAAGTTGTTGTCAAGTCCTCTCAACTATTGGAGCATTCTATGGATTGTATTGAACCTATTTCTCTTCATCATGCCTATCAAAGATGTACTTACATTCAATTTTCAATCTCTCTTCCCATCCAATTGTTGGGCCAAGTTCATACAAGTATTTGACATGTAATTACATGAATAAGTAGGGAATTCAAAGGTGATGCACAGCTTTTACATGTTCCATAGGGTATCTACAAGTCGTACACAACTCCTACAAGCTTTTACAAGTTTGAAACAAGTCACACAAGGCATTTTCAAATGAAAACAGGGCTTCCATAGGGTAAAATTGAAGTAAAGGCTTGTTTTGGACAATCAATTGTAACAAGAAGTGGCTCTTTCAAGTACCCAAACTAAAGAAGCAATCAAAAGCCTCATAGCCAAAGTTGCTCGGTTAGTTGCTCTTTAGATGTCAAATGATAGGGAAAGTAAAACGAGTTACCACAAACAACTAGCACTGAAGTAAGAAAACCTTTCCATTCCTTAATTATTAGTTCATAGTAGGAACCATTGGAAGAAAATTTATTTCTAAAAACCATAATGAAGTACAGGAACCATGACAACAAAATGAAGAGCAAATTGGAAGTATACATGGCACTAATCTTAATGGACAAGAGGCTGACCACCTATGAATAGATCTCAATCATCTTTCCTAAGGAGTTTCTCAAACAGTTGGGGCCAAATGGAATTGGATTATCCCTTCATGTGGATAGTAGGGTTTCAACGAAACAAAGCTTTGGGACAAGATAGTCCTTACTAAGTATAATAATCATTTGTTGTCACCATTTGATTTGAAGGAGTGGAGGGGAAAATCAAAATATTACTTTGATATATATCCAAGATCATACAACCAAAAGATTCATCTTACCATCCTCCATCTAAAAGGTTTTGCCCATACTTGGGGGAGGCACGTTAAGAGATGAAATCTATTAATAAGTGGATTTGGGGGAGGGATGTCAAGAGATAAAATTTATTGATAAATGTATAGGATAATTTCAAGGCACAAATGGCTCAAATCTTTATATCACATGTAGAGAAGGAAAGGCTAGCAATGAGATTGTACCAATTGGAATAAAAGGGTCTTAAAGTTAGAGAGTATACCAATCAATTTTTTAATTTGACTATGTATATGAAGAGTACTGGTGATGATTCTAAGCTACACAAATAACTTGTGGATTGTCCACTAATGTGATGGCAAAAAAAATCCAGTACTCTCTTCAAATAGATGTCAATTTTAGTGCCAAGCTTTTGGACAGTAAAGGACTATTACAAGATAGGTCCAATATGGGTGTTGCTTTTGGTGGAAATAACAAATCAAATAACAATCTAAGAGTCCCAACTTATCCCATATTTAATGCATTCAAGCAAAAAAGTAATTCTAGGGCAACATTTAGTCCTATATCAAATAACAAACTAACTAAAAATAAACCCAAAGCTTGTCTACCTCAAAGTGACCAAATGTTCATACCAATAATCTCTTCAAGGAGAGAAAGAAAAAGGGTATATGTTTGAATATGGAGAGAAATACATGGATGATCATGCAGCACAAGAAATCTACAAGAAGACCAAAGCTAATAGTATGCTTGTCGTTAAGGAATCATAAGATGAAGATGAATTCCCAATTGTGATGGATCATGTTGAGAATGAAGGCTTTGAGGATGACAATGGCCAAGATTAGTTCTACCATTTCATATAAGTGGAGATGATCATAGAAAGCTCTTGAGGGTTACTACTTCAACCTATTCCATCTCCATGGATGCTTGGAAAAGTTCAAGAAGACCAAGTACACATAGGATCCAAGGTAGCATCCATGCAAAGGTTGTTTATATTTTGGTTGATACTGGTAGCGTGCATAACTTCATTGTCAAACAAGCAATGGATAGATTGAGATATTTTTCCACTAATATACAACAACCTATCAAGATACATGTGTCTAATGGAGATAAAGATATGAGCACTCAAATGTGCTCAAAAGCCCCTTTCTGATTGGTTGAAAATTATGCGACAATGGTGGATGGACTTAATAGCATTAGAAATGGGCCCCATTGATATTGTTTTGGGTTGTGATTTGCTGAGATAGTCAAAAAATATGAATTTGGTCTTTTCTCAACAATATATGGAGTTTATGTGATAAAAACTCATATATCTTTAAAGAGTTCATTGTAGATCACATTTTTAGCTTATTATATCAAACGAACTCAAAAGCAAATTCAAAAAGAGGCTATAAATCTTTGTTTTACATCTCAACAAGGAAACTACATATTAATCCTTCAACAAAGGGGTTAAAACTTAAAGATCTATTATTAGAAGAGTATAAGGATTTGTTTTAAGTGCCTACATCCCTCCCACCTAAAAGAGTAGTTAATCATCCCACTGACTTAGAGCCCAACTCAAAGCCCTTAAATAAGCCACCTTACAGGCTCTCCAAATTTGAAAGGAAAGAGGTAGCTAAGCAACAAGGATTATCTAGACATGGAGTTCATAGAGCCTAGTTATTTTCCATACATATCTTCATTATTGTTGGTCAATAAGAAAAATGGCACCTTTCATATGTGCATTGATTACCAAGATCTCAGCAAGATAACAATCAAGAATAGGTACCCCATTCCAAGAGTTGATAATTTGCTAGATAAGTTCAATGGGAAACTTTACTGAGATAGATTTGAGATTGGGAAATCATCAAATTAGGATGAGAGAGGGTGATAAAGTGAAGATGGTATTTGGGGTTGATTGGGGCCCCTATCATTTCCTTTCCATGCCATTTGGGTTAACCAAGAGCTATCTTTCAAAATGAAAAAGATCTTACACTCTTTTCTCTTCAAGTTTTTTCTTATGTTCTTCAGGGACATTCTCATGTATAGCAAGCCATGGACAAAGCATTCATTACCCAATTAGAAGGGTGTTTGACATATTGGGGGAGCACAAATTATTTGTTGAGAGCTGCATTCATGCAAACCGAAAGTGAAGTATTTGGGGTGTATTGTGAATAAGGTATAAAGGCTAATCTAAAAAAAGTACAATGTGTCATAGATTGGCCAATGTGGACCAACACCACTTCTCTTCATAGTTTTCTTGGGCTTTCATCTTTATATAGGAGATTCATAATGCATCATGAAACAATTATAAAACCCTTAGCCAATAGGATGAAGAAAGAAGCATTATTTTGGAATGTATAGCTAATCAGAGTGAAATGATAGGGTTATTGCCTTAGAAAGAAATAAAATTATTCTTTTCAAATGTAAAGATCATCACATCAGAATGTAAAGCATGGATGTTGTCCTACTCCAAGATGATGGGGTTATTTCCTTAAAAAGCAATAAGCAAAATGATAAGGAGATTGAAATAAATGTATATAACAAAAGATATTGGCTATCATTCTTCCAATCAAGAAATGACACTATTATCTTTATGGGAACCAATTTGGAGTGAAGCATGATCATCGAGTCATCAAGTACTTCCTTTCTTAATCTAATTTAAATCCTAGGCAATCATGATGGGTAGTTACACTCCAAAAGTATGAGTTTGACATCACTCATACAAGGGGAAAAGATAATGTGGTGATTGATTCATTATAAAGGATGTGGGCATGCAAGGTATCTTTCGTAATAGAGCTTCAAAGTGATTGGATCAAGGAGCTTCAAGAGGCTTACCTTTTAAATGAAGAATCCACCCATGTCTTTCAAAATTTACAACAAGGAATAATGGAGGAAAACTCTCTCTTTCAACTTAAGAATATGCTTATATGGTCTCATGGCAAGATTGGCATTCCATATTTCAAGAAAAAGGTCATGGAAGAGATGCATTCTTCGCCAAAAGCTAGATTTTTCACTATAAGGGCCTAGTGAAGGATGTCAAGGATTTTGTCATGTCAAAAAAATAAGGACATCTTAAGTCAAGTGGTTGGCTATAGCTATTACCTATTCTCAAGGGAAAATGGACCCAATATGACAATGGATTTCATCATCAACTTACCTACATCCAAGAAGGGGTGGAATAGCATTTTTGTGGTGGTGAATAGAATCACCAAATAATCTCACTTTATTCCCTCAAACACTCAATTCATATAATCCTAAGTGGCAAGAAAATTCATGGAGCATGTATATAAGTTAATGGGCTACGTCAACTCCATAGTTCATGGTAGAGATACCAAGTTTATGAGCAATTTTTGGCAAGAGGTTTTCAGCTCTATGGGGACAAATTTGGCTCCATCTACAACATACCATCCCCAAACCAATGGCTAAATGGAGTGGGTGAATAGGTGGCTTAAGTCCTACTTATGAAATTTTTGTCATAATGTGCTTTAGGAAAGCACAAGATCAAATGAGGCTCTAGGCTACTGAAAAGAGGTATCCTCTGGAGTTCTAAGAAGTAGATAGTATTTTTAAGGTACCCAAGTCAAGATATACCACTCTTAAAGATAGTTCCAATAGATACTATGGGCTATATAAGATCATCAAGCATGTGGATGATTTGGCTTATTGCTTTGAGCTTCTTTCTTTTACAAGGATTCACATTGGTTTTTATGTGAGTCAGCTTAATCCTTTTATTGCATCTTAAGTGGACTATTTGGAAGAGCTACCATGTATGGATGAGGAGGGCATGATTCAGTATATTCCTAAGGAAATTATAGGATATCATGAAAAACATATTAGATCTTGATCATCTTGGAGACCCAAAAACTATTTTGGAAGTTTTTCCTTACCTTAGAGATGCTATTTTGGCTTAGGGATAGCCAAACTTAGCCCATGTTCTACTATAAACTATCCACAAGCAGCTCGCTATTTTAGAACAATTTACAATTTGGATTAATGATAGGAAAACAAAACTTGTATGGGTTGAAACATAAACCAAGATTTATTTTAACATAAGGAACACTTGATTTGAATCACTCCATAAAAAGATATTACATTTTTAATAGTGCAACATCTATGGTAGTCAACATGTAGTCTATTTTTTAAACATTTCTATTCATGGAGATATTGTCACCAAATTTCCAAATTTATGCTTTGGAATGGATGTATATATGATATACTTGGTATTTGACTCCATCCCATCCATTTCATCAAGGTTCTTAGATTCTTATAATGGTGAAACAAAGTCATCATCTCCACTATTTAGAACCATTTGTAATAAGTCCATCGTTCAATTTTTTAGGGAAAAGACCTTTGGGTGGGGGATAGATTGCAAAGAAGTAGAAATTCAACATTATTTTGGAAAAAATAAGTGAAATATATTGCCACCCTAGCATGGATGTAAAAGATGTAAAGAATCTTATTTATTTCACCATTTAGTAATAATAAACAAGTCTCTTTTCATCTTCCACCTTCTTGCTCATAGCTTTTATGGCTTCCTCCTCCCCTTCTTTGCTTTTTTTCTCTCTCCTCTCATGTCCATTCCTTCTCTCTTTTCTTTTTTTCTTCGTTTCTCCTCTCCATGTCCATTCCTTACATTAGATAAACTAGCCAATATGCCTTTAGCATTCTTGATTCTACTAATGCCATGATAACATTGCATGTATTCCAAATATGTCTACAAATAGAGGCTTAGATCACATTGCATATCTTCTTAGAATATTTGTTCGGGTTGCCCTTGGCACCAATGATAGCTTACTTGAATATTATTTTGCTATGCAATCTAGTTTTATTTAACAAGTTAAACACTCTATTCTAGACCTAGAAAGAGCGAATAGGCGAACCATAATTTCTCTTTGCATCCATAGAGCAAAAACAACAACAAAATGGTTTTGTAAGTTAAAAGCTTATTCTTAGTACATAACTTCTTTGAAATAAACCTTCTTAGAATTAGGTTGAAAGGCAACAAGCGCATGGCTTTCTAGACAATTGCATATTGTTTCTTCTACAAGCCCAGAGGAACTAGGCATTGTGCCTTCCCATCTATTCATCACTACCATTATCCACCAAGAATGAGTGATGGACCTAAAAACGGGCCGGCACTGGCTCATGCACTAGCCGGACCTCGTCACTATGCGCAAGACAACCCCTCGGCCTCGCGGCCAGGAGCGTCTATCAAAATCTCTGCCTTCCTAAACATTGCGTTTGTAATACGTTGTAGTCCAACTGATCCTAACCCAATATTGCTCCTTAGAGGGAGTCCCTTTCACATAGCCAAAAGGCTCGAATCACATACACATGGGGTTCCTCCTACGGCTGAATGCCGTCAACCCTCTGCGACTCTCCTACACCTTGGGGATTGGCCCCTCGATGCGCCGCTCAACATTTAGACATTTCGCACAAACGTCACTCAAGGTACCAAATAAACGTATCCAGGAATGTACCATTGTCCTTACTTAATTTCCCCTTTAGGATCCCACGACTAGCCTACAGCATAGGAACCTCACACTCTCAACGGTGGGTCACAGGCCTACTGAAAACAATTGCTATGCATATCCAGGAGCTAACTCTGATACTTTTAATTTCCTCTAAATGATCATGCAAAGAGGTGGATGCCTAGTGCTCAAACATTTCAAAAACCACCAGCGTGCAAGTGCAAAACATCTCTTTCATGCTTTTCTTTCTAACCGCTTTGTGCTTCGTTGCAACACCTAGCACCGAAGTGATCTTCGTGCTACTAGGTTTTAGTTTTTTATCATTATTATTCCGTCCTAGTTGCAATGCATATAAAATCAGCAAATTATTCCTCATGCTCAACGGCATTTAACCATTTTTCCACAACTCTACCCTTCCCCGTTGATAGTGCATCATTGCATTCATTTCTTTCAGGGTTTCCTTGTCATTTTATGTGGAGAAAGGAAGGAAACACGCACTAAAACATATAAACAAGGCTGAACTGAAGCATAACTTCATGCCCCAGCCTTGCTATACATCAACAAACATAAATCCTATTTTTCTATATTTTTCGTAGCCCCAAATGTATTTTTCCCCTATTTTCCATGGTGTTTTTATCATTTTCCCGCCATTTTTCCATTTTCTTGTATTTTTTAAATTGCTGAAAATGAAAACCAGTTTGTGGGCTGTGGCACTTAGTTCATTTGCAACAAAATTGAAAGATTAGTTGATGTGTATCGACGGTTTTCCCCATTTATATGCCCAAAACCCTTGTTTTTCCCCATTTTTCATGCATTTTCGGGTTTCTTGACATTATTTCGGGCCATGAAATGCATGTTTTTCATAATTTCTGGTTATAAACAGTAAGAACTCAGAAGAATCAGCAGCATAATCAAATCTTAGTCCATATGAACGGCATTCCATCAATCAAAAGCATAAAACACTAAATTTTCTTTGTAATTTTTTGGTTTACCGCTTAAACGCGTGTTTCGGGTTTTGTGTCCATGGCTGTAGACTTGGAAAACAGCAACACTTCATGTCCAGCAACATCACAAATCACCATTCTCGGCCCGTGGAGCAATCCGGTCCATGCCGGACAAGCCTCCATCATTCTTTCTTCATTGCTCCTTCTTCCCACATGAACTGCCTCTTAGAAGAGAGAGAGGGAGGAGAGAGAAAGACTAGAATCAGAAATTTCAAACCAGGCCATCATTCCACGGGCGAAGGGCGGCGATATGATCAGCATACGGAGGGGATTCACTGCCAATGATCACTCGGGGGGGTTGTGTGCAGGCTGAAGATTGCAAGATCAACATGATGGCGCAAATTTCGGGCGCAGTTTCTCCACGCTTCCTCCACGTTTTTTTTGTCATGCCATCTCTCCCAAACTTTTCATGTGACATTTAAATTTGGGCCCCAAGGGTCACTTGCCCATTTTGGCCAAATTTTGTCCACCTCTTCAAATCTTGACCGGTTTGTTGGCCATTTCCCCGTCCGGACTCCGAATTGAGCTCTGAAAAATCCTGGGCGTCCGACTTAGCATCCCGCATTGGCCAATAGCTTGTGTCAACCCGCACGACTGTCTGAAAAATTATGAAAAATCAACAAGTGTCGCTCGGGCGCCTTTAAAGCACTTTGGCGCTTAAAATCGTCCTAGATCGAGCCGCCGCCTTTGACGGTGAATATTTTTCCCTTGATCTTCATAATTTTTAGCTATTTTTAAGCACTTCCCGTCTCCTAAATTCCGCTCTCATTGGCGACCACGGGATAGGGCGACTCAGCCCGTCGAATCCACGAACATATCTGTACATAAACAACGAAAGAAGCATCAAACTGATACAAAACAATTATCATCATAAAACTCAGCACAATGCTTCCCCTACCCCTAGATAGAACCAAGGCATGACATCCACAAGGAGTAGGCCTAGCATCATCTAATAGAAGATCCGAAGTGAGTCACTAACCAGCTGCTCCAACACAGCCAAACTAAAAAACCTATCAAAGAAGTTGCCCTAAGTGGTAGTCTGAACTACTGACCAACTAAAGACAACACAACTAGGAGCTCCTACAAGGCGAGGACTCCTATAGCCTGAGTAAAGGATAGTTTCTTTCAGTACATGTCTTCTTTTAGGATTTTGATTGGATGAACATACTTGGGCATGTAAAAAGGAGGGAGCTGAGCGTAGTGACCCAAGGAGAACAGGGCATCGGCCTCAGGACCTGTCTCGGCACCCAAGAACCTACCAAGCCCTCGCAAGGCGACACTTAATCCTTTTCTAACGCTCACTTTTATTTTCGCTCCAACCTTCCTTGTTTTGATATTATTTTTCCAGCAAGAAGCCACCCCGAGGAAGACAAGGTATCGGCCCCGGGTCTGACTCGTCCCCAGGAACCTACCAGGCCTTCGCAAGGCGATGATCAACTGCTTATATATTTTCATTTCTTTTCTTTTCATTGATAGGGGTTAGAACCCCTTTTTACACACCTTCGTATTTATATTCATCGTTTAGGATATTCAGGATTTCTTGGCATCATTATTATTATCTTCTAGCAGGCTTCTCTAACTGCCTCACTACTAACAAGAACTCCTAGAACGGCTGCCTAGCAGGTTAGCAGAACAGAGCCACTAGGACTTCCTTCTAAAACAGATCTTTCAATGTCTAACAATGTCTTTACAGGAGGCAATGACTACTCCGACCTCCCTCAAACATACGTAGCCTAAACCTGGGACTTCATGCCTTGGTCGCCGGTCCCCAACAAAAATTATCCCCTCAACAAGTACAAATACACATATAACAGGAAAGAAAGGTACTCGTAAAGGAGAAATATCACCTGGAATGGCCACAAGAAGCTTCCATCGCAGCAAAGGCTCCTCCAGGCTCCACCAAATTCCACGCACCACGAAACCTGTCCAGCACAACACTAAACAAAAACCCAATTAAACGCACCCGCACTAGACAGGGAAATGGCCCTCTTGGCCTAATGAAATCAGACATGACTTTGCTACAAAACTGTATCGGCCCTCTTGGCCTAAGAAAATAAACCAATACTATGCAGAACATCCACCTGGAAACAACCATGATAGACATCAAAGCATACTATTCCCAGGGGAACAGGGCTTATAGCCCTAAACTAGGTGCATTAAATTATGACCTATCCCTCCTGCGTATATCGCAAGAGGTGTTCGCATCACATGTCGTCGAATCAGTCTATGGGTCCCAGATAATAAAGGGAGATGAGTCTCGCTTACCCTCTGCATCACCCAAATCAACCATCGTCTGCCAAAGAGGGCATGTTCAGAAAGCATACCCCACAAACGACCAGGTCCTGTCTCACCATCAATAGATATATCGGGACAAGGGCCACAATTAAAGAAGAGGTCCTCTTCATACGCAAGATTAGCCAATGAATCGGCAAACTGATTCCAATTCCGTGGAATCAGCTGAAAAGACACTCTATCGAATTCGTCTAGCAGGGCTATGGCAGTATGATGGTACATACAAAGGATCGGGTTCCGTACCATGTACGTCCCATTGAGTTGATTTAAAACCAACTGAGAGTCCCCTTTCACCAACAACTGGCGGATACCACCCTTCTTTGCAATATTCAAACCCATGATCAGGGCTTTGTATTCGGCCATATTATTAGTAAAATTCGCCCCGAGATAAGCAGCTAACTTCATGACAATGCGTCGGCGGGGGTCTCGGATGACAACTCCTACGCTTCCTTTTTTGCATGGACCCCTGGACGCCCCATCAAAGTACAAGGTATACGTCCATAAAGGGTTTACATATCCTGCCATCCTGAACTCTACTCGTAATTATGGTAATCGAAATTCAGCATATTCAACGGGTGGACTGTAGGCTCCATCCCTCCATCATCATTGAATTCAACAGGGATGCTCGTCAAAATTTGTAGGCAGTGATGGCAGAAGACCTTGATTTTCCAAATAAATGTCCCGCCTTCTTGCTCAATCACCTTGTATCCTTTGCTCCACCAAATGAGCTTCCCCTGATGATACCTCTGTTCTAAATATGGGTGTTCTAAATAAGGGATCAGACGACCCATCAACCTCTATCACGATTTCCTTGCAGATGTTTGATCAATCTTGCCTAGACCTGCAAGGCAGTCATAGCATTAGTACAATCAAAAGTAATAAGGTTTAATCTTATTAAGATTAACCTTATTTTTAAATTCTATCCCCTCAAGGTCAGCTAACAACACTGTAGATTTATTCTTGCCTATCCTAACGATCTTATAGGGTCCATCCCATTTGGGTTCTAGCTTGCCTGGGAATAATTCACGTCGTGCGTCATAATACAGAACAAGCTGTCCTTTCTTGAAGGTGTACTTCTTGGCTTTGAGGTCGTGTAGCTTCTTCATTCGGCGCTTCGCCACTTCTTGGTGCAATAAGCTCTGCAACTTAAGCTCATCTAAATGTGCCAGTGTCGTCAAGCGTTCAAAAAGAGCGTCTTCATCGCTCAAAGAATGATTGATGGCGAACCGAATAGTCGGCAGCTCAATCTCTAAAGGCAAGACACACTCCTCCCCATATACTAACTTGAACGGGGTATGGCCAGTGGCTCGTTTGAAAGTCGTATTATAGGCCCACACTGCCACATATAACTTTTTATCCCAATCCCGTTTCTTTTCCGACACAGTTTTGGACAGGATGCCCACAAGCTGCTTGTTGGTGCTCTCAACTTGCCCATTGGCTTGCGGATTATATGGGGTTGTCTTGTTATGCTTGATGTTCCACATCTCTGTCAAACCTTTGATCACCTTATTCAGGAAATGAGTTCCGCGGTCCGACACTAATTCTTTCGGTGGACCAAACCGGCATATTATCTGCTCTAAAAGGAAACTAGCAGTTTCTTTAGCATCATCTTTCCTTGTTGCACGTGCTTCTGACCACTTTGTGAAGTAGTCAGTTGCGACAATGATGTACCTCTTTTGCGTAGTCGATGACGGAGTAATAGGACCCACAAAGTCTATTCCCCACTTCTCAAATGGAAGTATCGCCATAATAGGGGTGAGTGGTCGTTTCCTATTCTCTCGACTATCATGTCGTTGGCAAATATCGCATCGCTTAACATACGCAAACGCATCCTGGAAGATGGCAGGCCACCAATAACCTGCTCTTAAAGCCTTTTGTGCTGTAAGCCGTCCAGCAAAATGGCCACCGCAAGCAGAATCATGGCACTCTTCCAAAATGAATGGCACCTCGTCAGGCATCACACATCGGCGATAGATGTCATCAACCCCTTGCCGATATAATGTACCTGCGATCAAGGCAAACTTTAGCGCTTGCTGCTTAATTTTCCTTTTCTCAGCCTTAGATAGTTCTGATCCCACCTCTCCCGTTGATAAATAATGCGTTATTGCAGCATACCAGGAGGGAATAGATGCCGTATCTATTTTAAATATCATCTCTATGTCACTACCTTCAGCCACAGATTCTTTCGGCTCCCCAAAGTCCACTAGACATTCCACGATGCCTTGCAACCTTGGTGGCTTACTCTTGATTTCATAATCAAATTCCTGCAAAGTGATCAACCACTTCGCTAAACGATCAGGCGGCTGTAACTTATTCAGCAACAATCGAAGTCCCTCCGCCTTCGTATAAAGCACGACTTTCTCATAGAGAATATAATGCCTGAATTTCTTGGTCCCAAAGACCATCGCTAGACACAGCTTCTCCATGTAGGTGTAATTGATTTCGGATACCCCCAGCTTCCGACTAGCAAAAGCAATCGGGTGGTACCACTTCTCTTCCCAAATTTGGGCTAAACAGCAGCTGATACTATACATGGTGGCTGCTGAGAATATATAGAATACCTCACCTCTTTTAGGTGCTTTTAAAACGGGCGCTCTTGCTAGCTCTTGTTTCACATCCTCGAATGCTACCTTACAAGGGTCACCCCATACAAACGAACAGCTAAAGGACAATAAATTTGTAAGTGGCAACGTTCTTTCTGCTAAGGCGTTAATGAATCTACGGTAATAACCAACCGAAGACAGAAAGCTATGAACCTCTTTCGGAGTGCGTGGTGGACCCATGGCAACTATAACTTTCACCTTCTCGGGGTCTGTCGCAATTCCTACCGAACTGACCACATGGCCTAGCAATAGCCCATAAGGTACTCCAAAAGCACACTTCCGTGGGTTTAGGGCGATGCAAAATTGTCTACAGCGCTCAAAGCATTTTCTCAAAATGATCAACTGCCTTTCTCTCACGGTGGCGGCCCCTAAGTCATCAATAAACACCCTCAACTCTTCAGGGGATATGTCACCGAATGTCTTATCAGCTGTTCGTTGCCACGAACTAGGCGCATTGCATAAACCAAAAGCCATCACGTGGTAAGCAAAAGTGCCAAATACAGTGATAAAAGTTGTTTTCAACTTGTCCTCTTCTGCAATTGCCATTTGGTTGTATCCTGCAAAGCAATCCATAAACGAATATATCTCCCTACCCGCTAATTGATCCAAAATCTGGTCAATAAATGGCAACGGGTAGTAGTCCTTAACTGTCTGCTTATTCAGCTCCCTAAAGTCTACACATAAACGGATTTGATTATTCTTCTTCTTTCTAATCACAACTGGCGAACACCATTCCGTGTGTTGCACAGGAAAAATCAAACCCGCTTTTCGAAGCTTCTCTAACTCCTCAAACAGCCCGTCCCTCAATTCGAAAGGCATACGCCTTACTTTCTGCCGTACAGGACGACTGCCCTCTTTCAATGGAATTGTATGAACAGCAAGATTGGGAGGGATGCCTCTCAACTCATCATAACTCCAGGCAAAGATATCACGGAATTCCTGGATCAAGGCCACATAGTCCTCCCTTTCTGCTGAGCTGAGCATAGAGCCTAATTTGATTGGCCGCGAATCATCAAGCGTACCAAGGTCTAGCTCGATAACATCTGCATCTCTTATACGATCTTGGGCCTCTATCGGCTCATTCAAAGTGATCTGATAGATGTCCTCTGTGGTGGATCCCTCTTTGGACTCATCACTTGATGATGTCTCACTAGCAGATAAATCTTCTAATGTCTCCAATTCTGTAGAAGATAGAGGAGCTCTCTCACTCTGCGGGGACTCAGGATAAGCATCAACCACCACACGCTGGGCACCTCTGCCGAATATTAATCGACCGGCAGGTATATCCACTTGGCAATCCGCTTGCAAGATCCAAGGTCGTCCGAGTAATACTTGGTAACTTGGCCGCCCTGCAAAACGAATCACCCTAAAGTCCAACATGCATTCTACATTTGCAACAGTGACATGGACCTTAGTAATGCAGCCTTCCGGCTGTCTCAAACTGTCATCTGCCATTCTGAGAATTGTGGAAGTATCTTTCTGAATCGCAAGACCCAACCTTTCCATCAGTTCAGAACTCATAATGTTAACAGATGATCCCGTGTCGACAATGGCATAATCTACTAATATCCCATCGACATAGGCTGCAACCCTTGGGCAATGCTTCTCAGCATGCTCGAACCAGTCATCACCAACTCGCGCAATACCCAAAGGTTCTACAATATACCCGGTACGTAGGATCTTTCTAAATTCCTTACGCACTCCGGGGGAAAGCTTAATAAGCTGTAGAAGATTCACATCCGGCTTGACTTCGCAAAGAGAGCTTGCCAAATCGAATTCATGATAGTTCGATAGAGCTCGCTTTTCACGCCAAACCATCCGCTCTTTAGGTCGCTGCACTGGCTTTATTGCCTCTTTCTTAACTTTCACCTTCTTCTTTGGTGGTTCCTTATCGGCTTTACTCTCTACGGGCTTCAAAGGTCCCCCTTCTAGGGCAGGATCCAAAACTTGCGTTCCTTTGTCGCCTTGTTTAGGGTTTCCGTCGACAGGCTTATCCATGTCGGCTTCTCTACCCTTTTTACCTCTTGTAAGGACAGCTCGTAGATTAGAGGTTTCAGCATCATTAACGCGTACAGCCTCAATCAAACTAACCCCACTACCACTTGGTAGCTCCTCCACTGTAGTCTTTGATCGTTGAAGTATTTGTTTAGGCCCATCCTCTCGCTGGGAATCATTTCCTTGGGCACGATGATTAACAGGCCCTGGTTGCCGACTACCCCGCTGGAGAGAACTGATCTTACTCCAGCAAGTAGCCGCTAGATGGCCGGATTTTCCACAAATATCGCACTTAACATTTGGGCAATTTCTTGGATAGTGCTGCCCGCCACACCATTTGCAACTAAACCTCGACGGCGCACCCTCTTCTGGGTATCTACTTCCTATCAAATTTTGCTGTTTTTTAAGGAAGTTAACATCAACAGCTATTTGTCGATACTGCTCCGTAATCATGTCGGTATAATGCTTCATCATGTCCTTAACCTCGCCAAGAACATTGGAAGAACTTGACTCATAGCCTTGGTCATTACTATGTCGTTCAATCGGCCTAACAATTCGATTAGGCACAGGCTGTTGAGTCACAGGCATGGTATTGGAATTGACCGCCTGGCCTCCACCACTTGGAGCCATTTGGCTGCCCGTAGGCATCGACATGCTAGGGGGAGCGGGTAATAAAGGGACACTCGGCATCATGTTCCCTCTCCCATTAGGGTTAGCCATCGCTATCCCTTGGCCACTACTGCCATTGGCTATTGCCGTATTGTTTCCCAATACTAAACCCATGTTCGAATTGCCTCTAGAAGCATAGGCTGCTTGTAGTCGGGATTCCACCTCTTGTGCTCGTGTAATGGCAGTATCTATATCCCCCAAGGGAACACTACTCAACTGCAATTGGATATTAAAGTCCAAACCATGTAGGAAATATTGCAATTGGGCAGCTGCGGGGATAGGAATAGAGGTGTCCAACTTACGGAAGACCTCTTTTATCTTCTTCGCATAAGCACGAATATCCTCGTGTGGATCTTGGCGGGTCACGTTGAGTACACGCAACCAATATTGCCCACCCCTTTCAGGGGCAAACTCCCTTCGAAAAGCTCCATAAAATGCATCAATGTTCAATATGGTTCCGGCTTCTAAACCATGATACCATATAGCAGCTCTTCCTTTGAGAGTCATGTTGAAGAACATCATTAAATGTCCTTCTTCTTGGATGCGACAGTTAAACATCAGCTTTTGAAACTCCCTAATGTGGAGTTCCGCATCTTCCTCAACTAGCCCATTAAAAATGGGTAGTGGGTAACCTAGAGCCGGCAAATCCGTCGTTCCTGCTGGAATTGCAATAGGCTGCGCCATGACGTGGATTGGATTTGCACTAGGAATAGAGAACGGTGGGGTTACACCTCCCGCAATTGACGTGGATTGGCTTATGGCAGGAAGGGGAGCACTAGAGCTTCCACCTTCTCCTAACTTACTGCTTGTGGTCCTAAGACCACTAGATCCACTCCCTCGTAAGGGTTCAGCACCGCTACGCTTAGGGGAATATCTCCTAAAAATTTCAGCACGTCGCCTAGCTCTTTCGTCTCTTTCTTGCTTTTGGATTTCTGCTAGACGATGCTTATCAATAAATAACGGGTCAAGCTCAGTATCCTCTGGCATAAACTGCTAGTTGGTCCTTAAACAACCAGGATTCGAGAACCGCCACTTTTAAGCAGCTCCCGGCAGACGCACCACTGATGGACCTAAAAACGGGCCGGCACTGGCTCATGCACTAGCCGGACCTCGTCACTATGCGCAAGACAACCCCTCGGCCTCGCGGCCAGGAGCGTCTATCAAAATCTCTGCCTTCCTAAACATTGCGTTTGTAATACGTTGTAGTCCAACTGATCCTAACCCAATATTGCTCCTTAGAGGGAGTCCCTTTCACATAGCCAAAAGGCTCGAATCACATACACATGGGGTTCCTCCTACGGCTGAATGCCGTCAACCCTCTGCGACTCTCCTACACCTTGGGGATTGGCCCCTCGATGCGCCGCTCAACATTTAGACATTTCGCACAAACGTCACTCAAGGTACCAAATAAACGTATCCAGGAATGTACCATTGTCCTTACTTAATTTCCCCTTTAGGATCCCACGACTAGCCTACAGCATAGGAACCTCACACTCTCAACGGTGGGTCACAGGCCTACTGAAAACAATTGCTATGCATATCCAGGAGCTAACTCTGATACTTTTAATTTCCTCTAAATGATCATGCAAAGAGGTGGATGCCTAGTGCTCAAACATTTCAAAAACCACCAGCGTGCAAGTGCAAAACATCTCTTTCATGCTTTTCTTTCTAACCGCTTTGTGCTTCGTTGCAACACCTAGCACCGAAGTGATCTTCGTGCTACTAGGTTTTAGTTTTTTATCATTATTATTCCGTCCTAGTTGCAATGCATATAAAATCAGCAAATTATTCCTCATGCTCAACGGCATTTAACCATTTTTCCACAACTCTACCCTTCCCCGTTGATAGTGCATCATTGCATTCATTTCTTTCAGGGTTTCCTTGTCATTTTATGTGGAGAAAGGAAGGAAACACGCACTAAAACATATAAACAAGGCTGAACTGAAGCATAACTTCATGCCCCAGCCTTGCTATACATCAACAAACATAAATCCTATTTTTCTATATTTTTCGTAGCCCCAAATGTATTTTTCCCCTATTTTCCATGGTGTTTTTATCATTTTCCCGCCATTTTTCCATTTTCTTGTATTTTTTAAATTGCTGAAAATGAAAACCAGTTTGTGGGCTGTGGCACTTAGTTCATTTGCAACAAAATTGAAAGATTAGTTGATGTGTATCGACGGTTTTCCCCATTTATATGCCCAAAACCCTTGTTTTTCCCCATTTTTCATGCATTTTCGGGTTTCTTGACATTATTTCGGGCCATGAAATGCATGTTTTTCATAATTTCTGGTTATAAACAGTAAGAACTCAGAAGAATCAGCAGCATAATCAAATCTTAGTCCATATGAACGGCATTCCATCAATCAAAAGCATAAAACACTAAATTTTCTTTGTAATTTTTTGGTTTACCGCTTAAACGCGTGTTTCGGGTTTTGTGTCCATGGCTGTAGACTTGGAAAACAGCAACACTTCATGTCCAGCAACATCACAAATCACCATTCTCGGCCCGTGGAGCAATCCGGTCCATGCCGGACAAGCCTCCATCATTCTTTCTTCATTGCTCCTTCTTCCCACATGAACTGCCTCTTAGAAGAGAGAGAGGGAGGAGAGAGAAAGACTAGAATCAGAAATTTCAAACCAGGCCATCATTCCACGGGCGAAGGGCGGCGATATGATCAGCATACGGAGGGGATTCACTGCCAATGATCACTCGGGGGGGTTGTGTGCAGGCTGAAGATTGCAAGATCAACATGATGGCGCAAATTTCGGGCGCAGTTTCTCCACGCTTCCTCCACGTTTTTTTTGTCATGCCATCTCTCCCAAACTTTTCATGTGACATTTAAATTTGGGCCCCAAGGGTCACTTGCCCATTTTGGCCAAATTTTGTCCACCTCTTCAAATCTTGACCGGTTTGTTGGCCATTTCCCCGTCCGGACTCCGAATTGAGCTCTGAAAAATCCTGGGCGTCCGACTTAGCATCCCGCATTGGCCAATAGCTTGTGTCAACCCGCACGACTGTCTGAAAAATTATGAAAAATCAACAAGTGTCGCTCGGGCGCCTTTAAAGCACTTTGGCGCTTAAAATCGTCCTAGATCGAGCCGCCGCCTTTGACGGTGAATATTTTTCCCTTGATCTTCATAATTTTTAGCTATTTTTAAGCACTTCCCGTCTCCTAAATTCCGCTCTCAATGAGAAATAGAAAAACCCTTCCTACTTTTTGCTTTATTTAAGGGTACAAAATGGTTTTTAAGTTAAAAGCTTATTCTTAGTACATAACTTCTTTGAAATAAACCTTCTTAGAATTAGGTTGAAAGGCAACAAGCACATGGCTTTCCAGACAATTGCATATTGTTTCTTCTACAAGCTCAGAGGAACTAGGCATTGTGCCTTCCCATCTATTCATCACTACCACTATCCACCAAGAATGAGAAATAGAAAAACCCTTCCTACTTTTTGCTTTATTTAGGGGTACATTAGTAGCTAGCTTCTGATCTTTAGTAGGATTAGAAAGTTGAAGAGTGTATGAAATAGGTCATCCTTCCTATTATGTTTTCTATCCAACTAGCTTCCTACTTACTCAACCACTGCTCCTCTAGCATTATCCTAGTCTTATTAAATTGGATGGTTGGGTCCTATTTGTTAGCCTAGTGCTCGATTCCCTTTTTACGGATTTGTCCAAAAAGAGCTAGTTCCGTGTGAGCTTGAGTCTATTGTCAATCTCAACCATGCCTCCAAGATCTACATTGAAGAGAAAGGCTTGATATAAGCTTGAGTAGATGGCCAAGCTCTACCTTGACAATATCACAAAGAGAGAGTTGCATCTATGTTATCCATAGGGCAAGGAACTACCTCAATGAGATATTTTAGAGAGGGTGATGATTGATGCCATCTTACCCACTCAGTCAATCTTGAGTATATATCCATGCTTTATCTTAAGTATATCTCCAAGAGAGATTTTAGTATATATTTCTGATAGGGCTAAGCTTGATCACATGACTAAGCTCTACACTCAAGGAGATACTGAAGAGAGGGGTTGATTTAAGCTCCAACCTTGAGCACATAGTCAAGCTCTACATCGGAATGATGACAGGGGTATGCCATCTTGGTAGGTAGTTTTTCAAGTCCAAATGGATAGTGTAAGAGAGGATCACCTTCTTGATTGGGGCACACCCCCAATCAACTTTAGCTCAAATGTCTTTCCATGATGCTACTAGTAGCTATGCTAGGTTGGAGTTCCTAATGGTGATCTTTAGGTCTCTTGCTAGCCTACCATACAAGCTAAACTCCTTAAATCCCTTTGGCTTCACCTTGGTTGATTTGATCATCCACCTAAATATAATGGGCCATGGATGCAACCATGAAGATTCTATAACCAAAACACAATAGTCAATGTGCCTTACCACGCAAGGGCTCTAGCCAAGCCATCCATTGAGCCTTTTCGTGTGGTGACCTGATCCCATGTCATGGCTAGAATGGACCTCTTTGTAATATAATACTAAATAAATTATTTGATCAACTTCTCAACCTAGAACTAGCACACCTTCAAGAAGGAAAATATAGATGTCATGTAGACTATCGTGGACATCATGAAACACCAAGAAATTACAAGGTGACCCAACAGGTTAGTTTGGGCCCCATATTACCTAAAAACCTTTACCTAATCTTATAAAAAACCAATGAAACTTATCCTTCATGGTAATCCCACCCTGAATGGGGAGCCTCTAATTATCCTACTCAAGTCCATCAATTTGTGAGATGCTTCTTATAGCCAACTAGGGAGATCATCATGGGAAAGAGAGACGAGCTCAGTTTTAGAAGGGCTTACCTTCAATCTTGACATTGTTGAACATTGTTCATACTCTTGAAGAAGGGCATCAAGGGAATTTTTTCACCTATGATACATAAGAATTATCACAGACAAACATCCACACAACAAATTTGCTTCCATCTAGCAAAGTTAATGCATTGATGGCTCCTTCTCTTCTAGCTTCCTAAGGAAGGGCTTAATTATTAGTGCAAAGAGAAAGGATGCTAGTGGGAAACCCTTTATTGCAAATCTCATAATAGTAAATGAACCTGTGGGTGTTTCCATTAATAAAGATTGCCACCATGGCATTAGAGAAGAGATCCCCCAACCATGTTGATGAAGGCCCTGCCAAAACTAAGAGCTCTTAATACTTTGATTATGAAAGGCCAAATCACCCTATTGTAGGCCTTTTCAAAATAAGGCCCTAGTCCATGATGAGGGCAAGAGATGTAAGGTTTCATCAAGGTGCATCTCCCAAGGCTTTAGGCAAAAGACATTATCCAAATCCTCTAAATAGTGTAACAAAATAAGTAGATTGAAGTAAGTTTGAGTATCATATTCAATGTCCCATAGTTGAACGAGCCTTCTCTAGGGGCCACGTAAAGGAAAAACATTTTCCTTAACTTGATTGGATCTATAACATAATCAAGGAATGTGAATTTGATCTCTAACTTTTGCCATCTTTTCTTGCATGAGAGCAAAATGAAGTTGCTTCTTTTTATTACTATGTGGATTAAACCCTCCATTTCCTTCTTATTTTGGTAGTTTAAGATAGTTTTGTGTTATGTAGCTTTGTCATTAGCACTTCCTAACCAACTACAACTAGTTTAAGAATAGTGGGTACTCTTTTCATAGGATATGAGCACATATGGTTTTAGATGCCAGTATCACATTTTAGCAAGAATATATAAGTTCCTATGCTTTAGTAATTTGATTCCCATGGAATAAACCTTCTAACATTAATTAATCATTCAAGTGAGTGTCAAACTATGTCTTACATTTTGGCAAGTACAAAAATAGACTAGCTAAATCAGACTTTCCTAAAGTATAGGGAGGAGTTGCCACCTACCCCAATTGTTTTTAAAAAAAACTTCATGAAGTAGTTAGTAAACTTGAAAGATGAACTTGCTTGGAGCACCAAGTACATATGTTCTTTAGGAAGGTGATAAGAGGATTCAAAAATCATATATCCATAGTCTTTGTAGCACACTTGGAGGGTAAGAATAGTAAAAACTGCTAGATATGATCAATGCCCCACCCTCATTAGGTGCTACCAATGATCCATGGTGCTCAAAGTTGTAAGGCCCCCATTATGAGGAGAAGCCAAATGTGAGCCCGGGCATTGGTTGAGTCTTGACTTGTATATCAGATGAGGTCTATGTGATCGGATGGCAAAAAGGTGACCGTTGTGGGTCTAATCTTTGGGTTAGACGGAGTGGTTAAGCTAGTAGCAACTCGAGGCGCATTGCATCGAGTTGCGGGGTAAGGGAGTTAAAAGGGGCCCCCATTGTGGGATTCGGGGGCCGTGGAAGTGGCCCTGGCTAGGGGGGCCAATGGCCCCCCTAGCGGGGGTCCGAGGCAGCGCCTCCAGCCCAATGGTAAAGGGAATATTCCCTGGCCGACTAGTGGAGGCTCATATGGTAGGTCAGCAGGCCCACCTAACAACCTTCGCGGGCTATAAAAGCTAAACCCCTTCACAGCCATCAATCACTCATCTTTCACCCAGTCAGAGTTGTTGTTCCAGCTAGCCTTAAGCTCTTCACCTATCTTCTGTCTAGATCGCCATCTAAGCTTCACACAGTGGAAGCGCACGGGTGGATAGAGCCATCTTTGTATTAGTTGTTTGGAGTTAAAGAATTTATTGATTCTCCTCTTATCTGTTGTGTACTCTCTATCTCTTTCTCAGATTCTGTTCGCTGCGCCGTGTAATATTTTACATGGTATCAGAGCCCAGGGGGCTTTAGAGATTAGAGACTGTGCAAGAGGCAAAGGCTTCAATAGCAAAGAGAAACTATATCGACTTTTGGAAGCAATTCTAGCGCATCAAGAAGCAGTGCAGGAGGTGGTGCTGTTGTACTGGCTATTCAAACACTAAGGATTCGTCCACCAACCTTCAGCGAAGGCAAGTTAGATGGTACAAACTACACCTTGTGGAAGTTCAAAATTACAACTATCCTTGATTCTTATGAGCTTCTGGAGACTATGTTGGGGACTGATGCAGAACCACAGCCTACCCCCGACCCATCAAATCCTAGCATGATGATTCCTCTGAATGCAGAACTTCTACGAGCTTGGAAATGAAGGAATGCATAAGCATTGTGTGCCTTAATTACAAGCTGTTCTGACAGTGCTCTGACTTTGATTCAGCATACAACCAAAGTGTCAGAGGCTTGGAATGTACTAAGGAGTCAGTATGAAACACGAAACCAAACAAGGATTCAAAACTTGGAGAATCAACTAGCAGCGGAGAAGTTTGTAGAAGGAGAGACGGTTGAAGCATTCATCACTCGAATTAAGAATCTGCGCGACCAGATGGCTGGTGCTGGGATACAAAAGACTAGCAAAGAGCTAGCTTGGAGGTGTCTTCGGATTTGTCCACAAAAGTTCGATGGACTAGTAACTTCCCTTAATACTCAGGTGAGACCTCAAGCTTTGACTTTTGAGGAGTTTTGTGCATTATTAATGGAGGAGGAGTTGAGGCTGAAAGCCCGAGAAGGAAGCAACAATGGAGATGTTGCATTCTCTGCCAATGCAAAAGGCAAAGGTGGTTCCTCCACCAAAAATGATGGTGACAAAAAGAAGAAGGGCGGCAAGAAGAAGTTTCAAGGAGAGCGCTTCTACTGCAAGAAGAAAGGACATGCAATTGCAGATTGTCGTGTCAAGAAGGCAGATGAAAAGAATTGTACCCTTAAAAGTAAAGGGAAAGAGACAGCCACTACGGCTGAAGCAGAGCTGGAATTATTCATGGCGACCATTGAGGAAGTGTGCTCCTCGGCACAAGAAGAATCTACCACTGACTCATGGGTGTTGAATAGTGGGGCCTCCCGTCACATGACCAACAAGAAAGGTCTATACAGTTCTATGCAGCCTCTACAAGAATCCATCACTGTGATGGTTGGAAATGATGCTAAATGCCCTGCTGCGGGCACAGGTACTATTTCTTTTGTTGCTGCAAATGGTGAAGTCAAAAAGCTTTCAAATGTGTTGTATGTTCACGAAATCAGGAGAAATCTCTTATCAGTCTGCCATAACTAATCTTGGTCATGAAGTGAGGTTCAAGAAGACAGGTTCAGAAATTCTTGATAATAGTGCTGGCACAATTGTTGGCAAAGCTCGCACAATTGTTGGCAAAGGAGAAAGAAGGAACAACCTGTATGAGCTAAGTGCTCTTGCAGCCCCCACTAGAGTGGGCACAAGGAAGCTTTGGCATGAAAGGTTTGGACACATCGGATTTGCAGTGTTGAAGGAGATGCAAAAGCAAGGTATGGTTGCTCATCTACCTATAATAACTGAATTGAAGGAACCATGTGAAGCTTGTATGATGGGCAAGCAACAAAGAAAGGCATTTCCACAAGAAAGCAAGAATAGAGCACAGGCTCCTCTAGAGTTGGTGCATGCTGACTTGTGTGGTAAGATGCCTACACATGCCTTGGGGGGATCTTCTTATTTTATATTGATTGTCAACGACTACAATAGGAAGATGTGGGTGTACTTCCTTCGTGATAAGGCTCAAGCTTTTGGTAAGTTTAAAGAATGGCTAATACTTGTTGAGAATGAAACAGGGAAAAGTGTGAAGAAATTTAGAGCAGATGGTGGTGGTGAGTTCAACTCAAAGGAGTTTGAAGGCTTTTGCAAGAGCAAAGGGATCAAGCATCAATTGATGATGCCTCACACACCTCAACAGAAGGTGTTGTGGAACGCAGGAATCGCACCATTGTGAAGATGGCAAGATGCATGCTAAAGGGCAAGGGATTGCCTAACCATTTTTGGGATGAAGCTATTAATACTATAGTCTACATTCTAAATCGGAGCTACACAAAGGCTCTCAAGGGAAAAACACCTCATGAGGCTTACACTGGTAACAAACCATCTGTCTCACATTTCAAAATTTTTGGATGTGAATGTTATGCACATGTTCTAGATGAGAAGAGAAACAAGTTAAAACCAAAAAATTGAAAATGTATCTTCTTGGGTTATAGTGATGAGCAGAAGGCTTACAAATTATATGACCAAGAGGCAAAGAAGATCATCGTGAGCCGTGATGTGGTGTTCAAGGAGGAGCCGCATACAGTGGAGGAGGAGAAGGCAAGTTCTTCCACTTTATCATCAAGCGAAGATGTAGTCCACTATGAACCTGTCCCAAGAGCTATCCCTATCCTTAAGGAGGAGGAAGCATCATCTTCAGATGATAAGAAAAAAGTTCACCAACCTGACATCACACAACCGGAAAAGCCATTGCCGTGCTAGGTGAAGCAACTCTATGACCACAATAATCCTATGCCTGTATCTGTTGAGGAGAAGGTAGACGAACCAAGGAGGTCTCGGAGAATAGAGGAGCAAAGGAGGGCTTCTTCTCACATAGTCAATATGGCCTTGATGGTCGAGATTATGAGAGAAGTAAAGGAGCCAACTGACTTAGAAGAAGCACTTGCAGATCCATCATGGAAGGCTGCTATGCAGGCGGAGTATAACAGCATAATGAAGAATGACACTTGGGTGCTAGTGGATCGACAAGCAAAGTGGAAGGTTATTGGCACCAAGTGGATCTGGAAGGTAAAGTACAAGGCTGATGGTACCTTAGAAAAGTACAAATCTAGACTGGTTGCCCAAGGATTTTCACAAGTTGAAGGGTTTGATTTTCAAGAGTCATTTGCCCCAGCTGCCAGAATGACCACTATTCACACAGTACTTGAAGTGGCTGCCCACAAGAAGTGGCCAGTGTACCAAATGGATGTTAAGTCAGCATTCTTAAATGGTGACCTCAAGGAGGAGGTGTACATGGCTCAGTCACTAGGGTTTGACGCCCCCCATTCTGAGAACAAAGTGTGTAAGTTGAAGAAGGCATTATATGGGCTGAAACAAGCCCCTAGAGCATGGTACCAGTGGATAGATAAGTTCTTTTTAAACCTAAACTTCAAAAGATGTGCCTCAAATGCTAACTTGTATGTTTACAGGGATGGTAAAAAGTCTGTAGTGATTCTCCTATATGTGGACGACCTTCTTATTACAGGTGACTATGAAGATATGATCAACCAAACTCGAAAGGCTTTGAGTTCTGAGTTTGAAATGACAGACTTGGGCTTGCTGCACTATTGTTTGGGGATTGAAGTCTGCCAGGAAAGATCTTCATCTCTCAGAAGAAGTATGCATGGGAGATCTTGAAGGCATTTGGCATGACCGAGTGCAAGGGGATAGCTACACCTATGGAGGTGAATGCAAAGTTATCCGTCGAGGATACATCAGCACTAGCAGACATTGGGAGGTATAGGAGGTTGGTCGGCAGTGATCTACTTGTGTAACACCAGACCAAATATCAGTTTTGTTGTTGGTGTTTTGAGCAGGTTCTCAAAAAAACCTCATGAAAGTTATTGGAAGGCTGGGATGCGGGTGCTCAAATACTTGAAGAAAACTCTTGACTATGGTATCACATACAGTTTTGAAACTTCTGTTGTGGGGAACTGTGACTCAGATTGGGCAGGAGACAGTGACTCCAGGAAGTCAATTTCTGGTTATTGTTTCTCTTTGGGTTCACGAATTTTCTCTTGGATTAGTAAGAAGCAGCCAATAGTGGCATTGTCTTCTACCGAAGCAGAGTACAAGGCAGCTTGTTTTGCTACATGTGAAGCAATATGGTTGAGAAGGATTCTATGGCATATGGGAGTGGAGGATGAAGAACCAACTATGCTGAGATGTGACAATCAGAGTTGCATCGCCATTGCCAAAAATTCAGTGTTTCATGCACGCACCAAACATGTAGAGATCCAGTATCACTATGTTCATTATTTGATAGAGGATGGGATAGTGGAACTGGTCTACTGTCCAATAGAGGAGAATGGAGCAGATATCTTCACCAAAGCACTTACAAGGGATCTGCTTCAAGTTCATCTTGAGAGACTCGGCATTGGGCCGAGGAGATAGTTCACCTATGGGTGGACATTAAGGGGGGGTGTTAGATATGATCAATGCCCCACCCTCATTAGATGCTACCAATGATCCATGGTGCTCAAAGTTGTAAGGACCCCATTATGAGGAGAAGCCAAATGTGAGCCCGGACATTGGTTGAGTCCTGACTTTTATATTAGATGAGGTCTATGTGACCGGATGGCAAGAAAGGTGACCATTGTGGATCTAATCTTTGGGTTAGACGGAGTGGTTAAGCTAGTAGCAACTCGAGGAGCATTGCATCGAGTTGCGGGGTAAGGGAGTTAAAAGGGGCCCCTATTGTGGGGTCCAGGGGCCGCGGAAGCGGCCCCTGGTTGGGGGGTCCCATGGGGGCTAGCGGCCCCCCTAGCGGGGGTCCGGGGGCGGTGCCCCCAGGCCGATGGTGAAAGGAATATTCCCTGGCTGACTAGTGGAGGCTCATATGGTAGGTCGCGGTGAGCAAGCCGACCTAACGACCTTCGCGGGCTATAAAAGCTAAACCCCTTCACAGCCATCGATCACTCATCTTTCACCCAGTCAGAGTTGTTGTTCCAGCTAGCCTTAAGCTCTTCACCTATCTTCTATCTAGATCGCCATGTAAGCTTCACACAATGGAAGCGCATGGGTGTACAGAGCCATCTTTGTATCAATTGTTTGGAGTTAAAGAATTTACTGATTCTCTCTTATCTGTTGTGTACTCTCTATCTCTTTCTCAGATTCTGTTCGCTGCGCCGTGTAATATTTTACAAAAACTTGGATGAGTCGATGGCACCTCCTATTGTGGAAGGTTTCAACTAGGAAGTTCCTAGATGGAACCTCCTACTGTGGAAGGTTTAATCCAGTAGTGTGCTCCCCACAAAAGATAAAATAACCAATGTTGCAGATGTCTCACGCTATTGCTCTCTAAGTTGTAGGTCAATGGAAGATGTCACCCATCTTTTTTTTGGCATTATAGTGTTGCTCTCAATTTTCAAAATCGACTTTAAGATCCTTTGTAAGTTGAGGTCTTAAAAGGGTTTGGTCTAATGATGTTTCAAATATTTTTCTAAATCTACAACTTTTACTATTTTGTCACGACTTTAATTACTTTAATGTTAAGGCGTTAGTAGAGATTAATCATGTAGACAATTACTATAGCAACATGTCATACTTTGGACTTGGGTTATATAGTGTAATATACATCCTTTCTTGTTTTTACTTCAACTTGCAAGGAGAAAACTAGCAAGAAGAACACCTTATTTTCTTTGCCACTCTATATTTAGACATGACAAAGATGCCTATGCTAACACAAGGATGTTAATTAATTAAACGTTTGGTTGAAAATTTCCACTCTCAATTAACTACTAGCATTTCTAATGAGGTATCAATCTTATGCTTTTCAAATATTTGTTTTTTGAAGTGTAAAAAAATACTTACGAGCCTTAAAAATGGCCTACTTAAAGTTAAATAAATTATTCCCAACTTGAAGAGGCTACATCCATGCAAATAAAGGAGAGGCGGCTATTTCATATAATAAGAAGCTATATTTAAATACTTAGATCACAAAATAGACTGTGTACATCAATTCAAAAGTCAAAAAAGGGATAGTGTGCAATATGTAAAAGGAGATAATGCTCAATTGCAGAGAACATGATGATTTTGAAGCTTGTCAAAAGGCACATGTGAATCCTAAGAGCTTGGTACAATATACATAAGGAAACACGTCCTAAAAGAGTTTGATTGTTTGAGCAATAAAGATCTTAGCTTCAAATTTCATATGTGTACAAAAATATGAGACTTTACTATGCACAATCAAATAAAGAAAATTGCAATCCATTTGTATCATTTAGGTGATTGTGGATAGCAATGATCCTAATGATGAAAATTTAAAGCTAGGATGAAGTTTGCTTTTTAAGTGGCGATTCATTAGATTCAATTTCAACTTGTACTTCATATGTGGGATATTTTAACATTAGATGCTAGCACAACTCAAATATTTGAAAGTAACATCTAGAGTTCACAAAAAAAATTAGATCTTATGCTCAAAGATGACAAAAAAAGTAAGCCAGCTTTCCTCCGCCACTTTGTGCTTATTTAAGAGATGATGTCATCGCATTCTTCACTTTGTACTTATTCAGAATCCTAAGAACTACAATTCAATAGAATATGAACTCACCTAAAGGGGCTATGCATGCACGCAAGGCAGATGATGATGGGAAAATTTACCAAAATACCACTACCATTTTGTGGAAATTCTAAAAAACACTCAAATTTTACAAATAAACAAGATGCCCCCATATTTCATGAAGATTCCGTGTATAACCCTCCACTTTGACCCAAAATGCCTCTCAAAATGTGCAAGAAATCCTATTATACCATCTCATACTTTTCAAAAAGCTCACGATCCACCATATTTTGCATGTTATGATGATGAAACTATGTTTCACCAAAGAGGGATAATATACATGAGTTTTTAGTATTAGACATTGATGAGATGAAATATTCATAGTTCATCAACACAAATGATACAATTCTTAAGCTCAATCATGGTAAGTTTTACTAAAGAGGCACTCAAAGGTAACTTCTTAGTGTAGTTGATTGATATGAATATACAAAGCAAGCTCTTGTTTCAATCTTATACTTTGTTAACCTCCCATATGTGGAAAAAATGTAGAAAAGTTGTCCCCATATGTTGTTAACCTCCCAAAAGTAGCAAATATGTAGAAAAGTTGCAATTTTGTAGTAAAAGAGTGCTTTCTTTTTCCTATGTATCTCATTAAAGCTACTCCATCATCTCATGTAGCCTTCTATATCATTTTCAAATATCTTCATTTCTCTAATATTAATCAATATAATTAACCTCCTCTTGTGAGCCCAACACTTTGAGTAACTTTTCTATTGTTGTATTTATCTTACATGAAGAGTTGTAGAAGAAATAAGGAAAAACTGTCTCATAAAATTTCATTTAATTTGACATTGTGAATAGCATTAATACCATATGCTTAGAGCTAAGTTAGTTGGGAACATGATTGCATTAAGATCATAGGACGTGCCTACTTTGATCGAGACCTAGAATCTCTTTCTTGATTTGAGTCTTGATAGCTAATACATCTAAAGTGCCTTAAAGTTTTGTGATGGTTTCTTCATGTATGCACATGTGTGTGCGTGTGTGTGTGTGTGTGTGTGTGCGTGTGCGTGCGCGTGCGCGTGCGCGCGCGCGCGCCTGTGTGTGTGTGTGTGGACCCTTAATGCCAATGATATATTAAAAGGTAATGTTTATACCATCTAACAATAAAATGGTGAATGTCTCATGACTCATGAGCATTCCCATAAGCCTCGCAAATCTTTTCGAAGAGCCTTATAGGCTACCTTATACAAAGCTCCTTTTCTACAAAGTCCCTAAAAGCCATAAGTACATTATTCTTACACATTTTCTTAAACTTAGCTATGCTAAGACAATAAGCATAACTATGGCAAGGAAGAGTCTAGAAATAGGAGAGAGGTGTTTTTCTCTAGCCAACAATTTAGAAAGTGTATTATGAGTATTCTGATTTCTCCTACTGATGATAATCTCCATTAGCTTCTCAAAGTAGTGGAGCATTTCATTAATGATCTACAAATATATAAAATTGAAGTTGTGAAGGTACAATTAAAAGGTATGGCATGTAAGAGGGGACACCCCAAGTTCTCTATATTTTAAATCCTTGCAAGTTTAAATGATCTCAATGATTGAAGATGAAAAGGGAAGAATATTGAAAGATAATGATGTTGCTGCCAATGCCTTCACTAGACACCTTTCATCATTAGGTGTTATAGCCCAATGGGCTATCTTACAACCTTTTTGGAGGTTGGAAAAGGCCAAAGCAAATACCTAATGAAGCCCTCCTATTGGATCAACCATTTTCTCAAGGACAACTTGCCTTTGTGGTTTTAAAAATGAACAAAGGGAAAGCTCTTAGTATTGATGGGATCCTTGTAGAGGTTTTAAAATAATGGTGGAAAAACACCCCTAGACCATATTGCTAACCGGTTTGCTTGCCTTAGTAAAGTTAAAATGTATTTATCTAGGCAACATGGCAACATGTTTTAGAGGGACTTGATCCTTTTGGGCTAGAAGTTTTAACTATCACAGTCTTTGAAGTCGCACAAAATATTGTTGTAGCATGGCAGCAAGGTGTCATGGATGATTCTTGGGAGGATGCCTAAGATAAGAAGGGTGACTTCTCCCTTATGCATGGAATATGGACTAGAAATTTCGATTTTGACCCCCTAAACCCCCCCTTAGGCTGGTGGAGGAAAAACAAGGTTTGACTCAAAGCATGTCAACCAAAGGAATTATTAGATGGAAAGCTTTATGGGATGATTGGAATCTTTCCTTCGTAGAGGTTGCAAGGGTGAAAACCCTCTTCAACTTGAATGACAGAGAAGATGCCTTTCTATAGCAATTCTAAGTAAGCCTGAACCTAATTGGCTCACTTTAGGAACAATCAATAATGCTAATCCAAGTAAGTTTCTTGAAGAATCTAATGGAAATCTCCTCTGAAGGTGTCATGCCCTAAAAGATTTCGTGTATAGATCACTAAAGTATTGTTACGCCTAGGCTTTCTAATCCAAGTAATTTTCCTGAAGCATCTAATGGAAAGATCTTCTAGATGTCATGGCCTAAAAGATTTCATGCAGAGATCACTCAAGTATTGTTAGGCCTAGGCTTTTGACATGATATTTGATAGTATGATTTATCCCTAGTCTCTCTTTACTCATAGATTTGGATTTGTGAATGAACTTAATACTTCATGTGATCAGTAAGTTCCTACAGTTGTAACATGCATGTCCTATAAGATAGAGGTAGTATCCTTGTTTCATGTCCATGCTTTGTATGTGAGATGAAGATGTTGATGGAATGGCAATAGTGACAGTTTGCACCATGGATTATGTGCTTGATCTCGGATAATTTTCTATCCTTCTTTCATTCATGTGTCTATTTTCTTTCTATGGTTCTACAATGATATCTTTGTTCTATTCATGTAGTTCTTGGTCCAATGATGCAATTATGCTATAATATTCACAACAACAATGCATTCATGTTTCACATTCTATATAGATTTAGGGATACTTTTGCAATCCCGCCTATGACACCCTATACCTCTAGTTTAAAAATTAAGTAAAAACGAGCTTATTTGATAGTAAATTTTTAAACTTCCTAAAAATCTTGATGATGATTTTTGAACGTCTTGCAAAGCTTGAAGTGGTAGTATACTTTGTTAAGTAGGAGGATGCAAATTAAGGGACTGGTTTGGTCTTTTTGCTTATGTGTTGGACAATTACCCTTATCCATCAAATTTCATTTTGATAAGAAGCAAATCTAGAGAGTTAATAGAACTATGGGCAAGATAGAAAAAGCAAGGACCATTGCATAATGAGGGGGGAGAAGCAAGACAATATGCAACTCTAGATGAGGAAAGACATATAAATTACATTGAGGATCACCAATATGTTGGTCTCTCTAGAGGAGTATCCTTAGTGTACCATTCTCCTGCTAATTCTACGAATGAAGAGATAGCAGTACCTCTCCCTCAATATTAGACTCCTCCTTGTCAACTGGCTAAAAGGTTACAACATTTAGTTCTTTGGTAGTGAAATTGTGTTGCAAACTTTTGTGTAGCATCAAAGAAATCTTTGAGTTTTAATCATTTATCTCCTTTAAAGAAGAAAAATACATAGTCTATAATAGCTCAAGAGCCACCACTTAACCCTAAGGTTAGACCCTCCAAGTTTCAGCCAAAAGTAAGGAATATCTAAATTTCCATGTAGCCTAGTTTGAAATAAGGTGGATTGTTAATGGTTTCAACAATGTGTATGGGGATCAAGTTAAACTTCAAACAATTTGTTGCCATTCTCAAGGGGAAACTATGGACTAGTATAATAAGTATGGTTTTGCTCATTTTCCTACCTATGATGCACCCAAAAATGCATTCTTAATTATGTTTTGAAAGGATAAGATAGCCATTTATGTTTAAAGAAATTAAAACAAATAAAGCATAAATCCATGCTTGTGCAAGACTCTACACAAGTTTAGGAATTTGCTGGATAGATAGGATGCTGCTAATAGATTTTTAGGGAAATTGCACAATAGGGCTAAAAGAGGGATGTAGACTAGAAGTTAGCAAAGAAATGCAACAAATAAGAGCACCTCATTGTGGTTAGCAACCACTAGTATCTGTAGTAGCAAAGGTCCTAGTAGAACTCCCTTAAGAGATCACAAAGGGGCAGCAATAGTTGAAGCAAAAAACCAAGTTGAGGCAACAGAGATGTGACGCAAAGTAGAGAAGTCCACAAGTCACTAGTAGGTGTTGAAATAGAAGATATGATGTGATTGCTCAAATTGCATTATAGTGAAAGTTTTTCCAGAGGACATTGAACTCTTGGCTATTACTATAACCAAAGTAAAGAAAAAGATAGATTGGGGTGGGCGGAAAAAGCCATAGAAGTAACATCAAAAGAGTTGCAAGGACTGTAAAGAAAAAGAGGGGTGAATCAGTTTAATCCCACATATTCACTATAGGAAATGCAAGAATGATAGGAGTCAACAACGTTTGCAAGAGATTTTGTAGGAAAAGAATGATAATGATGAGTAGCAAGAGGGCCATCATGAGTTATTTAGAGCATTGGTTAAGTCTTCTTTATAGTTGACCTTAGAATAAATTTTGGATCTTACTCCAATTTTCTTTTATAAATTGTCAAGAATTATGACCAGTCAAGGGCAAGTATGGCAACGATATGCTGAAGATGTAAAGGGCACATCAGAATGCCAAGTAGTGATTCCTACCCAAATAGAGATACTAAACTACAAGGTATCCACCATCCAAGTAGAGTGTTGGGAAGAAAATTTGATGGCGCTCCACTAGACAGAGGATCAGGGATTCATATTGTCCCTGAAGAATTTTACATTGCTCATAAGTGACATGGCTTGATGCTTGCACCATTTCAAGTCAAGATGGCTCACTAGAGGATACTTTAATCTTTGGAGATCTTGAAGAATCAATTAATTGGAGTAGAAGGTTTGAAATTTAGAGTTAGCTTTGTTGTACTCCGCATGGAGGGATCAAGTGACTCTTATCATATGGTTCAAGTTTTCTAATCTTAAGTAGGATTCTAGAGAGGATACAATCATTATCCCTCGTGGTACTAAAGAGGTAAATCTTTCAACAACTAATCAAGTGATTTTGAAACATAAGCTTAGACCATTAATGTTGTTAATGAAGTTATATGACTATCACCCATTGTGATTGTCCTAAAGAAGAATGGGAAGACTCTACATGAAACTGACCCTTTTTCGTTTATTGATTCCCAGTTAGATAATGTTGTCGGATGCAAGATATACCATTTTCTTGATGGATTCTCAAGGTACAATCAAATTAGAGTGCACATGATGGCATGGACACCAAAAGATTCATCATGGAATGGGGAGCATTTATAAGTACAGTCATGAATTTTGGGCTCAAAAATGGTCCACCTAAATTTCAAGGGATAGCCCATAAAATCTTTGAACCATATCTTACAACATTTGTGAAGGTTTTCATAGATGGCTTTTGTGTTTTTGGCAAAAAGGTGGATCATTCATAGCATCTTATACAAGAAGCTCTCAATCAACCCCAAGTCTACAATAATGAAAAAACAAGGAATGCACGAGAGAGAGAGAGAGAGAGAGAGAGAGAGAGAGAGAGAGAGAGAGAGAGAGAGAGAGAGAGAGAGAGAGACATGAGGAAAAAGAAATGAAATTGACATCACTATGTCATGGGATTTTATGTTTATAGTGTGAAAAATGGAGATGCTGTGGATCATGTGGGTCTGCATACTTAGTCTACAGGAGCTTCAGGATAGGTTACAAGACATAAAGTAGTGACTCTTTAAGTTCATTTTGCTTGGATGTCACTTAGTTTGACAAGTCCACTTGGTTTGAGCATGGGACATGGTATATGCCTTTGTTAATCACTTAGGTAACTTAAGTGTGCCTTATAAAACTTAGTGGTTATGCGGATGAAGAGCACGGGCTTCAGTGTGATTTTTGACACATTTCACGGGCGTGGACTGCAAGGAGAGTGCTGGAATAGTTGGACCACATGAGGAGCTTCCAAGGCATGCAACTAAAGCTCAACTCAAGGGGAATGGTCAAGATTAATTCGAGGAAGGTAAAGTGTGATTTTTCCATGCATTTTTTGGGGAGAGGAAGAGAGCTATGGTGTTGTCCTGAACAAGAAAAAAATACGGAATCCATGACCAGCAAGGTCTCTTGTTGCTTCATCTTCATTCTCATGACTTTTCTTGATGCCTAGAGCTTGGTTCTTACTCCCGGGATCTAATGTACCACTTGGGACAGCCAAAGGTGTGATTTTTCTTGGTCTATGGGCTATTTTGGATTGTTCAAAACTGTCATAAATAGATCAGACACTCAATTTGGAAGAGCTTGCAAGTGATCTAAGTGAATGTATGTATTGGATACGGTCCCTAAACAATAGGGCAACCTTGGGCATTTATTGAGAGGCTTATGATTGGATTTGTATGCATTTTAGAGCCTTGATTGAGGGCTCGAATACATTGTTATTCACAGGGATGAAGTGCTTCTTTAGCTTTGACATGGATATTGGCAGAAGTATTTAATATATGTCTTAATTGTAAAGGCTTCTACCACTGCTAGATTGAGGCTCATGTAATTTTGAGGTGAATACTTATTGCAGTCAACGGATGGTAGTAGCATGGATCATGGTTTATGATAATGGGTTATGTTATGTATTTGTGTATGAGCTGATCTATTGTCTTAGTGTGTATTGGCTTCCACCCACCCTTATTTGGATGTATTTGGTTGTGAGCTATAATTATGAGCTGATGTCTTCTAGGAATGATAGGATGCTAAAATAAATTGGCTGGATTCACCTCTATTAATTTTCTTCTACATCTTTTATATCTTGAACCCCCTTCTCTTCCGTCTACTCCTCTCCCTGAATCTCCCTTCACCCTACTGTCACTTATCCCGGTGGTAGAGTTTAAACCCAAACACTCCGACAATGGGGGATTCTGTAGGTTCAAGTGGCGGTGATGCTTTACAACAAAAGATTGCTTTGTTGCAGCAACAACAACAATAATTGTTGTTACAATAGTAGATGCAAACTCGATAGGAAGCAGAAAGAATTGATTCCTTACATGTGAATGCATTGCAGGTAGTGGGACAAGGATTGAATCAATTTAAGGGTCAAAATGTTTCGGCCCTCATTTGGTTGTATGAAGAAAATATCTCGTTTCATGGGGTACCGTAGTATGCATGGAGTCAGTATTTCTCTTGTTTGGCCATGCATGCATTGTATGATCGGATTAATGAGTTTCATAGAAGAGTTGCTGATTGGGCAGCTTTTAAGAAATCTTTGAGAGAAGATTTTCTTGGAAGATGTAGGATTGGTAACTAAAAAGACATTTTCAAATTGGATTGAAAAGCCCAATAAAGGGTTGACTACTACAACTTTGCTTCTTGAACTTGAAAGTTGATATGCACAGTTGGATGCCGATGAGCAACAATCATTGGAGAGTCAGAAAATTGATTTGTTTCTTAAGGTTGCAAATCGTGTCTTGTAAGAGAAGCTGACTGATCGTTTAGAAGATGCCTCTTCTGAAAAACGGGGCTGAAATCATATTGGACTAATGTAACTGAGGCAGTGCATATATTGGTAAAGAGAGAGCAATTGAAATTAAAATGGAGTACAGACACCACGACTACCAATGCTTAGAAGGGGGTTGAAATTGCGACCAAGGCACCTATGGCGATGGCAAAACAACCAGCTATACCTGTTGGTTCAGCTCTTAAAGGTGATGTTGTGGATGAATTAATCAAGGGCATACATGATTTGAGACTAAATTTGACAAAAATCAATGCAAAGGTTGAAAAATTGGATGTCAAGGTAGAAGAGAAGGGTCGGGCACCAAAGGCCGTATAAAGAAGGATACAAGAGGAGATGCATTTGGTGTGATAGTTTATAGCATGAAAAGTGAGATTGTACAGCCTACCGTGAAGCGAAAGCGAAAAGGCTAGTCTTTTGGAAAGATGGCAAAATACATGCAACACAAGCTATCTTCCAATAGAGCCAAATTTTGGAAATTGTGGTATACAGAAGAGGTTGGAAGAGGTGGCTGCAAGGTCAGCATTTGTAGCCATAGATGCAACCACATATGGTTTGAGGCTGATGAATCTTGTAAAGGATGCATGGTTGAAGCAAAATCTTGTGTTTGGATGCAAGCATTGGATTGCATGGAAAAGGGAAAAACAACAAAGGCTGAATTGGCTGATGCGAGTCAAAGTATACAAGGGAGAACTGGATGGAGTGCACCAGTGGATTCATTTTCAACCTATGCTTATTTGGATGAAGTTCATAATGAAGAAGCTCTTGTGGAAGAAAAGAGAAGAAGAGAAGAGGACACTATTGATCCTTCCTCTTTAGTTCCATCTAAACACATAACACAAAGTACAACAGAGCAACAAAAAGAGACTGAAAAAGCTGCACCTGAACATGTTATGGAGGATGCATCTCAGGAGAAGAAAAAAGAAGGGAAGAAGAGGGGCAAGCAGCTCGGTTACAGGCTACAATCGGAACTTGAGACTACTACAAACCTTAAAAAAGTCTTGGAAGAACACATACTTGGCAATACAATGGAATTCACAATTGGAAAAGTTCTTGGAATCACGGAGTATGAAGTTCATGATGCAATCATTGATATGCTAAAACAAAAAAGACAGCTTGACGGTGAAGTTTTGCAAGCATTAATGCAGGTTGACAAAGACATAGAGAAACAACTTCAAAGGGAGCATGATGATGCATGCAATGCTGTTTTTGGAACATGCTGATGTTGAAAATGGGCTGAATGAGAGTGTAGACAACAAGCTTGTGGCGCTGAAAATGGTATTGTGAGTAGCAGTAAGCATAGAGAGAAGGCTATGTATAATGGGGATGTCCATTAACAAGTACATGAAGAAGAAGATTCTCATTATATTCCCAGCAGTAATTATTCACAAACTCATTGGGTTCATGCTAGCACAAAGATAACTGTTAAAGTGGGAGAAAGAGAGACATCTTGCATAGCTCTCTTGGATCATGGTTCCAAAATCAATGTTATGGCATGCAGCTTGTATGAGAATGGAGAATGGTTGATTGACGTAGATCTGGGATGGCACATGCGAGCATCAAACAATTCATCAAGGGATCTTTATGCAGCTTGTCCGAATGTACCCCTGACTATTGGAGATGTCAAGGATGAATATTATTCTTTTGTGCACAATTTATGTAGTTATCCAGTGATTTTGGGATAACCTTATATTTCAGAATCAAGACTGGAAACAAAAGCCTTGGATGATGGTTCTTCGTATGCTCAAGTAGTACGGAGTAAAGACAATACAAAGGCGATACAATTTCTTACTATTTGTGTGAATCATCCCCACAATCGAGATAGACTGTGGAATAATCCCATGCCACCTAATGCACAAGAGTTTAAGGGTTTTTAGACAATGCATTGCCGTAAGTGGAGGCTATGGCAGTGCCTCTAGGAATATAATTTTGCCTCCAAGAAAGGGGGAAACTATGTTTATGTTTGGACTACAAGAATGGACAGCATATAGTCTTTGTAATTTTAAGAATATTTTAGCCATGTGCAGGGCTGAAAAGAAATATGTAGGTTGGACTAAAAAAGACATATGGTTTGATGGCTACAAATGAAGTCATTTTAGGGTTTTTTTAAAGGCTGGTTGATGTTGATAGAGTGTCTAAAATTTTTGCAATAATTAATGCTGAAAATAAGGATAAAAAAGAGGTTATTTATGTTGATACTTTAGAGATGTATAAAATCATTCAAGAGTTTGTTGAGCATGAATGTATGGGCTGCAAAACAGAGTACAAAATAGTTGCAAAGAAGGTTAAGCTTGTGGCTTTGCCTTTACCACGCCTGAAAGTGATGGGTTAGCTAAAAAAGTGTCTCAAAAGCCTAGTTTGCCGAATCCAGATGGAGTAGAACATAAATTTATAGATGAAACTTTACAAGAGCGAAAGATTGGTGATGCAAGCTTTCTTTTGCCTGCCTACAGAAAAAGCTTGTTTCTTGTAGATGTTGGCAAGGTATGGGAAAGCCGTTACGTTTCAGCCATATGAAATTAGATGTGTTGATTTGACCATAGTTGCAACTATGGTGATGTTTAGAGTACCTCATATGCCATGGAATTTAAAGCCTATTCCAGTGCCTCGGGCATATTTTCCTTAGCTATTGGAGCTTTTGAACAAGAAGATCAGGATGCCGATTTTGGAGCCCTCTTTAGCTCCATATTTGAATCAGTGGTTTATTGTTCCAAAGAAGAATGGTGCTTTGAGGTTTATACAAGATTTACAACCAATTAATAAAGTCACCATAAGGAATGTTAGATCAAGTCCAATAGTGGATGAATTTGTAGAAGCATTTGCAGGCAAGGCAATTTACTATATGGGTAATTTATATTCAAGATATGATTAATTCCAGCTTGCATTAGAAAGCCGGGATATCACTACCATGAAGATACCACTTGGATTGGCTAGGATGTGTACGCTTCGATAGGGAGCAACCAATTCAATGGCGCATATGATGAATGCTATGCATCAAGTTTTTAGGGATTATATTCCTCAGTTGACCTTACCCTTTCTTGATAATGTGCCAATCAAAGGGTGTGATATCCACAAGAAGAATGAAGAGTTGAATGAGCAAGGATGTAGAAGATTTGTGGCTAATCATATTGATGATTGTGATAGGATTTTGAGCCGTCTTGAAGAAATACATTTGACTCTGTCAAGAGAAAATTAGATTTTTGGAGTGGAGGAAGTATTGGTTGCTGGGCACATTTGTGGACCATATGGAAGAAAGCCCTCACCAGTGAAGATTGATGCCATAAGTAGGATAAGGGAGACATGTTCTAATGTATCCAAGGTGAGAAGATTTTTGGGTGCATGTGTCTTTTACTTGATATGGATTCTCCATTTTGCTCATGTGGCTAAGAGTTTATATTAGCTCTTGAGAAAAGGGCAAAAGTTTTGGTGGGGTAAACAACATATGAAGGCAATTCAGAAGTTAAAGAGCTTATATAGATTTCAACCCCAAAACTACAGAGAGAAAATTATGAGAATGGACAGCCTATCATTCTCACAGTGGATACAAGTCCAATTGGCATTGGTTGGGCAATGGGTCAAGATTATGCTTATGGGAATAGGTATGCCATTTGGTTTGGAGTAAAGGTCCTCAATGAACAACAATGGTGGTATTCTCAAGTCAAAAGAGAGCTTTGGGGTGTAGTGATAGCCCTTAAGTGTGACAATGAGTATTTTATGGAAGCTCATGTAGTGGTAGAAACTAATTGTCTACCTCTATTGGTCATGATAGTAAATTTCTCAACTCTCGATATTGCCATGTTACGATGAATTGCATATATAAGTAATTTAACCCTAATTTTCAGCATGTTGTAGGTAGAGAAAACCCTGTGGCTAACATTCTTTCACGAGCAAAGTTTGAAAATGAAGAGGAGTTGATGGAAGATGAAGAGGATGACATGATAAGTGCTGAAAATGACTTTATGATAGCAAGGAATGAGTATGCAACTGTTGTTACTATAGGTACGAATCTAAAAATAGCAAGTACAGTTATTATAAATGCAAATACAACTATCATTAATGTAGGTACAGCTGTCATAACAGCAAATATAGCATGTACAACTATTGTAACAAGGATTTCAATAGTACGAAAAGAGCTTATAGCCATGCTGGAGAAGAGATAGGCAGCAGAGAGAAATCATCATCAATGTTATGCTTCAGTGAGAACACAATTTTTGGAAGAGTTGTATGAGGATGACTGGCTAAAAATAGGCCAAGATCTCAGCCTCATGACAAAGAAGGCTAAGTGGTCTGAAGCTAAACTCAAAAGGATTAAAAGAAAAGATTATGGGTTTTTCTTGAAAGATGGATATTTATGGAAGCATGCATAGAAAAAGAGAGGAGCTCCAATACATGTATTGGGAGATAGGGCTTCTCAACAAGAAGTGATGCAGGAGTTTCATGAAAGCTTATGGGATGGACATAGAGGATTTTGGAGCACATTTGCCAAGATTAAAGAGAAGTATTGGTGGCAGAACATGTATAAAGATGTGGAGCATTATGTCGAATCATGTAGTGTCTATCAGATGTATTCCATGGTAAAGCATAGAGATGGGTTGCAACTGACCTATCCATTGTCTATCCATTACAAATGGGTAGTTGATTTGGTTACTCGGGGAAGTTTGTGGGAGCTTTCGTTCAACCGCCAAGACCCACGGACCGCTTATTGTTTCAAGAGTTCCAAGCCGAGCACTAATGGCTACCTCTCACATAGCTGACGCGCCATCCATATCTACGGGTGTAGTGAGCTTACCTTCATGCCGATCGAGTTGCCTCCTCTCCCGCACACTCCGGTAGCTCCACGATCCAAGTGCAAGCTTCAAGCAAGCTCCATCCTCAAGCTCCATGCTCCAAGCTCCATAGCCACGAGCAAGACAAGACAAGACAATACAATACAATACAAGACAAGAGAAGAAGAGAGGGGAAGATGGAGAGCTTCTCCTCCTTGGTCCCTCACCCTCACACTCTCACACTCCCTCTCTCAAGCACAAGCTCAAGCAAGCAAGAAGAAGAAGGAGAAGAAGAGGAGAGCCACTTTTGGCCACACACAAGAATGAGCTTCTCATTCACTTTTCAACTTTATATACAAAACCCTAAATCCCTTTTGGGAAGTCATCCCCTTTTTTACATGGCTGGCCGTAGCCTAGGCCATTTTTCCCATTGTCCTTCTATCTTCCTAGCTTCCTTTCCACCGCCCGTCTACATTTACAAATTGCATGGGTGAGAGCCCGCCGGCACTCCTTGAATTAAACCATGATGCGCTTGCGCTCTTTTACAAAAGTTTTGACTTGCACTTTTCCTTGTGCGCCTTTGTCTTCCATTTCTCTTTGCCTTGGCCTTTGTTTTTGTCTTCTGTTTTAGCTTTTCGGATTTTCCACCGCCTGGCACTCTTTTACAAGATTTCAGGGTGCGCATTTGTATTTTAAAATGCACATTTCCCCTTTTGCATTTGCCTTGGACTTTTTAAGGTTGCCCTTGTGCTTTTGGCCTTTTCTCCTCTTCTTTCTTCAGTCGGGCTACCTTTTCTCCGCCTTTGCCCTGTGTCTTTTTTATTTTCTTTTGCTTTCTTTGTGTTGGGGTTAACAAAGTTACTATATGCATATCCTCTACATCACATGTATTCAAGGCCTATTTATAAATATCCTTACCTGTGAAATTTTCCTAAATAAAACATAACCCTTTTCTATTCAATCTATAAATAGCCCCTTTATGTTACAGCCTTCTGTATGTAAAAAATTTATTAAAATGGTATTTTAAAAATACCTTATTTTGAACCCATGTGATGCACACATATATTCATGAGCAACTTATCCGAGTTTGGTTACCATGCCTATAGGTTTATGGAATATGAGATACCTTGTGCTTGCACAAGAAGACTTGGCAAATCAAGTGGAAGGTCGAGCTCTTAGTACAAAGACTACTCAAGCAGCTACATGTTCTTGTTGGAAGAAGTTTTTTGCATGTATGGTTGTGTTGGTAAAGTGATTGCAGATAGAGAAGAATTGGAAGCAAATGAGGCTTGTGACTTCTTTTCACAATTGGATATCAAACTGACTTTACATTGACATGGTAGAGGATACTTCTTCTAACACTACAGATCCATAAGACTTTGGCACACGCCGAAGGATATGCACGTTAGGAATAGGTGAATGCCATGGGATTTTATGTTTACAGTGTGAAAAATGGAGATGTTGTGGATCATGTGGGTCTACATACTTAGTCTATAGGAGTTTCAGGACAAGTTACAAGACATAAAGTAGTGACTCTTTAAGTTTATTTTGCTTGGATGTCACTTAGTTTCACAAGTCCACTTGGTTTGAGCATGGGACATGGTATATGCCTTTGTTAATGACTTAGGTAACTGAAGTGTGCCTTATGAAACTTAGTGGTTATGTGGATGAAGAGTAGGGGCTTCAGTGTGATTTTTGACGCATTTCATGAGCGTGGATTGCAAGGAGAGTGCTGGAATAGTTGGACTACATGATGAGCTTCCAAGGCATGCAACTGAACCTCAACTCAAGGGAAATGGTCAAGATTAATTCGAGGAAGGTAAAGTGTGATTTTGCCATGCATTTTTGGGGGAGAGGAAGAGAGCTATGGTGCTATTCTAAATAAGAAGAAAACAAGGAATCCATGACCAGCAAGGTCTCTTCTTGCTTCATTTTCATTCTCGGGACTTTTCTTGATGCCTAGAGTTTGGTTCTTGCTCCCGGGATCTAGTGTACCACTTGGGATAGTCAAAGGTGTGATTTTTATTGGTCTATGGGCTATTTCGAATTGTTCAAAACTATCATAAACAGGTCGGTCACTCAATTTGAAAGAGCTTGCAAGTGATCTAAGTGAATGTATGTATTGGATATGGTCCCTAAACAATAGGGCAACCTTGGGCATTTATTGTTAGATATGATCAATGCCCCACCCTCATTAGGTGCTACCAATGATCCATGGTGCTCAAAGTTGCAAGGCCCCCATTATGATGAGAAGCCAAATGTGAGCACGGACATTGGTTGAGTCCTGACTTGTATATCAGATGAGGTCTATGTGACCGGATGGCAAAAAGGTGACTGTTGTGGGTCTAATCTTTGGGTTAGATGGAGTGGTTAAGCTAGTAGCAACTCGAGGCACATTGCATCGAGTTGCGATGTAAGGGAGTTAAAAGGGGCCCCTATTGTGGGGTCCGGGGCTGCGGAAGCGGCCCCTCTCGGGGTCCCAAGGGGGACAGCGGCCCTCTTGGCAGGGGTCCGGGGGCAGCACCCCCCGCCCGATGGTAAAGGGAATATTCCCTGGCCGACTAGTGGAGGCTCATATGGTAGGTCAGTCAGCAGGCCGACCTAACAACCTTCGCGGGCTATAAAAGCTAAACCCCTTCGCAACCATCAATCACTCATCTTTCACCCAGTCAGAGTTTTTGTTCCAACCAGCCTTAAGCTCTTCACCTATCTTCTGTCTAGATCGCCATCTAAGCTTCACACAGTGGAAGCGCACGGGTGGACAGAGCCATCTTTGTATTAGTTGTTTGGAGTTAAAGAATTTACTGATTCTCCTCTTATCTGTTGTGTACTCTCTATCTCTTTCTCAGATTCTGTTCGCTGCACCATGTAATATTTTACATGGTATCAGAGCCCAGGGGGCTCTAGAGATAGGAGAGTATGCAAGAGGCAAAGGCTTCAACAGCAAAGAGAAACTATGTCGACTTTTGGAAGCGGTTCTAGCGCATCAAGAAGCGGTGCAGGAGGTGGTGTTGCTCTACCGGCTATTCAAACACTGAGGATTCGTCCACCAACCTTCAGCGAAGGCAAGTTAGATGGTACAAACTACACCTTGTGGAAGTTCAAAATTACAACTATCCTTGATTCTTATGAGCTTCTAGAGACTGTGCTGGGGACTGATGCAGAACCACAGCCTACCCCCAACCCATCAAATCCTAGTGTGATGATTCCTCCGAATGCAGATCTTCTACGAGCTTGGAAATGAAGTAATGCAGATGCATTGTGTGCCTTAGTTACAAGCTGTTCTGACAGTGTTTTGACTTTGATTCAGTATACAACTAAAGCATCAGAGGCTTGGAATGTACTAAGGAGTCAGTATGAAACACGAAACCAAACAAGGATTCAAAACTTGGAGAATCAACTAGCAACAGAGAAGTTTGTTGAAGGAGAGATGGTTGAAGCATTCATCACTCGGATTAAGAATCTGCGCGACCAGATGGCTAGCATTGGGATACAAAAGACTAGCGAAGAGCTAGCTCGGAGGTGTCTTTGAATTTGTCCACAAAAGTTGGATGGACTAGTAACTGCCCTTAATAGTCAGGTGAGACCTCAAGCTTTGACTTTTGAGGAGTTTTGTGCATTATTAATGAAGGAGGAGTTGAGGCTAAAAGCCCGAGAAGGAAGCAACAATGGAGATGTTGCATTCTCTGCCAATGCAAAAGACAAAGGTGTTTCCTCCACCAAAAATGATGGTGACAAAAAGAAGAAGGGCAGCAAGAAGAAGTTTCAAGGAGAGTGCTTCTACTACAAGAAGAAAGGACATGCAATTGCAGATTGTTGTGTCAAGAAGGTAGATGAAAAGAATGGTACCCTTAAAAGTAAACGGAAAGAGACAGTCAATACGGCCGAAGCAAAGCTGGAATTATTCATGGCGACCATTGAGAAAGTGTGCTCCTCAGCGCAAGAAGAATCTACCACTGACTCATGGGTGTTGGATAGTGGGGCCTCCCGTCACATGACCAACAAGAAAGATCTATACAATTCTATGCAGCCTCTACAAGAATCCATCACTGTGACGGTTGGAAATGATGCTAAATGCCCTGCTGTGGGCACATGTACTATTTATTTTGTTGCTGCAAATGGTGAAGTCAAAAAGCTTTCAAATGTGTTGTATGTTCCCAAAATCAGGAGAAATCTCTTATCAGCCATAACTGATCTTGGTCATGAAGTGAGGTTCAAGAAGACAGGTGCAGAAATTCTTGATAGTACTAGCACAATTGTTGGCAAAGGAGAAAGAAGGAATAACCTGTATGAGCTAAGTGCTCTTACAGCCACCGCTAGAGTGGGCACAAGTAAGCTTTGGCATGAAAGGTTTGGACACATCGGATTTGCAGTGTTGAAGGAGATGCAAAAGCAAGGTATGGTTGCTCACCTACCTACAATAACTGAATTGAAGGAACCATAAGAAGCTTGTATGATGGGCAAGCAACAGAGAAAGGCATTTCCACAAGAAAGCAAGAATAGAGCACAGGCTCCTCTAAAGTTGGTGCATGCTGACTTGTGTCGTAAGATGCCTACACAGGCCTTAGGGGGATCTTCTTATTTTATGTTTATTGTCGACGACTACAGTATGAAGATGTGGGTGTACTTCCTTCGTGATAAGGCTCAAGCTTTTGGTAAGTTTAAAGAATGGCTAATACTTGTTGAGAGTGAAACAGGGAAAAGTGTGAAGAAATTTAGAACAGATGGTGGTGGTGAGTTCAACTCAAAGGAGTTTGAAGGCTTTTGCAAGAGCAAAGGGATCAAGCGTCAATTGACGACGCCTCACACACCTCAACAGAATGGTGTTGTGGAACGCAGGAATCGCACCATTGTGGAGATGGCAAGATGCATGCTAAAGGGCAAGGGATTGCCTAACCATTTTTGGGCTGAAGCTATTAATACTGCAGTCTACATTCTAAATCGGAGCTACACAAAGGCTCTCAAGGGAAAAACACCTCATGAGGCTTACACTGGTAACAAACCATTTATCTCACATTTCAGAATTTTTGGATGTGAATGTTATGCACATGTTCTAGATGAGAAGAGAAACAAGTTACAACCAAAAAGTAGAAAATGTATCTTCTTGGGTTATAGTGATGAGCAGAAGGCTTACAAGTTATATGACCAAGAGGCAAAGAAGATCATCGCGAGTCGTGATGTGGTATTCAAGGAGGAGCCGCATACAGTGGAGGAGGAGAAGGCAAGTTCTTCCACTTTATCATCAAGCGAAGATGTAGTCCACTATGAACCTGTCCCAAGAGCTATCCCTATCCTTAAGGAGGAGGAAGCATCATCTTCAGATGATGAGGAAAAAGTTCACCAACGAGACATCACCCCACCGGAAAATCCATTGCCGCGCTGGGTAAAGCAGCTCTATGACCACAATAATCCTATGCATGCATCTGTTGAGGAGAAGGCAGACGGACCAAGGAGGTCTCGGAGAATAGAGGAGCAAAGGAGGGCTTCTGCTCACATAGTCAATATGGCCTTGATGGTTGAGATTATGAGAGAAGTAAAGGAGCCAACTGACTTAGAAGAAGCACTTGCAGATCCATCATGGAAGGCTGCTATGCAGGCGGAGTATGACAGCATAATGAAGAATGACACTTGGGATCTAGTGGATCGACCAGCAAAGCGGAAGGTTATTGGCACCAAGTGGATCTGGAAGGTAAAGTACAAGGCTGATGGTACCTTAGAAAAGTACAAAGCTAGACTGGTTGCCCAAGGATTTTCACAAGTTGAAGGGTTTGATTTTCAAGAGTCATTTGCCCCAACTGCCAAAATGACCACTATTCTCATGGTACTTGCAGTGGCTGCCCACAAGAAGTGGCCAGTGTACCAAATGGATGTTAAGTCAGCGTTCTTAAATGGTGACCTCAAGGAGGAGGTGTACGTGGCTCAGCCACCAGGGTTTGAGGCCCCCATTCTGAGGACAAAGTGTGTAAGTTGAAGAAGGCATTATATAGGCTGAAACAAGCCCCCAGAGCATGGTACCAGCGGATAGATAAGGTCTTTTTAAACCTAAACTTCAAAAGATGTGCCTCAGATGCTAACTTGTATGTTTATAGGGATGGTAAAAAGTCTGTAGTGATTGTCTATATGTGGACGACCTTCTTATTACAGGTGACTATGAAGATATAATCAACCAAACTCGAAAGGCTTTGAGTTCTGAGTTTGAAATGACAAACTTGGGCTTGCTGCACTATTGTTTGGGGATTGAGGTCTGGCAAGAGCCAGGAAAGATCTTCATCTCTCAGAAGAAGTATGCATGGGAGATCTTGAAGGCATTTGGCATGACCGAGTACAATGAGATAGCTACACCTATGAAGGTGAATGCAAAGTTATCCATTGAGGATACATCAGCACTAGCAGACATTGGGAGGTATAAGAGGTTGTCTGATCTACTTGTGCAACACCAGACCAGATATCAGTTTTGCTGTTGGTGTTTTGAGCAGGTTCTCAAACAAACCTCGTGAGAGTCATTGGAAGGCTGGGATGCGGGTGCTCAGATACTTGAAGAAAACTCTTGACTATGGTATCACATACAGTTTTGAAACTTCTCTTGTGGGGAACTGCGACTCAGATTGGGCAGGAGACATTGATTCCAGGAAGTTAGTTTCTGGTTACTGTTTCTCTTTGGGTTCATGAATTTTCTCTTGGATTAGTAAGAAGCAACCAACAGTGGCATTCGAAGCAGAGTACAAGGCAGCTTGTTTTGCTGCATGTGAAGCCATATGGTTGAGAAGGATTCTATGGCATATGGGAGTGCATGATGAAGAACCAACTGTGCTGAGATATGACAGTCAGAGTTGCATCGCCATTGCCAAAAATCCAATGTTTCATGCACGCACCAAACATATAGAGATCCAGTATCACTATGTGCGTGATTTGATGGAGGATGGGATAATGGAACTGGTCTACTATCCAATAGAGGAGAATGGAGCAGATATCTTTGCCAAAGCACTTACAAAGGATCTGCTTCAAGTTCATCTTCAAAGACTCGGCATTGGGCCGAGGAGATAGTTCACCTATGGGTGGACATTGAGGGGGGGTGCTAGATATGATCAATGCCCCACCCTCATTAGGTGCTACCAATGATCCATGGTGCTCAAAGTTGTAAGGCCCCCATTATGAGGAGAAGCCAAATGTGAGCCCGGACATATTGTTGAGTCCTAACTTGTATATTAGATGAGGTCTATGTGATCGGATGGCAAAAAGGTGACTATTCTGGGTCTAATATTTGGGTTAGACGGAGTGGTTAAGCTGGAAGCAACTCGAGGCACATTGCATCAAGTTGCGGTGCAAGGGAGTTAAAAGGGGCCCCTATTGTGGGGTCCGCGGGCCGCGGAAGTGGCCCCTGGCTGGGGGGTCCCAGGGGGGCAAGCGGCCCCCCTGGCAGGGGTCCAGGGGCAGCGTCCCCCCTAGCGGGGGTCTGGGGGCAGCGCCCCCGGCCCGATGGTAAAGGAAATATTCCCTGGGATATTCCCTGGCCGACTAGTGGAGGCTCATATGGTAGGTCGGTCAGCAAGCCGACCTAACAACCTTCGCGGGCTATAAAAGCTAAGCCCCTTTGCAGCCATTAATCACTCATCTTTCACCCAGTCAGAGTTGTTGTTCCAGCTAGCCTTAAGCTCTTCACCTATCTTCTGTCTAGATCGCCATCTAAGCTTCACACAGTGGAAGCACACGAGTGGACAAAGCCATCTTTGTATCAGTTGTTTGGAGTTAAAGAATTTACTGATTCTCCTCTTATCTGTTGTGTACTCTCTATCTCTTTCTTAGATTCTGTTCACTGCGCCGTGTAATATTTTACATTTATTGAGAGGCTTATGATTGGATTTGTATGCATTTTAGAGCCTTGATTGAGAGCTAGAATACATTTTTATTGACAGGACTGAAGTGCTTCTTTAGCCTTGACATGGATATTGGCAGAAGTATTTGATATATGTCTTAATTGTAAAGGCTTCTACCACTACTAGATTGAGGCTACATGTAATTTTGAGGTGAATACTTATTGCAGTCAATGGATGGTAGCAGAATGGATCGTGGGTTATGCTATGTATTTTTGTATGAGCTGATCTATTGTCTTAGTGTGTCTTGGCTTCCACCCACCCTTATTTGGATGTATTTGGTTGTGAGCTATGATTATGAGTTGATGTCTTCTATGAATGACAAGCTACTGAAATAAATTGACTGGATTCACCTCTATCAATTTTCTTCTACATCTTCTATTTCTTGAACCCCCTTCTCTTTAGTCTACTCCTCTCCCTAAATCTCCCTTCACCCTACTGTCTCTTACCCCCGTGGTAGACTTTCAACCCCAAGCGCTCTGACAACGAGAAAATGCCAATTGCTTCATTTCTAAGAGCATACACATGCTTATCTAAGGACCTTTGTACCCTTTGGCATCACACAAATGAGAATTCACATAGAGTATTGTGTGTGCCAATTTAGCCGTGAACAAATATGGTTAGCATACAATTGCATATTGGACAACTTGCCATCCTAAGTCTACATCTAGAACCTCAACTAAAAGAGTAAAGAGGGGATAAAGTTCCACTCCATCTAGGATACTTAACTTTTACCTTTGGTAGCTGTCATGAATAAGCTATCTATTAGAGAGAGACTTTATAAGATCATCAGAATCTCCCTAATGTGTCTATTGTGCCAACAAGAAGTGGAATTAGTGAGACACTTGTTTTGGAAACGTCATGAAGTTTATAAGTTCTAGAAGAAGCTCAATGAATGGATTGGCAAAGTAGGGTGTGATGAAGGACTAAATTACAAACTTGCTCTCTTTGGTGTTAAGGGCAAGAAGGACAAAGTTACCATGAAGCTATGGAACATTACCCATGCTACAATCACTTTGGTATATCTAGAAATTTAGACATGATAAACTTTTGGAAGGACTTTTGATGGATGGATGGATCTCTTTCCTCCTGATTTTAGCTTTCTTAGAACATTTTCCCCAATGGATAGATGGCCCCTCTTTCATGGTGATATTTTATCTTTTCTTAGAGCCTTTTCTATTGAAGATAGAGCCTTTTCCCCAATCGATAGATAACCCCTCTTTCATGGTGATATTTTAGATTCTCTTACAGCCTTTGCTAGCGAACATAGAGCCTTTACCACAATGGATGGATGGCCCCTCTTTTGAAGTGATATTTTAGCTTTTCTTAGAGCCTTCACTCTTGAAGATAAAGCATTTAATGTCTTCTTTAAGGCCATGAAGAAGAACAAAGGTCCCCCCCTGAAAATTTCCCTTTAGGCTTTGTGGCACCTTTTGTACATACCATTTTGTTCATAACATTAAATCACCACATTACTTTTTGTTTAAAAGGAGCCATTCTTCCAAAATATTTGTAACTTTTAAATCTCAAATATATCTAATTACAATAGCTCAAATTACATTTCAAAGCTTGATTGAGCCTTCATTCAAATTTCTTAAATCCCTAAAGAGCACACTATCTTTTGTTATGTAATCCTGCCTAGTCAACCTACTTCTCTCTACATGTCTAGTAACTGTTGGAACCTCATAACCCATAGTGATGTACAGTCATAGGTGCAATTTGTGAAGCATGTATAGGGATGGGTGCACATCTCTATATGGTTCTTATATACCTTTATTTTTTCTTTCAATCCCCAACCAATCAAAATAAGGATGTGGTGAATTTTCATATTCAAAATGTCTACAAAATGTTCTAGGTTGAAAACACATCAAAATTGTGTATTTATTGTAAGGGCATGATAAAATCCAAGTGAAGTTTTTTGGAATCTAAATGTAAAAGTACAATACACAATTCTATCTTTGTGGTGTGGTGCTTATATGCACAACATCTATATGGCTTTATTAAGATTTGATATTTTTGAGCCCTTTTTCTCACTATTCTTTGATCTAATGATTGAGCCTACCAAAATTTCAAAAGGCTATTTATGAAATGATTGGATTTTTTTATATCCCACCTAACAAGTGGAAGGATATGAGACTCTTTTATGATGACTTGTTTAGATTGACATATAAAGATCTTTAGGGAGAAATCAATACAAAGTTGTACTAACAACTAGATGACCTAGTTACTTACAGCAAATGGGAGGTCTAGGACACTCTAGTGATGTATTTTCTTGTTTTGCATGTAGCTTATCTTTAACTAGGGCTAAATGAAACATTGTGATGGTATGGATTTTTCAACTTCAATTGTCTTTGAACTTTTAAAATAGTTGACAATCTAGTTGTGACCAATGTAAAAGTCTATACTCCCTTTTTTAATACCAATTATATGCCTCCCTGCATTAACAAAAAAAAGCTTGAAGTTATAGGAATGCATACTTAATGTTACACTATTAAAAAAATTATAAGGCTTTTTATAGATCTTATTTAGTAAGATCATGCATTAAGATAGGTGCAAGCAAATATATAAAGATAGTCCATAACAATGGAAAATGAAAAAATTACTCAAGTAGAGAAGAATATTATGTAGTAAAGTCACCATTGCACCATTATATACTGTGAGACTAATCCATATTCATTATTAAATACTTAAGAATTTACAAATTAAGAGCTTTTGATGACTTTTTAAAAATGTCCAAAAGTAAGGCACTTAAGAGTAATTTCATTATTGGTGCCATGTTTTTCCCAAAAATAAGTATTGAGATATCATCATTTTGAGGAGGTGCTATCATCTAAGGTTTGTTTGAGTGTTGATTTTTTGGAAGTACTCATAGCTTATTTTAATAATAAAATTTTGGAGAAACTTTAATAGAATTCGCACAAGTTCCTTCAAGGACTTTAGGAATAAGATTTTGTCCTAAGAAATGTCATGAGAAATTGTCGGAACAATTTCACAAAACTCTATGGCAATGTTTTATATTTCAAGATATATAACTAGAGGAATGCCTTTTAAAATCATATATATGTCATGAATCACGTGCTGGGGGGACTTACTTGAGCTATTACACCAAACACATACCATACACACAAAAAGAAGCTCACTTAAGAACACAAGAAGAGAGATGGAAGCCAAAATATTTTTGATGGTTTCTTCTTCTCCTTTTACACATAATACAATGTACACAAAGTATAGATAAGATACAACATAAAGGAAAGTGGCCTACTAAGTCAAATAGTGCATAATTGATTGTACTAATCGATTAGCATTATAACTATACCAGCTCTATAGGTACATGCAACAATTCAAATATAATAAGTGATAAGTTAATGGCCATGTAAGAGTCATAATAATGGCCACCGATGTGTTAAATATAGATATGTAGATCCATCTAACCAAGCCGTCTGTATGCACATATTAAGCTTGCCATATTAACATGCCCCCTCATGCTCAACTATATCTCTACAACTCTAGGTAAGCTTTGAAATTTTCGAAGCTTCTTTGCACCCAATGCCTTTGTGAAAATGTTAGCTATTTGATCCTGTGTGCTGGCATATACCAAATTGATCTCACCTACAAGTACATTCTCTCTCACAAAGTGGTAACCCACCTCAATGTGTTTTGTCCTAATATGGAACACTAGGTTCCTAGCTAATTGTATATTGCTTATGTTGTCACAGTGAATGATAGCTAGACCATCTTCTTGTAGATCCAAATCACCCAATAACTTTTGCAACCACACCACTTTACATGTTGCCATAAAAACACCTCTATACTCAACCTTTGCACGCAATAAAGCAACTATAGATTGCCTTTTGCTAGTTCAAAAGTACATGTAATTTGCAACATGTTAGAAAATTAAACTTGTATTTTTTTCTTGGCAAACACCTTAGAACTTACAAATTTGAAATTTGTAACTTGTGCACCCACTTTCAGTCAAAAGAACCAAAATTACAGTATACCCTGAAGCTATTGTCTGCAACCTTGTGGGTCTAAAATGGGGCTTGAAATGGCCTCTGATATGACAAAAAAAGTAGTGTGGTTAAGTCCTTAAGAGCTTATTTACAAAGTATATAGTACTTTACTCATAGATGAAATCTCACAACAATATGAGATTTTAATGGGAGAGCTTCTTACCCATTTCTTGCATGCTCAAATCCTTGCGTCTTCTCCTTCACTTCAGCCTTCAAAACTACCCTTTCTCAATGGCGCTTCTCTAATACCATGTCACAAATCGCGTAGTGGGGGGACTTGCTTGAGTCGTTGTGCCAAACACACACTATACACATAAGAGAAAGCTCACTTAAGGATACAAGAAGAGAGATGGAGGACAAAATATTTTTTTGCTAGTTTCTTCTGTTTCTTTTATACATAATACAATTTACATAAAGTATAGATATGATACAACATAAAGGAAAGTGGTACGCTAAGTCAAATAGTGTATAACTGACTATACTAATTGATTGGTGCTATAACTATAGATACAATACAACATAAAGGAAAGTGGTCTACTAAGTCAAACAATACATAACTGACTATACTAATTGACTGGCACTATGACTATGCTAGTTAGGTAGGTGCAACAAACCAAATATAACAAGTGATAAGTCAGTGACCATGTAAGATTCTTTGAACATCCATGTGTTAAGTGTGTAGATGTGTAGATCCATCTAACCAAGTGTTCCATCATCAATTTCTACACATGTTGAGCTTGCCATCCCAACATTATACATCCATATGCAAGTGCTTCTATTTTGAAGCAAGAGATCTAGCAAACCTACCATCTCAAAATTTAAATATTTAATAAATATAAATTCATAAAACATAAACAAAATTATTGGTTAATAAATGTAGAAATTTTGAAAAGGAAATGTTATAGGGCCCAACTTTTCCACATCATAAGCCATGGTTTGCCATCTTCCATCATGAAAGTATTGTGTTTAATAGTTACATTAATACATATTTCATGCAATGGAGATATGAAACCAATCAAATGACACAATTAATAATGCTTCTAGAGTTTGTTATACTAGCTTCAAAATTCTTTTGTCTTGAAACTTCACATTTTCATACCCTCATAAAATCCAAACACCTCAAAATCCCCAAAATAACTCTAGAGGCACCAAGTTCCAATGCAAGATGAGTTCTAACTACACTTAAAGAGGTCAATGTGAAGTTATCCATTGACTATACATTAGCACTAGTAGACATTAGAAGAAGTACTGTCTAAGGTGCCCGCCCATTGGCTTTCCAGGCACTCCTTTAGTGGTCTATCAAGAAACAAATCTAACCGTCGCTGCCCGGCACTCCCAGGGAATGTTCCGAGTTTTGTCGCCTAGGGTTTCCCGAATCCGCCTCGCAACGGAACATTCCGATCGAACCCACTAGGATCGACCTAAAATTCGGGTTCCTAGTTATCAAGGTCTCTTGTTAGCATTCTAGCGTCGGGTTTTGGACATCCTACTTTACGCAGAGATATCCAATCCGAAGCAGACCCATGCCGCACTTGGTTTAAAGAGAATGGGAAACGAAAGGGATGCATTGCTCAACCTCTCTGCCCATAGGGTATAGTCCCATTCCGGTCCCCTAAAATGGCATGAATCGGGTTCTAACCTAACAATACCTAAAGGTCGAATGACGATAAAAACTTATGAGAAGCCTCCCAGTTCTCTGGGACCACCCTGCCGTAGGACGGACCCGTCGGGGGTTTCGCCCACCCGCTTCCCTTAATAGCTTTAGTTTTCTAATTAGGTCCTACCACATTTATGTGTGACACTTAAAGTCAGCTTCATTAATTAAGCCTTTTAGGGAACAGGGTTCGTTCGCATAACTTATAGCACAGACACAAAAACAGAGCAAAGCAATCTATTGACAAACAAGTTCAAACAAGTTCCTTAACTTATCTTCAAGTTAATCTTTGTCTCCTGCCCATACAGGAGAAATTATGTATTGCTTCTGTCCAACAGAAGTATCCCTTCTGCCCTGCAGAAGTAACTGGTCCAATTCACATGCCACCACAAACTCAATCCTTTATCTAGAATAGGATCTCCCAACATGCCCAGATGTTGGGGCCCACGGAGGTCTTCAACTCCATTCTAGACCTAGCAAGGGGTGTCTAGAGCTCCAACTGACCCTCAAGCTGTCTAGGAGCGAAACATCATTCCCGTGGTTGGCATTTTCACCACTCAACCTTCGGCCCATGAATCGAGCAGTGCCCTCTCAGGTTAATACGCGGTGCGATCATGGAGGTGATCCACCCGTACGATATATCCTTCCTTAATTAAATCCTTTAAGAATCAAGCACAAACAAGGCATTCAACCTAATATCATTCTCCAAGAAAACATTCCTTTATTCCCATGGCGACTTTTCATCACAGACCCTTGCCATTCATTTACCATAAATCACAAGCACTTGGAATAATCATCCAAACAACAACTAACAACCAGTTGAATATAAAAGCATTTAGGATGTTGTTCGATCAATCAACAAAACCAATTCCATTCTTTCCTACCAATGCAAGAATAGATGATATAACATTTCCATCGTATATTTGCCCTTCCCCTTGGGATCTAAGAGCAATACTATGCAAACATGATCTTAACACTTTCTTCCTTTGGCTAGGGCATATGTTAAGGGTTCAAACACTATTCATGATGTAAGTTCTATAGGTCACTTACCTTGATTGGTAACCTAACCCTGGATTTGGATTGGCAAAAGTCATTGTTATCCAACGGATCTCAAGACATCCTAGTTTTAACCCTTATGATTAATTTCTAGTACTAGCTTTAGGCGAGTCATGAGGCAACTAGAAAATTATCCTCATATATCAAACATGTTATAGGCATAACGTGTAAATACTTGATAAGATAAGTGCGAGATGATCTCAAGTAATTAGACTCCAATAGGCCTTGCATTGAGCTAGAATCTAGTTTTTCTTAATATTTGGGCTCTTAGGCTAAGTACTTTTGAAGTATCTAAACTTTAAACTAGTACTTTCTATTCATGATTCTCAATGTCAAATTCTTTTAGTAATTATGCTATTTGTAACCCTTGACTATAATTTAATCTAGCACTTGTATGCACAATCTTTTAATGTCGTTCTTTTGATGACTATGCCATTCATAACACTTGACTAGTTCTTCCTTGTACTTGCTCTACTAGCAAATAAGTCATATGTAACTAGGTGCAATTATCTTCCCTTGATATATGCACTTCACAAACTCCATCTTTCGAGTAGGCGAGATGAAATTTATCATTTTCCATGACCTATTCTCGTGCAATAGTATGGGGCCTAACGTATCTCATACAAGAATCAAAGCAAGCATCTATCAATTTGAAAATACGTTACTTACGACTGGAACCGCAGTTGGATTGACAATGATGCCTTTGCCCGAAGCCTTGTTGCTCGTTGCGGGATTTTCATCCGCATGCGACATTCTTCGCTTGGAGGCCATCATCCGCAAGTAGACTCAAGAGATTAAGAAGGTAGAATAGATTCAAGATGGGAGAGCGTAAGAGAAGATGGTTAAGTCGAGGATCGAGATAGAGGGAATTGAGCTAATTCTCTTCCTTGCAGCCTCTCGAGGTGACTCTTCTCTCTCTCTCTCTCAAGCTCTTCCTCACAATCTCTTGGAGGAGTATCCTCCTCTCTACCTCTCTCTCTCGCAGCCTCTCGGGGTCTCCTTATCCTCATTATGCCTCTCCCATGCCTCATATTTATAGTGAATTAGAGAAGAGGGCTTGTGGTTGAGAAGTGGAGCTCTTTGTGGAAGGGGAGCTTGGAAAGATCAGTGATCTAATGCTCAAATCATAAATCTGATGGTTCCATTGGCTCCGAAAGGGGGGTAAAACTCTAAGATACTTGATTAGAAAGCTTTTAGTTCACTCCTTCTTCTTTTCTTTGTTCAAAGTGCTGTCCACTGCCTGTGTACTACGATCGCGGCGCGCGCGATTTCGCAAATCCTCTCTTTATTTTTTTCTTTTTATAAAATCTCCAAACTAACTAAAATATCACTTGTCTTTTCTTTTAAATGACATCCAATTCTAAAAATCTCCATATCTTTTTTTAGGATAATATCTAAAATATACTAGTTTTGCCCAAAATCTAATATTTTTAGACCATCCAAACTATACACATTATCCTAGTGATTAATATAACTCATAAGTTTTGTTCACGTTGTAATTTACCTGAAGGGTGGCTACGGTCCTTGCCGATTCGAGAAAAATATCGAGTTTACAACTCTTGATTTTTCTAAATAAAATATTTTAAAAATTATTAATAATTAATGTTAGTTAGTTTTTACCCTAGTTAATCTTTAGTTAGTAATCTTACTAACTCATTAATTGGCCAACTAATTTTCAAACCAACCAACTAACTTTTATTGTGCGGAGATATTACATACTAGAAGTTGATCAATCATTAGAAAGCCAGGATGCAAGTGCTTAGATAGTTGAAGGGAACTCTTGACTATGGTATCACGTACAATTCAAAAACTTCTTTGATAGGGAATTGTAACTTAGACTAGGTGGGATTCCAAGAAGTCAGTTTCTGGTTATTGTTTTTCTTTGGATTCAAGAATTTTCTATCGGATTACTAAGAAACAAGCAATTGTGGTATTGTCTTCTACTAAAGCAAAATACAAGGCAGCTTGTTTTACAACATGTGAATATAGTATGGTTAGGGAGGATTCTATAACATATAGGAGTGTGAGATGTAGAACCAACTGTGCTAAGATGTGATAGCCAAAGGTGCATCATTGTTTCTAAAAATCCAATGTTTCATAAGAGGCCCCCATTATGAGGAAAAGCCATGGGTGAACCAAGACATTGGTTGGGTATAAACTTGTGTGTTAGATGAGATGTATGTGATAGAATGGTAAAAAGGTAACATTTGGGAATCTAAACTTTAGGTTAGATAGAGTAGTTAAGTTGATAGCAACTTGAGGCACATTACATGAAATCGTAGGATATGTGAGTTATCTGGTTTGGGGTCTAGGTAATTGACTAGCAATTGGAATATTCCATGGTCCTCTAGTGAAGGTTCATAATATGGTATTTGATTAGGCTGATCTAACTGCCTTTATGGGCTAGTCTTAAAGTCTTCACCTTTCATCTATCTAGATCATCATCTAAGCATCACAATGAAAGCACATGGGTGGATAGAGCCATCTTTGCATTATTCTCTTTGGAATTAAAGAAATTTGTGTTCTCCTCTTATTTGTTGTGTACTTTCCATTCCTAGCTCAGGTTCTATACGTTGTGCACCGTAATTTTATAGACTTTACATGATAGACGATTGAATACTCCTTTTTCATGTCACTCTTGTTTTGGCTCTGAACATGCATCTTACACTTATGATTGCTTTGCACTTGAAACATCTAGTATATGTGTTGAGGAAGAGCTTTCAGAAAATTGGATGGTGAAAATCCAAGCAAAGTATAATATACAATAGTATGGAATGGCATGTCATACTTGATTCGGACTTGACTAATTACAATAATATGAAATGGCATGTAGTACTTGATTGGTACTTAAATAATTTTCCTCCTAGGAAAAGGGCTCACAAAAAGGCAATACTCCATAGCACATGGTTTTTCCAATAGTCCAACTAAGAGTTTACCCTTTATGTGATAAGAGATGGTGATGTAGTCTTGGTTATTGTCTTAAACATTGATAACATGATACTTATGAGGCCAATGACAAAGATATTGCATATTTTTATGGTTAAGGCTGAATTGAACTTGGCACTAGAGTTGTTGGATTTGAGCTTGTTGCATCATTATTTGGGCATTTAGTTTCAACAATGTGATGAGCTACATGTTTTATTAAGAATAGAGAATGTTGAGATATTGTAGATTAGGAAATCTAGGACTATAAACTTATTACTTTCTCTATCTTAGCATCCATTTTGCTACCTTAGAGGGACTAGGTATGTTGGGTTTTCATAAATCCCAAGAGAGGGTCTTTGGTGCTAGAGTTGCGTGATTTTTTAAATCTAGATTGGGATGATTGTTGCAAAACATAAATTTCCACTAGTGGTTTTTTGTTAATCATTATGGCCCATGTATCTTAGGTCTCAATAAGGAATGGCCTACTATGGCCAAACCTAGTTATCAAGTTAAGTACACAACAATAAATACTATTGGGCATTGGAATAAATCTTGTTTTACCATCTTTAGTACCAATCAAAGTGCATTGATAATTGCAAGTAACCCAAGGTCTCATGCTCACATAAAGCATATAAAGGTTTTCAATGTATTAGTGAGAGGCTCTTTGCAAAGGAGATTAGCTTGGCTTATAATACAAGAAAATATTGCAAATTATTTCGCAATGACTTTTACTTGTGAAAAGTTTGAATCTTTTTGCAAGGTTTTAAGCTTAACTATGTTTGTGGATTGATCATAGTCTATAGAATGGGCACTTACCCTATATATCAAGTGCCAACTTACTTGTTACAAGGAATTCTTACCATACTATGGTAGTGATTGTTAGAACATAGGCATAGGAACCCACTGTAAGCAAGGGTGTATAAGGGCAGATGGGTGTGAATAGCCTTAGGGGCAGGGGAAACCCTGACCCTAGCTTGGCAGAGGCTATATAAATAGCCTATGGGTCACTATCAAGTGTAGGAGAGTGTGCCTAAGTTGTACTTGTAAGCAACTTAGTAAACAAGCTATTGTTCTTGTACTTTGAGTTCTCTCCTTCCTCTTGTGCACACATTCCAATGCTACAACTCTGATTCTCCACATGGTATCAAAGCCTCCTCTAATTCCTTCAGCTTCCTCAAATCTCATCTCCACTAAGTGCACAACAAGAACTCCATCTTTCATCCATCTTCTTCATCTCCATAGCCTGTTTTTTGAACCCCTTGACCTTGGACTTGGTGCATGCAAAGGAGGGCATTTCAACTCCTGCCATCTTCTACAAAACTTCTCTCCACCTCAAGGTGCAGCTGTGTGGCACTTCAAAACATGACATTGAGCATCACAAGCACGACATTGCGTTCTGTGTCAAAACGGCGCAGTTTTGGGCAAGCGGCCAGCTCATACTGTAACACAGGCTGTGGGAGACACAATGAAGGTGGCCACCATAGGGCTTTTGTAGCCCCCCTAGTGGGCCATCTCCTCCTAAGAGGGTTGTGAGAAATTTGATCTCTATTGGCTGCCAAAAGCCAAACCCTAACTAATTGTTTCCTGGCAACCATAGCTAGGAAGCTTCAAGCTTCTTGAAATTTCAGATTTCTCAATATTTGGTCATTAACTGTAATTTTAATCATTGATTCAACTTCTTTAGAGTCAGTTACTTATCTGGGAACCTAATCTCAGAGGTTAATGCACTTGAAAAGTCATCATCAAGCTTATCAAAACCGACATTTACCATCTCTAGCAACATGAGCTACAAATGAGTGCTTGTAAGCACTAAGGCACATTGCTTAATCATCATTGCTACTAATACTTACATAATCTGAATGTTTTCATTAGCAAATTAAAACAACTAAGTACCTTGCTTCAAGTTGTAAGGCTATGTGTACAATTATAAACACATAGACCATCATACACTAGAAGTGTATTGCATATTTTGAGTGATTTTTTCTTAAGTACATTGGTCAATGAAATTAGAGGGATGAGTGTCATTGTACTCTCCTCTGAATCATCAACAACAAGCATTGAAATCATAGACTGTCTTTGTCCAACACAAGGGTCATCCACTGAGCCATACCACAAGGAGGAGCCCGAAGTCCAGTCTAGGTTCAAATCATTGAAGCCTAAAAAGACCTTTAAACCTCGGAAGAAGATTGCTCATAAGAAAGGACCACCAAAGTCATATTTTGAAATACTACATATGTATGATTTTCAGCCTTTCTCCTCATTACAACTTTGATTTGCTTCTGCATTTAGTGGCAAAGCTTGTAAGGGACTAGACACTGCCCTTGTTCTAGCAAGTGGTAATACCTTCTTAATGGCCACAACATATACTGATATCCATCCTCAAATTCAAAAATTTGATGGCAAAGATTTCTACCCATGGCAAGTACTTATAAAGTACAAGATGATGGAGAGAGGGTATTGGCCTCTCATTCAAGGCACTAGAGCTGTTAACTATGCAAATTTGGTTGATATAGAGGATGACCAACGTGCCCAAGCAATCATCATGTTACACTTAGATGAGTCATTGATTCATCGTGTTGATCAACTAAATACTGGTAAAGAAAAATGGGATGAGCTTGAAAAGCTCTATGGAGCCACCGATAAAAATACTAAAAACTTCTTTAAAATTGAATTCTTTAGCTTGGAATATCGATCAGGAGAAGACTTGCGAAAATTCATCTCTCACATGAAGGGACTTATGGTAGGGCTTGCCTCAGTACAAGCTCCAATACATGAAGAAGATGCTATTCCTATTCTCTTAAAAACTGTAAAACACGTGTTTCCTACTCTTGTAACCACTCTTACCAACATTCGAGATCCTACATTGGGGCAAGTACCATCCAATCCTGTTTGGATGAAGAAAAGAGGAACCACAAAGAAGGCAGCAACAATCATGCATCTTCAACTTCTCGTGATCAAGTATTGGTACATACAGTTCTCAATAGATGTTCTTTCTGTAAGAAAAAATGATATATTGTAAATAATTGTTGGAAGAAGTATCCCGAGAAAATGAAATGTAACAAATGCAAGAAGATAGGGTATATCACTAGTAAATGTCCCAACACTCCTAATGTACCCAAAGAACTGGTGGTGGCCAATTATGCCTCCAATCCATTTGAAGATTGACTTTTTTGAGTTTTTAAACCATCTACCTAAAAACACTATTGTAGCTTGATTTATAAAAGCATCCCGGTTGTTTAAGGAGGGGGACATTTTACATGCCTTGTAATTCAATGCCATCCTGGTATTTTGGGGGGGGGGGGGGGGGTGTTAGAAGATAGGCATAGGAAACCACTGTAAGCAAGGGTGTATGAGGGTAGATGGGTGTGAATAGCCTTAGGGGTAGGGGAAACCCTAACGCTAGCTTGGCAAAGGCTATATAAATAGCCTATGGGTCACTATCAAGTGTGGGAGAGTGTACCCAAGTTGTACTTGTAAGCAACTTAGTAAATAAGATATTGTTCTTATACTTTGAGCTCTCTCCTTCCTCTTGTGCACACATTCCAATGCTACAACTCTGATTCTCCACAGTGATGCACATGAATATTCTTAGGGTTCCTAAGGCATTGTAAGGTGTCTCCACCTGCAAGCATGCATGCATGCCCAATAGAGGCGCTTTGCCTTTTATACTTTGCACACTTGGTAATGCTCGTCTTCTTAGTTGTGTGCTATTGAGCTTCTTATTTCTATTGCATGTGTATGTGTGCATTTTTGCAACCCTAATTCTAAATGCATGAAGTAAGGTTCAACCCATATTTTATGTGACTAAGCTTAAGGAAAGACTAAAAGACTCAACACTAGTATCATTAGTCTTTTGAATGACTACCAATAGAAGTAATCTTCACTAAGTTTTTAATGTGAATAAGCTTAAGGGAAGTTGAGGAATGAATCATCGATCATCTAGATGACTAAAGTGTCTTCCTACAAAGTGTATTTAAATACTACATAATAATGTGCACTATGATATGATTCTACTTGGGAGTGACTATGCATCTTCAATGGTATATGGAGTAAATAGATGGTACATGTAAATATGGAGTAGGCAAAGGATAAGTGTTTATGCACAAAACATGGCCATACGAGCGCTTGGTTAGTGGAACTACATAAGTAGTGATCCAAATCACAAATAACATAGCCTTAAGTAATTGCACATTCATTGCCTACCAATGGGTGGGTGTTCCTACCTCCCATATAGTAGGCTACAAGAATAGGAGGCTTGGATCTATGTCAAGGTGAGAACTCATTTTGTGCTCACACAAATTTTTGAATATTTAGGTTGGACAAGTGAATTGGTAGACTCTAGAGGATGGAATGGTGTGGTCCCTTGCAATTTCAACATCTTTGTTGTAGCTTACCTTTTTGGTATTGCCTATTCTTAGCCCACATCATTTTATGACACTCAATTGGCTTGTGTTCAATTTTATGCAACCAAGCTATAAAGATAATGATTGCAATTCATGTGCATTAGTTATCAAGATTAATGTGATCTTCTTTTTTCCTACATGAGAACTTCAACCAATCATCAGAGCTATGCCGTTTTCTCTATTGAGGGCTCTTTTTTCAATGCGTTTTTCTTTTCGTAACATGCCTTAATATTGGAGATTTGTGTTTGCAACCAAGGTCTGCTACCTTGGCTAAAATTTTCCACATGGGGTTGAAGTCACATTTTAACAAACTCCTAAGTTTGATTTCTTACACGAAGTGTGTTGGAGTAGTGAAGTGGCTATTTCTAGATAATGTACTCTTGTTGTTTTGCATGACCCCACCACCATGTGTCATTAAGAACAACATTTGTCATATGCATATGGTGCTTATTTGAGTCTAGAGTATTGTTCAAATGGAAATGAGAGTCCTCTTCATGATTGCATCTTCAAGTCCTCTTGGTAGTGTCTGATATGATAATTTAGCCTAAGCAACTTGGTAATGCTAAATGCACCGCATTCTCTTTTGTTGCTCCAATGGCCATTGCATGCAAGTCTTGCCTTGCACAAATACACAGTGGGAAACTCCATAGCCAATGTTTCCCTCCACCCTCCCCCCCTCTCTATATGAGAGAGAGAGAGAGAGAGAGAGAGAGAGAGAGAGAGAGAGAGAGAGAGAGAGAGAGAGAGAGAGAGAGAGAGAGAGAGAGAGAGAGAGAGAGAGAGAGAGAGAGAGAGAGAGAGAGTTGATTTGCTAGGCATGGAGACCTTGACCCTAGTGTGGGACTTTTATGCCATGTGAAGTTATTGGGCCTGGAGGGAAAATTGGAACCCTCTCCTATTAATTAGATAACTTCACATTCTTTAAGGAGTGCTCCAGATAGTGCTTTCCATGATTCATTGTTGTTGCATTGATTGGCGATATCTTTGTGTGATGGCCAATGTTGGATTTCAACTCCTCCATTTTGTAGAGTTTGTTTGTGTCGAATGGAGCGGTCTCAAAAGGGGGATTAAGATTGTGCTAGCAAACTAGAGTTGATGAGTCAATACAATCACATTTAAGGGTCCCCCATTAAATCATATTATTTGGGTTTAGTATTTATTACTTATTTGTAATTTAAATATTTACATAATCTTCTACTCAAGCAGAAAAGCTCGAAGGATTTTGGTTCTTTTAATCAAGTAGACGTAGGTATAGAGGAAGGGATAATACAACATTGATTGAAGGGGGACAAAATAGTCACACTTAAAGGATATATCATTTGAAGGTTTTAAGAAAAGAATCTATAAACAACTATGTGTGTTGATTGCTTGTCACATATATAATTTATATCCAAATCTTGACATATGTGTCCTATCCTTAAAATATAAAATGATACACTCATTTTAGAAAATCTTCACTGTATTGAGTGGGGTGTTGTTAGTTTCAGATAGTGGAAGAATTGAGGTACATGCAAGTTCATGTCTTGCGCTGATGGTGTGGATGAACTTGTAGATAGAACAGGGGCCAAAAGTAGGTAGAGTTGATGGTGGACTTGTAGGGTGATGGGTTGCATAGAGGAGAGAGAAAATACATGTAATAGTGCAAGAAAAGATTGGCCATCCATCTGACTTCCACATCACCTAAGTCAATGGAGTAAAATGAAGTAAGTAACCCTCATTTTTGAGGGTGGTTTTTGCACTACATGGAGCTCCGCGTTTGGCGGGGTTGTAGACCACACCTACAACGACATGTGCGGGTCATCCATGACTATGGTGACTTACGTAGGTCCATTGATTTGCATGTGCCCTGGCCCTACACTTACTAGCACCTTAGTCATGTGAACCACAAACTCTACACCAAAGTGCAGGAGGTGAAGACGGCTGGAGCCTGCTGGAGTCGTCATGTCACGAGGGCTCTCAGAGTACTATTCTATTACTAATGCTATACGAATTATTTTAATAAAATAGAAATCTCTGTGGATGGATGTCCTTGGACCTCGTAACCAGGAGCCGCCAAAAGTTTGCAAGGACTCAGGAGCCAGTTGTAGGGCGCACGTGGCAGGAGGCGGCTGCGCAGACGTGGCACGCGGGCAACCGGGGTGGCCCGTCGGGACCAGTGGCCCTGGGCCCAGGTCTTCGTGACAGCAAACCGTGTCGAAAATTCGAGAAAATTTTTAAAACAAAGATAGTGCCGTATTAAATTATTTGCGATACCGAAACTGTTCCCGAAGTAAATAATTAACTATTTTTTGGCAACGGAAAACCAGAAATTAAGGGGGTTGGTCGTCGTCACCGCTACAGGGCCAACGCTTGTGATTGCGAGGGTTCTTCTTTTCTTTTTCGGTCTATTTTCTGTGCACGGAGAGTCGGAGCGAGAGAGCGAGAGAGAGGGGTGATGGGTCCACAAAAGTATCCCCCGCCATCGCCAGAGGACCTCTCATCATCACCATCATCAAAGGTAAGCTTTTGTAAAATAGTTGTTTCAACTTGTTTGTGTAGATTTTTTATTGATCCCGCCACTCATCGCCCCTGCTCTCTCGTCTTGCACGTGGTTCCATCGCCCTAGCCCTTATATTGACCCCTCTCTCCCACCACATTTCCAAACTAACTCGCCTCCCTCTCTCTCTCTCTCTCTCTCTCTCTCTCTGTGCCCCTATTCTCTCTTCGATCCGCCATAGCTTTCCTCTCTCCTGGAGCTCCTGCCACAGTCAGTATCCCTAACCATGAGCAGCTCAGCCCTGTTTGCCAGCCTTGGCTCCGCCCTCAATACCCTCTCCTCTTCCCTTTCCTTCCGATCCTTCTCTCCTTCGATGCAGCCCAACCCTGGCCTTGCCGCCTTTGATTCGGATCTTGCTGCTCGCTTAGACGGTCTGAGGCCTTCCGACGATGCTGGTTGCCTGAGCTCTGCTTGGCTCTGCCAAGGCCTGTGTACCGTCCTCGACATTCACGCATCTGTTGAAGCATTCGTTCCTGACCTCCAAAAGGCCTTGGTTAATGGAGATACCAAGTGGCTTGATGAGTATCTGGATGACAGTGTCAAACTCCTTGACATCTGCAACGCTCTCAGGGAGGCCATGGTGGATATCAAGAAGTATCATGCGTGCATCAATCTGGCCTTGCTCTGCCTGGGTAAGGGTCATTTTGGAGAGGCCCAATTGAGGCGGGCACTAAATGCCCTCCAGAAATGCACAAGGGTTTTGAAGAGGAGAGATGGTGATGCCAGCAATTTGGGGCATCGCAGATCTAAACTCGAGTGCTGCAGCTCGACGCTTCGTCGCATGGGAGAAAAGCTCAACATGGAGGATGCTTCAAAGGGGAACTTTTTCATGGCTTCTTATGCAGCCCAAGTGACCACCATCTTCATCTGCGGGGTCCTCACATCGGCCCTGTCATTCAAGTCACACCGCCCCCTATCCTCTGTTTCCACTGTCGGCCAATCTGCCTGGTCTTCCTCTTTGAGCAGCCTCCAGCACAGGCTGAAGGAGCAGGTGGACAAGAGGAGGGTGAAGGGGGCAATTGCACTTTTGAAAGAGCTTGAGAGGACGGACATTGCTGCCTGTGCTTTGTCTGACTGCATTGAAAGACTTCTCAAAGACAAGGCTTTTCCCCTTTCACCAGATCAGATCGAAGATGTCGAGCGACTTGTTGGGTCATTGCAGATATGCTCGGATGACCTTAAGCAAGGATTAGCTCCTCTTGAGCATCATGTGGATGAGGTTTTCAAGGTCCTAATCACAAGTAGGATGGCTCTTCTGGAAATTTACAGCCAATCAAGGTCGCAATCACATGCTGTCTAATGTCAAGATCGAGTCAGCAGGTTCAAAGACATGCTTGGTGTGTTCTTGCCGTCCCCGGCACCTCTCCTTGCTCTGGTCATCCTCATCAGTCTGACTGAAGGATTATGAAGGGATGACTAGGAGGTCATCGCTTCAAGAGGAAACAATGGCTTGGAGTTCCAATACACAATGAACCTTCTTTCATGAATGATTGTCATCCATAGATGGTGAAGTCAGATGCATGATTGCTTCTAACAAGGAATTCAAGCACATGAAGATCATCAGAAGGCTGCATGAGGAAATCAAATACACACAAATCAGTAGTGGCCTTCCCTAATGAGGACGAGGAAATTCCTGCTTGTATAGTGTAACTTGTGGATTGCCAATTTGTAATATATGAGGCTTATATCAACCATATTTGTGGATTCCGTTTTGTAGGTTTTAATTGGCTAAACATCTACCTTTGTTGTGGACAGTACTATTGTCATTGATGATGTTTGCTACCTGATTATATGGAACACAGCTAATTGAGAAGTTGACTAAATGTGTTGATAATTTGGGTTGCTCTATTAACGAGAGACCTGTCCTATGTACTTGTGTGATAGACTCTTCCTTTCCTGGAAGTTGGAGAACACAGTAGTCGGTCTTGTGTAATCCAGCAGGTTGATCGTAGCAATTGAACTCTGTTTGACATATGCGCAAAAGACTGGATTTTCTTGATTTCTGTTGTGGGCTCTGGAGATTAGAAACTGTATTAACCTCGTAAGAAGGGAAAGTTTGTGTGATTAAGTCCATTGCCATGAATATGTTATCTGTGCATAAGCACAGTACTAGTGTGACTTTTACTTTCTAGGCTAACAATTAGAGTAGAGGTGACCCCCTTTGTGGGCATTTGGGGTGTGCGTGTTTTTGGGTGCTGGTGGGGTTGGCAGCTGGAAAGCAAGGTTGCCAAGGAGTTGCCTTATACTGGAAGAGTCACTGTTCATTATGTTGGTGTGCACACCTTGTTTATTCCTTTTGCTTCCATTGTGACTCTCACATGGTATTGGACATCTAGCATTGTAGGATTCCGAGGCGTTGTTTGCTTGCTAATTTTGGGTTGTTTGCAGGTCATTGCCTGCTGCATTTTGATTGTGTGGGAGTTGCTGAATCTTGTGTTTATCCTCTCTAGCATTGTCTACTATCGGGTGACGTTTCCTCCTGCCTGATCGCCTGCTTTGAAGCTGTTGACAGCATCTTCCTGCTGCCACCTTGTATTTTCGCCTTTTCAACTGATGACTAGCTGTTCTGGCCTGATGATTGGCCTTTCCGGCTCCTGTTTTGGACTGGACTGCTGAAATCATGCGATCTAACTGCCATCTCAACCTTTCTGGCGATGATCGATGGTTTATTGTTTAATGTTAAGAATTGCTGCTCCCAAGCTTTGTTAATTTGTGTTTTACACGTTACACACTCTCAACCACTATGCTTTGTGCTCGAGAGGGGTCTTCCATGTCTGATTCTGTGCTCATCCTCAACTCTGTTCACTGTTGATATTGGTGAACTCTTGCTTTTGTTCTGGCTCTTTGACCACTCACTTGCCCAAAGGTATCTCTCTCAATCTTCCTGATTTCTTTCTTCCATGTGTTCTATAATGGGACTTCCTTGTACTAACAAAGAGGATAAACTCCAAGGTCTTGACTATCGTACTTGGATTATTGTCATGATTGCTTGGTTGTGCTGAAAAAAGATTAGGTATGTTGTCTTCGGAGTGGCTCCTGGACCTGAACAAACTGTCACCACACCTGACAACTGGGATAAACGTGATTTTGAAGAGAATCACCTTCTTTGGGATAATGATGATGCAGCATGCTTTTGCATAGCCCCGGTGCATCTCCAAAGAAATCCTATTGGCAGTTACGTCCTGTGGAACATGTCCAGAGGGGTGGACCAAGCTCCTGGCTCACATTTGAGGCTCCATCTGCCATGAGGGTTATTACTCTTTTGTGGTTGGCTTCAAACCATCTGATTCTAGCGGTGAGATTTCATTAAAAGACTTTCTTCTTCGAGTGATGCATATAGAGGATCAACTTTGGATTATACAAGTTACCCTTCTCGAAGCACGCTTGGTGGGAACTGTGCTCTGCAAGCTTCCTCCTGAGCTTCATGGTGTTGCCAATGCCTCGAGGGCTGAGGCCTCATTAGCTCTAATCAATTTTCAGCATATGGCCTCCATGTTGCTGGAATATGAGTCTGCCTGCTCCCAGATTACAAGAAGATTGCCTCCTCAAGTCGGAAGTGGCTATACCACAACACTTACAGTTGGAGAAAGGGGTGACAAGAAGGGGAAGTGCTACTTCTCTGGCAAGAAGAGGCATCTTTGGAAGGATTGCAAGAAGCTAGCTACTTAAGAGGAAGGAGACCAAGGCCAAGGGTGAATCGGATTCTTTGTACTTGCTCAAGTCCAAATCTGATTCCGATTGAGCAACTAAGGCTTCTCTGACCACGAAATTTGTGTTCTAGCCTACTCCTCACGAGTTCTTGAGCCAAAGAGAAGCTTTAAGGGTAGTGGTAGTGTGATATCCTAACCTTACTCCTCACGAGTTCTTGAGCCAAAGAGAAGCTTTAAGGGTAGTGGTAGTGTGATATCCTAACCTTTACTCGTATGTTGGTAAACCTTGAAGCTAGTGTGCCTTGAAGTCCATGATGCAGATACGTCAATGAGCTGGCTTTGCCACTAGTTGGTTCTTGTGTGCTTTAAGATACTTAACCGAAAACTTTTCGATCTAATCACATTCTAGGGCACCACTACTATTACAGAATCTTGACTCTTATATTTAAGAGTCATGGATTTGTATTAGTGGTTGCGTTAGATGGTGCATGTTTAAGGGTTCACTACCTTTGAGGCTTGTTCTCATTTCAAAACTTTGTTTTTCTAAAACACGGTGAAGAATCACAATGATGTATGGGTTATCCCCCTTAGGCCTTGCACATGAGTCAAAGTGCTAGAGGTGGAGATTGTGCAGTGTTCATTAGGCCCTCCATGCTATGCTACCAATGACCAAAAGTAATGTAGGTCTTGATAGGCATAGGTGATACTTGCACTTTTTAAAACACTTAAAAATATGCATGTATATGCCAAATGGCTACTATGTTAGGTTTTCCTTTATGAGAGGAAGGTACATGGTGGTTAGGGAGCTCTTTTGTATACCCTTTTGAGCATTTCTCCCCTTTTATGTATACCTTATAACTCTATTCTCTATTTATGGAAAACATGTAGATTGGCAATATGGAGCATTGGAGTCTGTGCCATCCTACATGGACAAGCGGATGTTTATAATTTGGGGTTGCTCTATGGTAGTAGAGACTATTTCTTATGTTGGTGCTTACAACATTTGGTTTCTCTTTGGTGAGCTTGAACACGTAATGAACAATGCTCGGAAAAAACTTTGTAACCAACCCTTAAAAGAAAAGGGCAATCCTTTTCTCAAAAGTGAAGCATGCAAATGTCATATGAAAAAAAAGAGTGCCTAGGTGCATGTAAGCATTCCCCAAGACAAGTTAATTTGATTGGCTTCTTCTATGGTGAGACAATACGATGTGTTTGTTTGCTTCATTTGCACACAAAAGAGATTGTGACAAAATACAAATAGAGGGGAAGGAACATGCATTTGTGAACTTTAGTTGTGAACTTTATGTAACTCAATTGCTTCATCCAATATAGGACGTCAACAATTATGATAGCATATGCCCTTCCGGGCCATGCTATTATAGAGGTCTATAAAATTTAATTTCCCTAGCCCAAAAAGTTGAAGAATACAAGTTTGGGAGAACAATTGCTTGATGAATATATTTTTAATCTCCCTCCAAAAGGATACTTGCCAAGTTGGGGAAATATTCACCTTTGTCGATAATGTGGAAGGTTTGAAGAGGATGTTTAGCATTTGTTTTGGGATTGCAATGAAGTCAAATCCTATGGGGTCCATGAGTGGGTAGAGTGTGTAGGAATGAATGGTTGGCTGTCCTTTCGCTTGCCATCATAGCTTGATTTTCTACCAAAAATTACAAGTCTCCTCATCAAACTTACTAGCCACTTTGAGAACCATATGGATCTTTAGACACAGAATATGTTGGTGCACTTGGGAAGTGCAATCCAAAGGCTCCAACTCATCACTTGCAATACTCGGGGATCGAACTCATCACTTGCAATACTCAACCCACACTCCGATCCAACTAGGTTGTGATCCCAAAATAAGTTTTTTACTTCATTGGTTAAGAGGTCTATCACTAATGTCTATTTTAAGCCTTGTTGGTGCATACACATAGTAATTTACATTTATTCATATTTTAATATAGCTTAATTCTAGATCCGCAAAGGGTTAAAAAAAAAAAAACATTTGTACCTAAGATATTAGGTGTGAAATGATCTTTGTATTAGTAGAATATTTCGGCTTACATCCACACTTGTAGTCGAGGGTTACCCAAACCCATTGATTATCAACTCTCTCACGTGGTCCCATTACGAGATCCATCTCGGTGACCAGCCAGGTGGAGCAAAAAGTGAGATGGAGCCAAATCACTTTTGTGCAATATGCATGGTTGTCTCACGGAGGCGGGCCCGTGACCGTGGATTGCCATTTGGCTACCACCTGAGCCCTAGTGGGTCGGAGTCGTATTGAATATATATTTGTTGCATTAGCGTATTTTAATTATTTGATATAAAATAGTTTAGGCTAAAGTGGGCGGGGCACGGGGGCCTTATGATAAAATATCAGTGTTATTGTGACAGCAAATTACACGTGGATGTGCCAGC